>NW_009952533.1:11485425-11529901 GCF_000747805.2 Chaetura pelagica | reverse complement strand
AGGAATAGGTAAGGGGTTCCTTTCTTTGCCAAAGTTGTTGTGTTGCAAGAGTACAGCAGATAGAAAACTATGAAATTAGCTTGGAGTCAACAAAGCATTGAAAATGAATGAAATATAAATATTCTATACAGCAAACAGGATATGCTCTGGTCCTGTCTTTCCTGTGACCTACAGGATTTTAAGAGGAGTTTGAGAATTTTATTGGCATTGCCTCTATTAGGGGAACTTTTCTTTCTCTTCTCCCTAGACTAGGGTCAGCTTTACAGAGAGCATTAAGTGAATGGCTAATGGAATTAAGGGTATAATAATAGAAGGATATAGTGAGACAATTGTATTAACAAGAAATAAATCATGTTGAGTGTAAGGTAAGTGTTTTTTAATTGATTGATGGGAAGGATGCCTCATAGGATTTTTTTTGAGGACTAACAGCCACTTGCCTTCCCATCTACAGTAAAAAGCCAAAAGGGAAAAAGAGATAAGAAAATTATGCAGTGGGGAGATAAATTATTCAGAGAAGATGGCCATTTTGTGCTGACATCACTAATGTGAAAAAGCATTAAATCTTTGACACCAGCTGCATTCCTCAGAGGTTGTGATGGTGGCTGGAAGGAGAGGTATTAGAGATTACAGCTAAAAGACCACTTTAGCTTCCCTGGATGCCATAAGTGGCTTTCCAAGGTGATCTGGGAAGTAAGACTCAGCAAGGGCTGTGGGTACCAAGCTGCTCTGAATCTTTTCTATCTACATTATTCTAGTGGTTTCATCTCTAGTGAAAACAGCTCTGATGTTCTATGTAATATGGCCTGCAGGTACAGGTGGTGTGTGCAGAGGTTAATGAAAGCTGGTGGTTATCAAGTGTGGAGCTTAAATGTTGTGTGTATACAACTTCACCAAATAAGGGGAGATGTAAAATTTTTAGGGCCAAACCATCATGATCTGTAGATCATCTGATTTTACAAATAAAAGCATGATGCCATGTCTGCTCCTTTTCAGGAGTTGGTTTTCTTCAGTAGGGGTGAGAAAATTAGATCATAGCCATAAATTGATAAGATACCATTGAAATAGAAACTTTATGAAAAGGCAGTTAAGGATAACTACCAAAGTTCTATAAAGTATGTGAGGAAAGTTAAAGCTATGTAAAGTGAGCAAGTTAATTTTCTGCCTCTTTTAGTTGAGAGCTTTTAACTACTGTGATTAGGCCCTTTCATTGTCAATCACTTGGCAGGACCCTCCTTGTGATGCAAGACCTTAAATCTAACCTCATTTGATGACTCAAGATTTTAATCAACTGTCTCCCCAACAATTCTGTGCTTATTCTGTGCCTGTGTGTGTTGCTTTTCTTGAGGAGAGAGTTGAGGCTTGGTAGTCTGCACTAGTGGAGATGCCCCTGTAGAAATGTATCTGCTGTTGGGCAACACGGGGAGACCATTTCACAGCATTGCTTCTGTGGTGTGCTCTCATACTATTCCAACAGAGCCTGTAGTGGCAGAGAAGCCAGTGTACAGAGCAGTACACACTTCAGTGGAAAAAGAATTTCACAGGCTTTGAGAAAGACTTTTTTTTTTTTTTTCTTTTTTTTTCTTTTTTTGAACACTTAATGCAGTGGAAACATAGGTAACTGATATGAGTACATAAGTCACTGAATTTAGGTTCACTGTATTTTCACAGAAAGGCTTAGGGAGATGTGATGACCCACTGAACCTTTCAGATATGGCCAGTGTAAGAGGTTTGGGGTTTTGTGTTGTTTGGTTTTTTTTAACTTTAAATAGAGTAACCCCTGGCTTATTGTACTGCTTAGACCACAGATTTCACATACAACCCATTAGTCAGTGTTAACAATTGGTTTAATAGGTTCCTTAGAGTTCAAAACTCCAGATCAATCTCAGTGGACAATTTGAAGCTAACTGTAGTGTTGCTGTTTGTAACTGACCTGAATAACATACACTGTTTTTCAAATGAAGGAACTGAAGTTTGTGTGGGTTTTTTATGTGCTTGTGTAGCTCTCCAATAAAGCAAAACAAAAACATTTTTTCAAACAGCTCAGTAAAATGCAATGCAAATAAAATTGAGAGCTGTAATAAATGAAAGGCAGTGTCTTGTTCTATAGGTAGTTTTCCAGCAAAATAAATAAAATGTGCTAAATAGGCATCTTTGGATGTTGCTTTGTCCCTGTAGAGGAACTAGCTGTGGTGTTGCTGTCCTGCAGTTTCAGAACTCTCTAAATGCTTGTCTGCATTTAGTGGTGTCCACTGGTCAGCCTGTCATTGACTTGTCAGGAGCTGAACGCACCAATTTTTGACCATACCATGGTGTAATTTGCTGCAAATTAATTTACTTTTGCCATTAACTACAGGCAGTATGTGGTCAATTAAATTTCGTCCATTAAAGACAATAACCCCAGCCAAGCTCTGTGATGCTATTCTTGGTTCACCCCTTGGGACTACTCTACTTACATCTCCAGAGGTACTGGTGAATTTATATTATCATCCCTTGTCTAATATTTGTGATTTGTTGGCTTTGCTTTAATACATGGACAGTTAGGTCTAAATGCAAAGATTTTCGCACAGAGTAATCTTGGGGATATGAAAGTTCTGAGAGGGGAAACCAGAGTGCAGTGGAAATGAAATTGCAGGGATATATCCTCTTGCATAAGAGAAGATTTAACTAGGGTATATATATACAGAGTAGCTGATATGCAAAGTTGGCCTGGGACTCCTGCCTATCCCTGTGCTGTGGGCTATTTTCTTTTCTAGCTCTCTGTTGGGTAAATGTCCCAAAGCCTAATGTGCTGTAGGAAGTGGATGTTGTTGCATATGGAAAATTGAATACTTGTCTAATTTGGAGAGTGCTCATCTTTGCTTCGTTACTCACACTGACAGAGATGACTAGTTTTACCACAATTGACAGTGGGGTCTCCTTGGTTGTTCAACATGGTTTTAGAATATCCTACAACTGCATATTTAGATGCTCTACTGATGGGAGTCATACTGAAAATAACTTTGTAAAACCCTGATTTAAAGAACAGTTATTTTTAAAGTAATACAGGGGAGCTGAGAGATGTATGTGGTTTGTGACCTTTTCATGGCTTTATTAGATATGGAAGAATCTTCTAAACTGACTTCTGCTCTTTTTATATGCAAAGATGGCTGGCAAAAAGGAGGAAATAAAGAAACAGAAATGTCTTTCTATCTTGTCTATCTTTACTTACTTAGTCTAAAATTCTTGTATAAACCCTCATATTCAGGTTCCCTACAAGTAGGTGTTTTGTTGCTCTCCAGTGACATGTTGAAAAAAACCATGGCACTGCTTGGGTAGAGCTAGAGATGCTAGTTCTACAAAGCTTTACTGCATTTGTCCCTGAATAGCTGAGTGTTTGTTTTTGGTCTTATAAGCGGTGTTGGTGCCTGTTATGTATCAGCTATTGCCAGTGTGTACATGTAGTAAGTACTTTCAGAAGTTGTTTTCCACTAGTGATTTAGAAAACTCTAAACTGTATTGAATAGCATATAACTCCTAGTAATAATGGATTTGCTTTTTCTTCTGCTTGTCCAGCTCAATGAAGGAATCAGACATTTTTGTAACAACATTAGATTGGATTTTCTTTGCAGGACGTTATCTAAAAGCTGGATCACACACTGGCTTGCTTAATGAAAGAACTGGATAATTGGAAGGCAGTTGTTCCATTACAGTCCAAAGTCTGAAACAGAGAAAAATGCACCTGGGATGACATGGAAGTAGGCCCTGTGCAGAACACATGAACTCTTCCTTCAAGAGCAACTCTGTTCCTTCAAGAGTATATGTATTCTGTATGTGGGGTAGAAACACGTGTTGGAATACTTCATTGCTGTATTTTGGCTGTCTGCGTAGAATTAAAAGGTGGCAGGAGGTATTATGCATTGGTAGTGCTGTACAGGTTTGGACAGACTGATCAGAAAGATCTGGTCTTCCAGTTGTGATCCTCCAGATTCAGAGGGGTGGAAGAAAGCATCATCATTCTGGGGAACACGGCAAAGTCTGAACTGTCAGTATTTGAAAAACAGGAAAGCAAAACTGATTTATGTGATGCCTTGGCCAACAAGAGGAACAGAGGCTGCATGTTAATGAGAGAAACTTCGACAGGAAGAGACAATTGGAAAAAATATCTCTTTCTTTGGGTTAATGCAGTATGCTAGCCTTTCACCCCCTGAGACTGTAGGATCAATTCAGGTTTGGGTCACAAGTGGAAATGAGTTTAGTGAGCTCGTGCTAATCCCCAGTGGACATTTGTCTACATTATGAAGACATTGTGTGATATGGTAGGAATGGCCACCAGTGCTTCCAGTGAGGCTGAGGGAGCTGGGGCTCCCTCAGCAGTTGGACCTGGAAAAAACATCATCTTCATTCTGCTTAAAGCTGGTATTTTCCCTTGTTGCTGTAAAAAAAACCAAACAAAAAACCAACCAAACAAAAAAAACCACAACAAAAAACCCCACAAAACCAAAACAAACTTGAACAAACAATTAAACTTGCAACAAAGTCTACTGTAATGCTGTCCAAAACAAAGCTTATGTTGAAAAAGCTGCTATGGCTGAAATCTGACTTAACATACACAATCTAAGTGCTGGTAGAAGGCAGTTCTGGTTCTCAAAATATTGTGACTTCTGTCTCTAGTAGTACCTTTAAAACATTGGGTTCTTGACAAATAGAAATGTAAAAACAATACTTTCTCCAGGGAACCAATACCTAGGGTATAAAACTGCAGCGGCAAGAGAGGAGTTACGATGTTAGGACTTCGCCATATCATGCTGGTTAAGGGCCATTGCTCTTCATCAGCCACTGAGGCCAATATTACCATTCATGGAGCTGCACAAAAAGAGTGGGCAGGAGCAAAATTATAGTGTGGAACCAAGTTCTCATGCACTGCTCTGGCAGATGTGGGAAATTATTTGAATGGCTGACACTTTTGGTGGCTGAAAGTAGAGGCTGTGGTAGATAAGAGGATAAATAGGACTGAATTTTAAGGCAAGGAAGTAGAGGTATAAATGCTGCAAAAATGGGAAACAGATGGATCAGATCATTAGGTGACAGTCAGTGATGGCATCCAAAGGGGGTTGTTGATGTTGCAGGGTCTGAGATGGAAAAGAAATACCTTAATTTTGCATTCTAGCAATCGCAAATAAAATACAGAAGTTGCAGGCAGCTAAGGTAAACTTATGAGTTAGTAGCTTGTTCTATGACTTAGTTGCCTGCCATGGCTTTTTTTTTTACTTGAAAGCTTAAAGCAAAATGTCAATGTAGTGAAATGAAAGTGAACAAGTGCAAAGTTGAAATGAAAGGGGTAGGGAAGAATGAAAATCTCAATGTTGTGCAGAGCTGAAACTGTTTAAATGTCTCTGGTTGTAATCTGCTCCATTTCCAAGCTTTAAATATGCCCATTCCTTAATTTAGCTACTTGAATTGCTTCTTGCATCTTGCCTCAAAACCCACCTGCTGTTACTATGTCTTTCCTGGGGCCTCTTTCCTTGTTAACTACTTTATAAAACATTAGAAATAGGTTGTCCTCCCAGTATAAAGAAACATAGTACCTTGAAAATGCATTTGCTGCTGTGTTAAATTGTGGACTTCTTGGCCTTTTAACTTCTCCAGCATGAGGACTGAAGTGGGAACTCAGTGGGCACCCAGCAGCAGGAGAGGGCTGGGCAGTGTATGGGGTCTGTGCCTGTTCTTCTGCTAATGGCCTGGGGATTTTAAGCTCTACCAGCAAGCCCACAGCTGAGCCTTGTAGTCAGGTAGCCAACTCACCATGGGCTAACTAACTCTCTAGGCACAATTGCTACATGCAGCTGGCTAGCAGCTGTCTGGCCCCTAGGTAGGGGGTTAAAATTACACTCAAAGTAGTTTCCTTATAGTGTTTTGCACCCTATTGATTTGCAACAGTTTGGGATTTTTTTTCCTTAATCTGAGGAACTTCAATTTTCTTTCAGACTGATAACAGTGATTACCTCCAAGTGTAGAGCAAAGACTGGATCCAGCTGTGTTAAACACTAAAGTGCCTGGGGCTTATTTGGGCAGTATTACCTCAGTAGCTGCATGAGACTCCTCTTGCTGGCAGGAGCCACATGTTCAGCCAGTGTTCTGAGCCCTGGCTTTGCAGATGGACAATGTTTGGGGTCAACAGCATGGTGTGGGCTGTATCAGGACTTAATTGTTTGATATGGGTGCATCCTGATGAAGATATGCAGACTGCAGGTTCAGGAAGATGAGTGTCAATTTTCAGACAGTGACTGAAATGGAAGTAATGGACATCTTGGAACCAGGGTATGCTCTGAGCAGCATGAGGGCATGCTTTTGGTTCCCACTGATTGCCAAGGCCCATCCATGCTGGCAAAATATGGAAAGCCATTGCTTTCTTCCACTGTTCTTCGCTCTCATCCCAGTTTGATGTAAACACAAATTCAAGCAGCTGACGCCCAACAACCTCATTGTTGGCCTTAGTGAGAAAGGCAGTTGTCTGTAAACACCAGTTTAAAAGTAGTTAGAGATTCTCCTAGCTTCATCCAGTATATAGAATAACTGAATGACAAGCATAATCTCTAAAATGGTGAGGCTATCCAATAGAAAACAGCTACTGGAAGGGATTTATATAACTTGCATATCAGTAACAACATTTTATTTATCTACAGACTTTTGAACAGCCTTCTAGACACCACAGTAGTGGTAATTAATTTTCTAAATGCTAGATCTTGAAAACTATTGGTTGTCAAATCACTCCCAGTAAATGATTGTATAAATTGTTTACTTGAAGAGTCTAAATATCACTCCCTGATAGCTAATCCTGTTAAATACAGAGTAACTAACTCCTGGTACAGGAAATTGTTAATCCAAGTACTACTAGAAGCTGAGACACTTCTGGAGAGAAGTCCCAGTGTACTTTTCATCATGCCATATCCTAAGCATCTCCTATGTACTGCAGCAGGAACAGGTAGCTCTCATGATGTCTGCTGTAATTCACTGAGGCTTTTGGTAATGTGGGCTGTGGCCTGCTGACTGAGATTTTTGTAAGACACCTTCCCACAGCTAATCAATGTACCCACACCAAAAGGAGCAGAGGAACATTAAGAGCTTTGCCCTGTCTTGGAAATGCAGGAGGCATTGTGTCCCTTGGGGCCTGAGGGCTCTAGCTAAAACAAGTTTGAGGCAGGGTTTGGACTGAAGGTAGCCATTTGAGTAGCCCTGTTAGCCTTCCACATGCTGCAGGAGTCCTTGCAATGGCAGCAACAAAAGTGTGATGCCTGCCCCTCAAAAGTAAACGTCAGGGTCAGACACTTTCTGCTTAAAACAGTAGCATTTGAACACTGAGCTTTTGCCCAGGGAATTAAATTATTCTACAACTAATGGGTTCTTTGCACTTTCTTCTTGGTATGATTTTGGGAAATTTGCATTTTAGATGTTGAGACTACAAAATGGCTTGAGTTTGTAAATTAAAATTGGTATGAGCTAGTCTAATGACCCTTCTGCTTTTCTCAGGGAAGGAGGTATTTGCATTGGAAAGGGGAATATCTATTAACTGTATGCTTTGCTGCTTAAAGTCAAAGTAGGCTTTCATCCAGACAACTGAGATAGAAAGGAGTCTACATCTACTCACTACACATTTATTTCTTTTCACATATGTAGAGCCAAGAGCAAGAAAAAATATTTAACAGCTGTGAAGTGCCATATTATGAATGAAATATGTTATGGAAAAATATGTATTGCAAAGTAACATCACTGATTTGAAAGGAGAGGGCATACCCTGCAGAGGAGCTAGCAAGGACACATCACAGATGCAATAATCAAATTAAGAGACATTTATACTTCTGCTGTCTTTCAAGCTGTCAGCAAAATTTTGTCCTTGCTACCTCTACTCCCTTAAATTATGTTGTGCTGTGAAATTGTGTGGAGATGCTGCTCTATGTCCAAAGAGTTTCATGCACCATTTCCAGTAGTGGGAGGTGAGATATTCATGCATGAAAGGCTGCACTGTAAGGGATGGTTGCAATTAAATGCTCTGGAGTGTGCAGCTGCATGCCAGGTCAGCGAGTGCTGCCACACCACTGTGGACCCGTGGTCAGGTTCAGGGCTAAGTGTATCTGTTCTGACATTGAGGAGTTGTCTGTTTTTGCTGCAGCTCTTTCATGCCTTTGGATGGGTTGATTTTCTGATTGGTTTACTTTCTTTGCCTATAAAGTAGAAATGAAAAGTATGTCTTTGGTCCTATTTTCTGTGCTCTCAGAATCCACTTGCATAGGTGAGTGCCCTGTAATTAAAAGATGAGATGAAAAGGGGATCTGCTTTCTAGAAAAGTACAAATGTGCCAAGAAAAACTCCTGGCAATAATTTTTAGCTTTACATGTGGATGTTGACCCAAAGCAAGCATTTACAGCTTTATTTATAATTAATGGAAGTTCAGTTTAGACTTTGTCCTAGTAATACTTGGATTCCAGAGGGGAAAGGAAAAAATTCTAGCCCATTTGTGCAGACATATGGCAGCCTGCATTCTGCTGATACTCTTTTATAGGTTGGCAATGTTTTACCTGAAATACTGGGATGCTGGTCACAGATTCCCTGGTAATACAAAATTGCTACCTGTTCTTCCTTGGAGGCTTGCAGATGGAAATCCAAGGACCAAGATTTCAGTATATTGAGGGAGATTCTAATAGTCTGAGTAAAATCAATGGACTGCAAAAATTGGGAAAATAATACTTTTGGGTTTTTTCCTAAATATTGTACACATCCCTGTTGAGCTCTCCCTGGCCTCCTTGAAGCAAAACAAATAACAATCAGCCTGTTGAGACTCCAGAGCTAAAATGACCACAAATTTTCTTGCTGTGAAAGCTGCCAACATAAAGCTTTAAAATATTGCAGGGAAAACCAGATAATAAAAATTGTTTAAAGAGTCATTCAAACCCCAGGTGAATGGGTTGACCAGATTTGCTAAAAGTCAATAGCTGTCTCCATTGCATTGCTGAATTAAGTTGTTGTATTGGCCCCTTCCTAAATTTTGTCTTTGCCTCCTGTTGCAATTATATTCTGGAACTGCTGGGGAGAAGCATGTGTACCTTTGCCCTACTGGAGTCCTTTTGCTTAGGCTGATCTACTTTTGGAGCAATGGGATCTGCTCAGCTTCCTGCTGTTGCTCTCAAAAGCTGCTTTGTACAAGTGGTTGTGGGCTTCTGGCTGCCTGATCTTCCTGCAGGAGTAGCTGCTGCACAATGCCATGGATAAGATGTTTGGTTCAGTGGAGGGGTGGATTATGAATTGCTTTCCCAAGTTGAACAAATCAGGCAAGCAGGCTCTGCTGCTTCTCTTGAGTGGCTGGTGGGTTTCACCTGGGTAAACTTATTCCATAAAAGGCAGCTGCTTGCATACCACCTGCTTCTATGTCACCACCTTGGGCATCTGTTTGAATATGTAGATAAGTGTTTCTGGTAAGTATTATAAGGTACCCCTATGTTAGAAGAGCTGGGGTGCTGTAAATGTGAAGCAGCTGTAAGCGAGCAAAAGAGATACGTTGCCCTCACTTTGCTTGTTTTTAAAGTTTCTCTGTGGACCACAGAGGTGTGGGGAGGTAGCTGTCTGCAACTGAAACAGCAAGAGAGCAGATTTGTGTTTTATAGAGAGGCAACATCTGAATTTGTGGTATCCCAGGTGAACTTTTTTGGTGACTGCATCTCCCCAGCTAGCTTTACTCCTCCCCTTGACTCACACAACCCCTCACTATCATGATAATCATCCACCCCCAGCTATTATAAGCAGTACAAACAAATGACAAATCTCTGGGTGCAGGAAGGTAACAAGAGGCTGATCAGTAGCTTTAGTTATCTTTCCTTCATGTTTATTGGAGTCTGCTGCAGTTATTTCAAAGGCTCTGACATTGATCGACAGCTTCTATTAAGGCCCATCCAAGGCAGCTGGATTGAACAGATACATTAAATAAAGCTGTTATTGCTTTTCATTGCCTTTCCGTAAAATATCACTGCTAAATAGCTTCTGCCATCAGATGCAGTTAGGTACATGGTTTTAATTTGAGGGACTGCTTTATAACACTGCACAATTGACACTGGTCTTTGTTTCCCCTACAATAATGATTGTGTACATCCTGGAGAATTGATGAGCTGTCTTCTGAGGGTGGAGGGGGGAGCCAGGGCGGGGGCAGCCGCCTTTGTTGCTCTGGCTCTTTTTTATACTTGCCATGCTTGTCAGTTGCTTGCAGCAGAGACAGAAATAATGTCAAGCAGGGCCCCTTATCTCAGGATGTTGTAATGTAGCTGCTGTAAGCCCTCGCCTGGAGACGAGATAAGAGCAACCTTACAAGCTTGTGGGGGAGTGAGGAGGGGGGCCAGCAGTGCCATTGCTGGGACAACAATGGCAGAGCTGTCACTTGCACATTATGACTCTTTCTGGTGCCAAGGAAAGATATGTATGCTGAGTGGTGAATAACAAGCACGAGAATAAAAGTCCTGAATGTTCATCTAATAATGATGTATTTGTAACAGGATTATACTGCCCAATGATATTCTTTCTTTATCTCCTCACTAAATGGTGGGGCAGCTGTGTGCTTTGGCACAGCATGATGTCCTTTCTTTTGTGTGCTGCATATTAATCCTTTATTGAAGTAATTAAATGTGTGCTTAATGGCAATGAGCTGGCAGAATGAACGTACAATTGAATTAGCAGTTATGATGGGGACCATGCTACAAGATGAACTAAATGCAATTACTGTAGGCATTTTTCTCCAAGTCGAATCTGGCTACATGACATGACTTAATTACAGGTTGTTAGACACACTCTCTGATCTCGTAGTGGTGTATGTGGAGGCACAGCTTTGGCTCTGTCATGTACCTGGAACATGCGCACAGGCACCCAATTACTTAGAGATTTAGCCCGGTGAAAGGGTCGATGCAGATTCCTGACACTGCTGCAGGCACCCCTCAGTTGAGGTGTGAAACACAGATTAAAAAAACTATGTGAACAGAAGAGGAATGCCAATGCTCCCCTGGGAATCTGGTGGGGTCTTAGACCAGCTCTTTATTGTCTGGTGATCACCCTCGGCAGATACCTTGAGGACAAGGTGAACAAAAAGCAGGTAGTAGAGTCCTCCTCTCAACCTTTGCACCTCTGGTCAAGCTCTGCTCTCAGCAGGACTAAAGATCAACTTGTCTGACTCCAGCTGTATGTCTCTAAATTAGCAGGAACAGATTTTAGGAGTGAGATTTTGAAAACATTGTGGAAACAAAATGGGAAAAGGCAAAATAATTTTGCATTTAGTTTGCAATGTTAATTAGGTTCTACAACATGACCTACAGTTGCATTAGGATAAAGATTGTGCAGTAATTTACGATGTGGTAAGTCACCAAGATTTCTGACACTAGGGGGACTGTAACTACAGTATTGCAAGTACAGGTTTGACAACTCTTCAGTGGTCTAAAATGTCAAATCCTGGGTGCCCAGAGGTGTTTTGTCACTGGTTCAAAATTAGACTAAGCTTCAGCTGTCATCAAGGAAAAATTTGGTCTGTTCTGGTAACTATTGAATCTGGATCATTGTTAGCAGCACATAGACATCTTCACTGTCAGGGCCTGCCTTGTATTATTGACACACAAAAGACAAGGCCTTTTTGCCCCATGCTTCTCCATGCTTTTAGGTGCTATGAGCCTGTAGCCAGGATTGCATGCCTTTGAGGTAGGAAGGCTCTGAGGTATGAAATATCTCAGAGAAGCTCCTGAGATGGCAGTGTTGTGGCCACTCAGGTCTGTCTGGAAGTAGCACTGACCTTTCCTTATATCAGCAAGAGCTCTGTTGGCAAGTTGATGCATCCTAGAGCTTAACAAGCCTCAAACTGCCAGTCTTGCATGGCCCTTCTAGCTGTCTGCAAATCTTTCAGGGTGTGTCTTAGTTGCTGTTGAAAGGTACATGTGATCAGTGTTGCATCTGGTCTTCCAGTCTCTTGTGTTGTTTGTGCCCTATATTGATTTCTAAATCTGACATAGCACCACAGAGAAGCGTGTGGTGACAGAAGTGGCAGTGAAACTGATGGTACAATACACAACTTTATGAAACAAAAAATGTGTTGGTTTTTTTTTATTATTTTAACATAACAAGGAAAACCTTCTGGCCATCAGGGCTCCCAAGGTTTATTTTATAGCTTTCATTCTCTTCGAGGCCATAAATGAAACCCTTTCAGCCCTAATGACCACAGTGACTTTCCTTGATCATGTTATTGCTACTTTGGCACATTTATTGCTTTCACATGCACTAATGGATGAGCTGGGATATGTTAACAATTTATATATCATTTGATCCTAAAAAAAGCCCCCTCCCACCAACCAAACTAACTTAGCCCTGAGGATTGAGTAGCTTTTAAGGAGTATAAATGAATTTAATGCTTTAGAAAAAGCTTCTGTAAATTATGAACATGACACCTATTACATTAAGCTGCATTAAGCATTAATACATCTTCATTACTGGCAGGTTGCCCAAACCTCCAAGGTTGAAAAAGCTGCCTGAAATGCCCATTGTGGGAGTCACCTAAGCTGAGATTTATGTCCTCTTTTTGGGAGGGTGGGACACCCTGACTCTCAGCCTACTGCATTTCCCTATGAAGAAATGTTGTCGTACTACCTGCTGCATGATGGCTTTTTTTCCTAGAGTTTCATTGGTCTATCTGCATCAGTGTGTCAGACTCTTAGGTAAAAATATGTGATAAATCTTGTGGAAGCTGCTGCAGAAAGAAACTAGTTTTGCTAACCTTTTAAAGCTACTTGTAGTGAATTGCTTGACAGATTTTTCTAACCGGTGGCCAAAAATTATCTCACTGAGCATGTAATAGTAAATTCTTCTTGTAAATCCTTTCTGTGCTCTAGGCAGCAAAGGTTGGAATTGCTGAATAGGTGTTTCCAATGGCTGTGGAGAAAAAGTCTAAAAAATAATCACACGACTTTAATGAGAGCCTGCTCTATATTGTCAAAGAAAGAAATAAAAGCAATTTTACTGTCTTAAAAAGCAATATCCATTAGACTCAGATTTGTCTAAAAGTGAACTGAAAGGCTCTTATTTCAACAAGATGTATGGGCTCAGGGAAAAAAACACACAAGCTAAATGCTTCTGACATTGTAATTGATTTTATGTGCTACATTTATGAGACTTTCAATTCATGTTCCATATGGGATTTAGCACTGAGGTATTATTGTAACTTTGAGATGATTATGTTGCTGTTCTTGAAGGAACAATTTGGTGGTTCCTCCATTTCCAGAGCAAGTACTGACTTGGGCTCAATATTTACACCTTGGGATGGAGGAATACTTAAACTAGGGACTGCTTCTTCACAGATGGGAGTACATAACACATCTTAGGAATCTGAGTGCCACATGATGCTGTAGTGAGTGTCACATTCTCTAAGAGAGGATAATTCACTGTCTTGGAGAGTCTGTAACAGGAGACTGAAATCCAAGCATAAAGCAATGTGATCACTATATGAGACAGATTTTAATGGATATTGTTCATGGTGTTGAAATATACAAAGCAATAAATGGCTTTTCTGAATGATTTAATGCTGAAGCAAGGTTGAAGACTGAGGTAACTGCACATGGTTTACTGTAAATACACTAGCTCTACACTGGTAAATGAATAACCTATTAGCAGAGGAGGGAAGGAAAAACAAGCACACCCCAAAGCCTTTTAATCAAAGCAATCTTCTGAGGTTCAAAGTAAGGACCTTGGAAGCTAAGAAATATCATAATTAAGGTAACCTAGCCTTCTAAATCACATACTCTGAGAATGTTCATCTGTGTATTTGTGTGCTCTTTCTGTTATGGGTTTCAATTGTATAAAAGTATGTTTGTTTCTTACAGATACTACCATCTTCAGTGCACAGCATGAACCATGCTCAAAGTGTGAAACAACTCTACAATATTTCCTTCTGTAGTGGTGACTCAATGCCAGAGGTTATGTAAACTCTGCAATAAATATGCATTTAATAATTTCCTGGTGACTTTCTTTGTGGTAACAATCACTGCTGTAGACAAATATTAATAAATTTATCTTTATTGCTTTCCTGTGAAACAACCAACTAACATACTTACATGATTGAGTATAATTCACCAGAAGTCAGTGAGAAAGTTAAAAACTTCAAGTTAAGGACGTGCTTCAATCCTGTGGGATCAGGGCCTGAAATACCTTTACTAGGTTAGCAGTAATTTTAAATGACTATAAATAATAAATTATATCAGGGCAACTTCTCTGAAACTCTGCAACTTACTAGAGTGTCCTGAAAAGAACACTAAGAGGAAATAATTAGATATATACTTATGTCTAACTGGAGCTGTGCTTGCCATTTCTTGGCTTGTTTATTTGGGTTTTTGGTGTTTGCAAGCAAACATAAAACTGGTAGTATCATCTGATGTCTTGACTGAAACCTAATTTGAAAGGACACTGGATTTTAGGAAGTTACCCTGGTCCTCCTGGTATCCATGGCAAAATTCCTGCATTGAGAAGTGTGTCCAGGAGAATGTCCCTGAAAACAATATAACTTAAACTCTCTTCCTACTGTAGGAAAGCTCTGTGCTTTTGTCACCCTCTAAGAAGCTTGTTGTGTCTTAAGAATGTACTTGTTTACTTCATTATCTTGTGTAGATGTCAAAATTTGTGTGTTTCTCAAGAGAAAAAATAAGATTTTTTTTCAATGTGCTTTTTTAATACCTTTCCAATTTTTACAGAAACTGTCCTGACTCTACAATATGTCATGGTTTGCTACAGGAGCTAATGCTTTGTATTAGGCATAGGGAGAGAAAAGATGTGTGTACTTTGAAGTGTGTGAATAGCTTACTTCTCTGTAAAAACTTTGTATTTTTAGATGTTCCAGGCTATTGTAAAGAGCATAACTCATTACTGTCTACTCAGCTTCACAGGAGAACTTAGTGAATGTATGATTTATCTCTCAACTTACTTAGTATGCACAAAGGGTTTTGCAGGTTTCAAGGCGTGAAATACTTGCTTGTAGAATGGGTATAAGATGTTTAACTATTTGTAATGCTAGACACATGTAAAGTGTGTGTCTATGTGTTTTTATATACATATGTATTCTGATAGAGTAGCATGTATTGGGTGGTGACTGCGTTTTAGGGTGACACTGTACCTTCTTTATAAAATACACAAGTATTGTAGTCAGTTCAACTTTCTGCACCTGTCAGTGATTCATAGTAATCTTTCATGAAAACTTAATGTATGTAAAATGTACATATTTTAGAAACTATGTAATTATGAAATATTTATCAAACAAAATATTCCACTTCACAGGCATGAAGTGCAAAATGTGCATAGAAATTAGGAATTCTAAAACTAGAAAGTTATCAATTTTTAAGTTTAAGGTATTCTGTTTTCTGTCCTAAGTAAGTAGAAAAGTTATGCATCTTAGCTGCTTTTACTGTGTATCTAGAACAAATGCAGAGGGATCTCGGGCCCTTTGAGCGAGCTCACTTACTTAACTAAGTATAGCTAAAAACATCTGAAAATGTTGACTCATGTTGTTGCAGCTTCAGTCATAACCAATGTGATAAGAAATGCAATGAAACCAAGTCATAGTTAAAACTGTATTTGATTATTTTAATGCTACTAGAGCGCATGTTTACTGGTGCAGGGACCAGCTCGATGTCTCTTTCACAGCTTGAAGTGGGTACTGATTTCCTGTTGAGTGAGTTAAGCAGGAAAGTGCTCTGATATTGTAAGATAGGACCGCTTTGCCCCTGTATAGCCCTTGTTTGATGCACCTGATTGCTCCTTCATTATGCAAAGGTAACCTAAATATCAGATGTGAGATTAGTTTAATGCAGTAAGCTGCTTGGAAGGCACAAGGGACTCTGGTTATATGACCTGTTCAGTGTTTCCTGTTCAAAGCACAGAGCAGGGACAAATCTGATTACTGATTTCAGCACTGCTTGATTGGAAATGGACTGAGAATTGGAAGGAAGGTACAGAAATGAGCACTTTGCATAACTGGTTTTGTTTCTGACAATACCACCACCTCATCTTCAAGGTCATCTTTGCTCAAGATAAGCTAGTAGAGAAAGGAATATTTTTTTCTTCTCCAGTTCAGGAATAGTTGACCTTAGGTTTAAACACACTATGAATGACCTTACAATACAAAGGATTGATTTGTGTGTGTATTTGTCTGTTGTCAGCTAGAGAAATACAAACATTCTGTAGATGAATGTGCTTTCAAGTAAGACGTGTGCATCTAAGGGCAGGAACTCTGTTACTTCCCTTTTTCTTTGAGATTTTGGAGGAGAGATGAATCTGGCACAGAGCTGTGCATAGGACATTTTTGCAGGCACAAGCTCTGAAAGGAGGTATTAGGGAATATGAAATTATTGTAGGAAGCACCCCAGCATGCTATGTAGGTGTGTCTTAAAAAGCCTACTGTTTTTATTCACTTCCAATGCTTTGTAACAGGAAGAAAGATTTAAAGTCAGGAATGCTCTTCAGAGTAATCTCCTAGATTTGTGGCTGTATTTTAGTGGTTCATCACTCTAGGGTCAGAGACACTTGTTCTTTCCAATCTCAGTATTGGGTGCCAGAAGCTTTTCCCCCCCCAGCAGATACTAGCCAGAATCTGTGCAGCTCAGGTACATGGGATCCTTCTGATCTTCCCATTAGACAATTTGGTGTCATAGTTGCTATGACTTTTCTGAATGATATGACTGCTGAAAGTTTTAATGAGACTAATATTGTTTTTAAAAGATGAACCCTCAATATGCTATTAAAATTGTTCTTTCACTGAAAGACATAATATTTGCTGTAACCGCAGGCAAAAATGGCTCAGGTACAAGCTAATAAAGCCAGTAAATAAAAATAAATAAATGGAAATGCTAGGGGCAATGAGCATGTACTTGATGCAGTTCAGAGCAATTACTATTACCTGAAGGGGTGAATCCATCATTTAGAAGCAGCCCTGCATGTGGGTGGAAAACCTGCTCAGATCAACATGGTTCTAGTGATGGCCTCTCAGCTGGAGATGTTGCCTCTGAGGGTGCAACTTGAAAGTCAAGTTTGACTTTTCTCAAAAACTCCAGTTATTTCTTGGCCTCCTATTTTTGCACAGGCATCTCTCTCCCACTAGAAAGTGGTGATCCCAACTTCTGTCCAGAGGGGATATAATTTTCTTTAGGACCATTGAGAGCAAATGGATCTTGTCATGCTGCCAAACATGTTCTACATGTAAAAATGGTTAGGGAATGTGTGTGTTGGTGTAGGGTACCTAAACTCTGTGATGGTGGGGGTTTTGAATGCTGTTGTGAATTAAAGTAGAATTCCTCCATGGATTTCCATGTTTGGAATAAATGGTGATATGAAATTCAGCCTAATTTTCCCCGAAAAAAAAAAAAAGTTGACCTTCACATTCCTAAAAGCTGAACAAAAAATCTGGAGGCTCACATCAAAGTTCTGTAAATAAAGTGAGTAACACTTTGGATGCTTCTGGTGAGGACTGGGGGAGGGGGAAATTCCCTCTTTAAAGAACACCCAAGTATTTAAAAAGAAATGGTTAGGTTTAAATATCTCACTGTTTTTCTTCTCCAGGGCTGCATGCTGAGGATTTTATTTTCCTTTGCAATGCTTATGCTGCTGAGCCCTTTTCTCAGAGGCTGGCTGACGTTAGCACACTGAAGTGACTAGCAGGTTCACCAGAGCAAGTTTATTTGTAGTATGGCTTGAGTCGGCATTGAGTGTGCCATTATGATTCAGAAGGCTCCACAAGGTTTGAATATCAATGGCACTTCAAAGACCTATAGCTGTGAATGAGCAGACATGCTTCCTTGCAGGCCCCAGAACTGAGAGGGGGAGAGAGATGGGTTCAAAGGTAGGAAATGGGAGCATTTGTCCAAGGGCTCTATTAGTAAAGTAGGCACTCTGTTTTCACAAATGTGGGGGAGTCCTTCTGGTTCTGCAGAGAATTGTATAGAAATTACTTGCAGCAGCCAGACTGCTGTCCCCCCCTTGCTGCTCTGTATGCCCCTTTAATCCAGCCAAAAATTGAGGAGAGAGAAATTCATTTGCTTTTCCCCTACAGAGATTCTTTTTTTTCCTTAGAGATATAAATGGCAACTATGCAATTTATCTTGGGTTTCCTCAGACATCATTTTAGATTCTGGGATTCTCTCCTAAGCCATCCAAAGCTCTATCTTTTGCTTGATCTAAGCAAAATTTAAAGTTGGGGTAGTTTCTTTTTCTTAATTGTATATTTCAAGTAAGCTGATTACTTAGTTGTATTACTGGGGGAAAGCAAGAGAGTCACCTACAGTAGTTTTTGTTCTTCACTGCTAAAAATATATTTCAGATCAACAAAGCTGGGCAAAATCTAGGACTTTCTCCTAGCATGCTCAGAGGTATCTGCTTCTTTAAGAAGACTGTTTTTTTAGGTTTTTTGTCCATAGTAATTTTTTTAACAGGATTTTGTTCCCCCACCTTTCTGTCTGGAAACATGCTATATTGGAACCTGTAAGCTTCATGAGGTAGGAGAAACCACCTGTTTGTCCATATGACAAGTCACTGGCAAAACTTTCTTACGAATTGGATCCAGACCAGACTTTTTGTTGTTCTGTGTTGTGACTTTTAATATCTGCTACTATTACCTCTTAGGAAATGGTCACATTTCTCACGAGTGGTTAAAAAGTCAGTTGCCTCTTTCTGGTGATGATGTAGATGTTTTCTAAGTAGAAATGGTTGCCTTGTAACTGATGACTCTGCTGTGTTAAGCACTATCACAGGCTGTTACGGAGATGTGGTGTGCAACACTGTACTTAAAAGCCCTGTGCTGCTGGGAGACAATTTGTTGTGTTCATGCTCTGAAGAGAAGCCCTGGACTTTCTATCCTAACTTTAGCTGCATGTAATGTGCTTAGGCTTTAGAGAGTGTCAACAATACCCTAGCAGTATTTTCGTGGTAATCCTTGCAACTTCCATATTTTGAACCTATGCATGGATGGAGCAGGCTGTAGGTTTGCACTAGCTGCATCACCTGAAGGTGCAGGACTCTGGATACATTGCCCAGGCAGATCTTGCCAAATGAGTGCAAATTAATATCTTCATATGTGCAAAGCTTGAAGATATCTAACAATTTCAGGCAATGCATTGATTTACTTAGTGGATGAAGTGCCATGTGCTGGATTCCACCAGGGAGGCTTACTTCCCTTAGTATTTATAAATATAATTAAATTGAATGCGTTTAAGCAGTTGGTGTACAGAAATTAGAGCATAATTATAAGCACTGCTAGTCCATGTGCTTATGAAATGCCAGACCAAGTATGATACTAGAGTATGTGTAGAGAATGGTTCAGCAATGCTTTTAAGGTACGCTCAAAAATCTATTAATAAATGTGCCACACATTTGTGTTTCTTGCTCTGCATCCTCAGTAGCTGAGGGATCCTCTCTCTCTTTGACCAAACAAACCATAATTCTCCAAATGGCTATTTAAGATTGAGTGTTAAATTCTGTAAACTCTGGTTTGCATTAATCACAATAGGAAAGGGAGTTAAGGACACCTGACCAAAAAGGGATTTAAAGGTTGCATCTGCATCTAGATCCTTGTCATAATTTCCTGTGAACTC
The DNA here is from genome assembly GCF_000747805.2 of Chaetura pelagica. Lineage (NCBI taxonomy): Eukaryota > Metazoa > Chordata > Aves > Apodiformes > Apodidae > Chaetura > Chaetura pelagica. The sequence continues at coordinate 11,510,285 of NW_009952533.1, read as the reverse complement.
CTGCAAGGTGGAGATGAAGATACACTTCACATCTGAATCTGATCACCTATGGATGGGTCCTAGTGTGCTGGTCTGCTGCAGGCTTTTTTTCTGTAGCCAGGAATAACATCCTAACTGACTGTGTTAACAAAGCTGATTTGGGGAGGGAAAGTATAATTGAATTTCAGCTAGAATAATTGCTTTATGCTGGTAGAAGGCTGCCTTTATGTGTATTTCATATGTAATTATTTTTGGAACTTTTTTGTTTCTATTGATCTTATCTGGCCTGAGGCACATAAACCAATGCTTTGCACTTGTTTTGGACCCCTTAGACCACTGCTTTGCACTTGTTTTATTCACAACATTGTTCTTCTTCCTTCAGACCAATCACCATATTTTATGTTGATATTCCTAATCAATCTACCTTCAGAATTGCTGGAGTATAGTTTTGTGTTATAACTTTTCAATATTTAGTCTGACCTTGTTTGGTTTGGAGGAAGTATTCTTGTTAGCCATTGTTTGCTGAGGTCTTGATAATACAGGCACTTTGCTAGTATTAAGTATTGGCTTTGTTAGTATTTGGGTTTTTATTACATCAGACTAAGGCCCAAAGTACATTACTTCTGGACAGCAACTTATGTAATACACAGGCACAGTTATGCTATTGCTTTGGCTCCAGTGTGAGAATCATGGCTAGTTTTGGCAGCTCAGGAACAGTTGCCCATCCTAGTGGTTCTCATGCTGCTCAGTAGGGCATGTAAGGGACTGGAAGCACATGCAGCAGCACTTGGGGTTTGGGCTGAAATCTGAGCAGCAGCCAGAGGAGGTTCTGCCCTACCTCAAACCTGGCATGGGAAATAAATCTCTGGAGGACAGGGAGAGAGGTAGAAGAAAGCTGGTGGTAAAAGCAGTTGTCATGTTTTTTGAAGAAGAGGCTACAGACACGGAGTGTACCTCTGGTGTCAATATAGGTTTCTTGACCCCTGCTCTAAGAGTGCAGGGAATGGCCAAGAATCTGTGCATCACCAATGTGTTAAGCTGGAAGAGAGTTCCTATCTTTCTTTTGTATATGGGTGTTTGCTTTTGTCCTCGCTCTGAAGACCTCTTACTGAATCTGTGCAGCATCTATTCACTGTTGTGTGGTGGATCTGCAGAGAAGCTCTGAGCACAGACCAGTTATCTGCAACCCATTTAATAGTGCCAAGCCATGTGAGTCAGCCTGAATGTATGCTTTCTCACTTGAAGTGTGCTCCTGTCCAACATGACTGTCCCTGCCCTGTGTGTAGGCTGAGACCCTTCCCAACTGTCCAAGCATGAAGCAGGAGTCTTCACAGACTTCATTCTGTGCATGCTTTGCTGATGGTGTATTAGTGATTCAGCCTTTGTGCCAGCCTAATGACATGGTATTGCCATTTTGTGAACTCTGCTGTGCAGACAAGAGCTTATTAGTTTCTACAAGGATTTACTTTTTTTCTAGCCCCATGGCTTGTTTTATAAAGCTATCACGTACCATTTAAATACTTACCGCTGTTCCACAGTCTTATTACAGTACTTTTTGTTCTGATATATTGCAAAATGGTCTATGTTAAATCCAGGGCAATAAAGATTCAATATCAATCATTATTGTAATTTTTGGCTCAATGATATTCCAGAGTGGTCTGAGTAAAATAAAAGGAAATTAGTCTTTTAGGGATGGACTCTGTCATTATTTTTCATTATTTACTTTATTCCTGGAATATTCTCATTGATTTTTTCAGATCACTTGCAATATTAGAATGAGTAAATAAGATAAGGGTGAAAATGTACTGTGTAAGAGAGCTCAAAGCTGGGAAAGCAAATAATATATGATAACAATTTTCTCTGTTGCAGTGTGTCTTCTATGGCATGTCTTTACTGCTCTTAGGTGTTTCAAGGTTTCTCCTTTGCTCTAAATATACTTTTTGTTCACATTCATTATGAGGACGCATCATAGACTCATTTGTTGGTATTTCCTACAGTGACTTCTTTTTTTTTTTTTAGGTCTGTAAACACTCAACTTGGGTTTCCATTTTTAAAAGTCTTAATTCTTATTAAAGTGCTTAGCACCTGCTCTAGAGCAATCAAGGGATATGTTGCACTGATAAGGATGAATGAGGTTTAATAAACATTGCATCTGTCTATATCTCTTCTGAGTAAATGGCTGTATGCAGTTTTACCATACTTGGCCATTACTCTAGACAGCATCTCTGAGAACATTTTCTGCAGAGATTTTTTTTTTTTTGGCAGTCCAAATGGCTGCACAGATTCTGTCTCATTGTCAGGAATACAACAAGGAAACATTCTGCACTTTGAGTTTAACCCATAAATCCAAGGTTCTGAGCTACTAATTTGCAAACACATCAATGAAAATGATGTGTAACTTTCTGTCTGCAAAACAGGCCAGAAAGTATGGTGGATTCCAGATCTTGAGCCACAAACCCTGTCTATGAGCTGTGCAGTTTCACACTAGAGGAAGTAGCACTTGTTACTAAGCCGCAGGCATAACTTCCTGTTACAGTTCTAATGTCCAGTGCTAGGAGGGAGTAGGTGACCCCTGTTTACCGTGTCTTTTGCACTGGAAGTGCTTGCTTTGAAATATGGCTGTGGTACTTCCTAGGGATCTGTCTGCCTGAATGTTCCTGTAAATAAAGGTAATTGTCACAGACAGAAGAAGCCACACTTTGTAGTGGCTGATTTTTCACATTGTAAGAAAGCTTCATCAGTTAACAGAAATGGTTTTGGAATTGGTTAAAATGTATGTGGTGCCCGTTTTTAAGATAGTGCTGAAAGAGTCAGAGTGGTCAGGGTTGGAAGGAGTGTCTGAAGATCATCTTGTCCAACCTGTGTGCTAGAGCAGGATCACCTACAGTAGATCACACAGGAACATGTCCAGATGGGTTTTTAATATCTCCAGAGATGGAGCGTTCACAGCCTCTCTGGGCAGCCTGTTCCAATACTCTGTTACTCTCCCAGTAAAGAGGTTTTTCCTTATGTCTAATTTGAATCTCTTGTGTTCCAATTTGTGCCCATTGCCCCTTGTCCTGTCATTGGACAGTTTTATAAGGACTTGCTTAGATTGTATAATTAAGTGACAAATAACACAATGACTGTCAACAGATGGAGATGGTCTGAGTGGTTTTGAAAGCTTGGCTTTTTTTTCCTCATGAGTCATGTAATAAATAAAAAAAAAAATCCTCTTTTAAATGAAGCTGGTGAGATTCCTTTTGACTTGAATGAAATCAGGACTCAGTTCTAGGAGTTAAATATACAATACAACTAAAAGTAAGAAGTAGCCATATTCTAAAATACTTGTGGTACTTTTAAAAAAGTCCTTCATTAAAAAAATATTTGAAAATTTTTCCACAAGCAACACACCAGCTGATTAGGTATTTTTATTACCATATGCTAACTTTTCTAGTTGACAAAAAATTCTGTATGGGTTCAATGCCAAGAATAGTAATAGGGGAAAAAAACCTTACAGTGTTTATATGTTCACGTCATTCATTTGCGTAAATGGTTGTAGAAGCTTCTTTGATTTATATGGCCTGCAGATGTTGGAACTTAAAGCACCTGCTAAGAAAAGCAGATTCCTTACTAGCCCCATCTCCATAGGTTTTTATTTTTCCCCTGGTTTCCTTGCTGTGGCCCAGCGGTATCTGTGCTATTAGTTCATCTGTGCAGGCAGTGTCTGTGGTGGGTCTTGGATGCTCTGTTCTGTGTATCTCCCAGGCCTGCTTTGATAATGCAGCCAAGCCACTGCTGGTTGAAATGTGAAAAATGCCAGAAGCTTCTTTTTCTGTGTGTACAGAATCAGCCCAGGAGGCCTGTGACATGAAGAAAGCATAACTTGTTCTACTATACTGCTTAAAAAAAACCCAGCAAGAACTAAAATAAATATAGGAAGCTCACTAGCAACACCTAGGCAGCCCTGCAGCTCAAAAGCAGGGGCTTGTATTGTGCAAACTTGATACAATTGCCCTAGCTGGACCAAAATGTCCTATTGAGAAACTATGAAGGAACTAAATTAATCCTAAACAGACAAACTGTGTGCTCTACTGTTTTTCTTGCACCCACCAGTGTGTCTGGAAATGTCTTGCCTGCTATTTCTAGGATCTAACGTGTCAGTAGCACTGCTCAGAATTTCAGTGAAATTGCACTGGTTTAGCCCCAGTATATTTGAGTATACAGTAGTAAACCCAAGCTATTATTCATACTTTTTCTCCTCCCATCATAACCTCTGTTACTGCCTATGCCATCCCTGACATTCAAATAGATGCACAGCAGATGTGGAGCAATCAGGCCAGAATTTCAAGTTTGACGCTAGGCATCAATGAGCTAAGTGTTTCTGCAGATGATGGTAAATCTGCCTGCAGCAGCCTTTGTCTCTCTTTAGTGTAACTGGCATATGAACTGAGAATGGGTGACGTGTACCTTGTCAATGGATGACCTGTTGCTGGGGAATTCATATGATAGGAGGTGAGGCTGATATGGAAAATATCCCAAGATACTGGAAATTATCTAACCCCACAGATACCTGTACCAGGACTCACCCAGAAGGGTGATATCCTCTTTCTTAAGTGAAGGCCAGATTGTACTCCTTGAAAGGAAAAGGCAAAGACTGTAGGCATGGCACTCCTGGCACACAGGCTGGTGGAGCAGACATGTTCCACCACTGTGACATGAGATTAACTGGTTGGATGCGTTAAGGTAGCTGAGCAGCAGGTGAATCTCAGAACAATGGCAAGATATTTGCAATTACTCTGTTGCAGCTCCTTCCCTGCACAACTCCTGTGCAGAAGTGTGTGATTGCTAATCTTCAATGTGCAGTGGAGAGCTGGAGCTGTGCCTCATTGGACTCTAGAGTTTGTATAAAGGACTGTAACTTAAATGTGCATAGAGTACATGGATGATGAAAATGAGGCTTGCTTACCTTAATCATATCACAGTTCACAAATCCACCAATGATAAGGTTTTTAATTCAATTATAAATCTTTGTATTTTATAAAGTTACTCCTGTTATAACTGATTTTGTAATGCTATTAATATTTTGCCAAGCACAGAAGCTTCGGTGTTACAGGAATACTTCATACCAATTAGTTAATTATGTAGTTTTGCCTAGCCAAGTACTGTTAAAAAAAAAAAATAACTTGGAGAGCACTAAAGGAAGTGACATAGTTTGGCACCTTGACTGTTACTGCATGATCCTTGGCCTCATTTAATTGAAGTAGTAACTGATCTTAAATAAAATATTTCTTTCAGCTACTAATGCCTTTTGTAATATCTGTCTGTAGAGTCAGTCCTCTGCCACAGCTGTTTCTTGCTTGCTTTTGAATTCTCAGTAAGTCTTGACTTCTGCCTGACCTTGTGTTACTGAAGTTGGGTCTTTACCCCAACAGGTACAGAATTAGCCCTTAGCATAGGAGGTGCCCTCTGTAAATGTTACTCTGTCCTGCTGTTATCAAAGAGAGGATGAGTGTAAATCATACCCTCAGGGATGGGGCAGTTATGTCTAACTTAGCCAACACAGTCCTCCAACTACTTGTATTGACTAGTATTTTCAACTAGTCTGAAACCAAATCCCTTCCAGTTGAGAGTGGTTTCTCTTCACCTTGATCTGACATGCTTTACAATGGTTACATCTCATCCTCTGTAGACAGCCAGCAAGTTAGAACTGAGGACTGCTGTCAGAACATAACTTAGTTGTTTTTCTTGCTGTCTGGCCTGCCAGGTAAGGAGAAGTAGTAAAGGCAGGTTGTGTGTTACACAGTATAAATTGAGAACAAGGCATTTGTATTGTTCAGCAAGCTGGTAAGCTATCCTGGCACCAGCCAGCTCTTTGGGATGTGTTCTTCACTGCATCTCATTCAATGAAACACTCTCCTCTAAACACTGACTGAACCTGATTCTCAAAGCTAAGCATTTAAACTTGTGTTTGGCATTAAATTTCAGTTTTATTCTGAGAAACATCAGATTAACCTGCTGTGTTATAACGGACTCTGCTTGTGAGTTGGGAAGGACTGTCCAGAGAGGAAGTTCCAAGTGTGTTAAATGATTGTAAAGAAAATAGAGGAGGAAGTTGTTAGACTTGCAGTGTGTAAATTAAGTCAGATGAAATATCCTCTTAATCAGATGTGACAGTCATTCATGCTGCTGTAGTTTTTTTAGTCATAAACTAAAGTCAGCTATCTGTAGTTGATGGAATTGGTGTATCATTTCTCATTGAATTTATTCCTAATTTAAGGCAAAGGTATCTGACTGAATGGAAGTCTTGCTGACATGAAGTGAGGGGCTTTTTTGGGTTAGGATTGCATATAGAAATGGGCCTGTTTGTGAATTATAAAGTCAGCCTGAAAAGGCAGCCTCAAGGATGTGAAAAAGCGTAAGTGACTTGGGCATTAGCATGGCTCAAAAGTTGTGCTCTGTATCACAATGCAAAAATAAAAATCCCTTAAGAGTAGAAACAGGAATTGGCACAACTGTGGTAAGAGAGGCCAGCACATCACATACAAATTAGCACAGTGAATTGCTGAACTAGAGAAATGCATCCATTGGCTCAAGCGGCAGAGGGGACCAACACAAGGTGAGCATCTCTGAGGTACATTGTCTGGCAGAGAATGCTTGGCTGTAGCTCAGGACAGAAGTACAGATGACTGAAGTATATGGGATCAGTGAAGGAAGAGTTGGGTCACCTCTATGGAGAAATGATCCTATTGATAGGCCCTGCTTTTGTTTCCCCCAGATGGCTACTGAAGCAGAACACAAAAGTAACCAGGGAAACTTAGGTCAGAGAGGCTCTGGCATCCTAGGGGAGTCTTAAAAATATCTTATGGCTCACTTTTGCTTGAAAGGAAAAGAAGACATAGGGATTGATAAATAGAAGATGACTTATCTTTAGAAGAAATTATTTGTTATACTTAAAATTATAGGATTGGAAATTAAAATCTTATCCCCTTAAAAAAAATCAGCAGAGGTGGGGGGTGATCAGACTTGAAACAGTAAAGTGATTTTAATCATGTATATACAATACAGTCGTAAGGGACAATATGCTGAGGAAGATGGTTTAAGATATTATTTAACTTATTTAATTATCTTGAAAGGTAGTAGGCAGTACATTAATGAACTGATAATAAATTAGGAGGATCTTTGGATAGATACATGATAAAAAAAGAAGCATTGATTTCTTAATACAGAAAGAATAGCAAAATGATTTTCAAGCAATTGCTGCTGAAGGCAGCTGTGAGTGCCAGTAATCTCTAATATTAGAGATATTTGTATAAAACATTGGGTGTTCTGGAGATGTGATGTTTTAAGCTAATTTTTTTGCTGAAGCTTGTTCTTCTAGCAAGTGACAGAAACAACTCTTCTGTACTTTATAAATACATAAATTTTGGTAGTTTATCCTTACTAACAGATTTTTCCAAAGCTATTTAATTGTGAACCAATAATACATTGCTAGTATGATACAGTATGTTTCCAAAATGTTTTTGAAAAATTAAACAGTCCTTTTTCCCATTCACATCTGTTTCCCTGCATTTATGCCATCAAACTAAAGGGAAAATTATCAAGGACTGTTTAGAATTTTGCCCACTACTACTTTGACTGCAGCTGAAAAATACTGGGGTAGCATTGCATGGAATAGTCTATGTAGTGTGTTCAGTTAAAATGTACCTTAATATTAGACGGCTAGCAGCATAGCCTTCTTGGCCAGTCCAGTTGCAAGAGAATACATGCACTGTTTTAGTTCAGGGACCAAAGCAGAATAACAAGAAAGAAACGGGAGCACCCTGGCTTCTCAGTGCATGCTGTGCCATGGAGAAATTGCATGGCTTGTTTCAGCCATGCAAACTTCTGTGTAGGAATCCTGGCAATATTTTTGTTCAGAGATGAAGCGGTAAATATTTGATGAAGCTCTAGACAAGCTAAAAACGCATGACAAACTGTCTCTTTATTATGTGTTTATTGAAAAAATAGTATACTTTTAATTAAGTATAATAGAAACAAGATTGATCAATAATAACAGGAAATATAACTAATTTTTAGTATCTTTGTTTAGGTAAGGTTCATGGAAGGCTTGAAAAGATGTGTTCTGCTTTGGGGTTTGCTGCATAGGTATTGCACAAAACAGGGCCTGAAGGGGTTTTTGTGTCAAGAACTTGACACCTTTAAACTGCTAGAAACAGCAGCCCATAGCTCACATGATATTGTCTTATAGTTGTTACCTCCTCTGTCTTTTGCATTTAGGGCTGTAATTTTGAATAGTGTTCTCTTGAGCTAGCTTTATATTTGAATAAAACTATCCAAGCAGTGTAAAGAGGAGAGGTTTCCAGAGAGGAACTCTTGATGATTCTGGCTAGCTGGATGTTGCTCAGTGTTGCTGCCTCTCCCTTATCCTGCAAACTGGGGATTTCTACTCACTGAGATGCCAGGTACAAAACCAAACTGTTGGCACATAACTCAGACAAATATTCTGATGTTCACTGAAGCATGGGCAAAGGGGTCCCAGGAGAAGCTGTATTTCTTAGAGGCCTCAGCTGCAGCTGTGGTTTCTGGAGATAACATTTGATTAAATGAAAGCTGCTGCTCTACACAGCTTGTGGAGTCCCAGTACCATCCCCTGCTCTTTATGCTCATAGCCTCCTTTGATTAGGCTAGAGTAAGGAGTTTGTTTTAGCATGATGCAGTCGTCATGGTGCTGCATGGTCCTGCAGTGGTGTACTAACTTGCATAGGAACAAGCCTTGCCTACCCTGAGCAGCCTCCCTGGCCCCCGGAGGATCCTGCTATCCTGACCTCTCTTGCCTCCAGGGTTTCCCTGGTCCTCCCCTTTCCCCTTGTGCTGTTTAGGAGTAGCCTGAGGGCACTCACTTGTGCCTCCCAGAAGTGCTGCACCAGCAGTTCCCTGGAAGTGCTGCTTGTGTAGAAATTCCTGTGGTACTGCTGTTAGAAAGATACATAAGGAAGTTTCTCAGGAAAGAAAGCTATTGCAGCTAGCCTGGCCATCTTTGGGAGTCCTCAGGTGTCAAAATGCTGGAGTCACCTCTCAGGATTGTGCTGGAAGCTCACAGACAGATGTTGTAAAGCCTCTTTCCCATTAGCCAAAGGCATATCTTTGCTATAAAGCATGTGCAGCCTTCCTGGTTTATCCTGGAAAAATACATCCTGCTGAAATTAAAGTGACTGGGTGATGCTGCTCTTGGAGGCAAGAGGCAGCAAAGTCCTGCACCAGGTGCCAAGGGCTAAGCAGGGGCTCTGTCTGAGGTGCTCCCTATGTCTTTGTGTATTGCTGTGGAATACAGTAAGTAAAAAAATGTGGGAAACTCATTGGGTGAAAAGTATTGTTACTGCTTTTGTCCATTTTGCCAATGAAGTATTTCATTTTACTTTGTTTTATTTTTGGTTTTTGCTAGTTTTACCTAAAACTGTGTGCATGTTTAGGTTCTTCTAGATTCAGTAACTTCAAACTTAAATTTCCAGTGTACCAAAAAACTATTTTTTCAAATGGAAAACAAAACTTTGTCTTTTATTTGTTGGTAACTCTCAAATTTCTTTTTTCTGTTGCACAGCCAAAAAAAGTTTATATAGGGTTGATATTATCTGCTGGGATTTTAGGTATGTACGTGTAATCTTGACATGCATCTATTTATGAAGACAAGAAACCTTGCTAGTTAAACACCAAATACAAGATGTTTGAGTGTATCTGCTTATGTTTGTGATGTGGGTGTTTAGGGGACTGAATCATGAGTTGTAGGCAGGAGTTGGTGCATCTTGAATCCCATCTTCCATATTAGTATCCAAGAGAGGAAAAAAGCATAAAACAGACAAACAAAAAAAACCAAACAAACAAAAACTGCAATTGAAGAGCAGTGCTACACTCACTTTTTCCCAAGCTGTCCTGCAGCGAAAGGGGTTTGCTTCTCACTGCTGCTCCTTAACTGGTCCCAGGGAAGTTCTGGTGAGATAATGATTTTGTTATTTTTTTGAGATGGAGACTTGTAATTTTGTCCAGTGTCCTGTTGATATCCCTTGGGCATAGCCATTTACTGATTAACAACATATGTATATTAGCTGTAATGCACAATATGTAGTTAATAGATATTGATACTGAAAGCTACAAATGTTAAGAGAAAACATGGCTCAAGGCCACTGTTACCAGAGTCTCATTAGATATTGCTGGCATCTACTAGGTCAGGTCTTCAGTGAAAGATTTGGTTGTGCCTTATGAAACTATTTTCTTTTAATCCAGGCTTGATATTCTTACTTCTGAATAAATAGGTTAAATGTGTTGTGTTAACTTGAGAGAGAATGCAGCAGTAAGAGGCAATCACGTACAATGGGAAAGAAATATTTATGGTCAGTTTAGCAGGATCAGCTATCAGATGACCTCTGACACCTCACCATCATCTACTAAAGAACTAATTAGCTGTAAAAGTAGATGACAAGTAAATTGCATCAGCACAAAGGATCAATTTGCCTTTTTGTATTTTGCTGGTAATCAAGTCTGCTGGATAAAGATAGGGCAGAGAGCCACCTGTGTGTGAAAAGCAAACTTTCCTGAAGGGAGGCTAAAAGAAGATGCAGCTTTAAACAGAAGCATAAAGGCAAGGTAAAGATCAGGATGAGGGGATGCTTGTGGTGAAATGGTGGAGGGGCTTATAGCTACAGTGAGGTAATGAAGCACCTGGAAATGGAGGACAAAATTAGTCTGTGCACACTAGATTTAGTTTCATGCTAATTCAGATTGTCCTGATCTTTAGAAAGCTCCTTATCCCCATTGCATCTGTTGAGTATGTTGAATATAGCTGTTGGCTATATTCAATGGCATGTTTGCCTGGGAATGAAGTAAAAGCAGTTTACTTGCATTCTTGAACACTGCTTCTTAACACACAGCCTTGTGCTTTCAAATACACAGCCTGCTTGTTTTTGTGCACCAGTTTCCAGTTGGACTTGCTCCAGGTTCATGCTTCAATCTTAACTTCTCAGCTGTTGTGTTTGTAGCCTTGAGACAGTTTAAAGTTGGGATAACTTTGAATGAATTGTTCAGTAGCTTTGAAATTTGCTCCAGATAACTGAAGACAGTATTTGACCTGGTCGAGCAAAATTCTATTTTGTCTTCTCAGCTTTGTCTGCTCCTTGACACATTTCTAACTCCTGCAAGCAGATACAGGGTGGTGCCACTGTCATATGGCAGCAGCCTGTCTTTCATGAGAGTCTTGATGGAGCTGATACTACAGGAGCTGAGACATTTTTAGAAACTTAGAGAAGATCCTATGTGAGGGATGCTGCAGGGAGCTGTTGGGCCCTGTACTGCATAGAAGACCTGGATCATGCTCATCCTTTTTTTCCTTCTGTGTTCCTCTATTTCCTACAGTTACCATCTGTGATTTAGTCAGATCTTCTTTGGTCAGTCTTGTACCATGCTGTTTTCCACATAGTTGCATTAACATGTGGCCAGGAAGGCAAATGGTATCCTGGGTTGCATTAACAGTGTGTCCAGCAGGTCGAGGGAGGTTCTCCCTCTCTAATCTGCCCTAGTGAGACCACATCTGGAGTATTGTGTCCAGTTCTGGGCTCCCCAGTTCAAGAGGAACAGGTATTTACTTGGGAGTGTCTAATGGAGGCTACAAGGATGATGAAGGGACTGGAGCACCTGTCTTATGAGGAAAGGCTGAGAGACCTGGGGCTGTTGAGTCTAGAGAAGGCTGAGAAGCAGATCTTATTAATGTATATAAATATCTGAAGAGTGGGTGTGAAGAAGGAGGGGCCAATCTCTTTTCAGTCATGCTCTGTGATAGGACAAGGGGCAATGGATGCAAACTAGAACACTGCAAGTTCCACCTCAACATGAGGAAAAACTTCTTTATTGTAAGGGTTACAGAGCACTGGAAAAGGCTGCCCAGAGAGATTGTGGAGTCTCCTCTGGAGACTTCTGAGTTTCTGTGTGACCTGCTCTAAATCCTGTGGTGGTCCTGCTCTGGCAGAGGGGTTGGACTTGATCTCCAGAGGTCCCTTCCAACCCCTAACATTCTGTTATTCTGTGATATATTGGTGGCTTTACCCAGTAGCAAGTCAGGGTTACACCTTCTGTCTTGCTGCTTCTGAAATGCTGGTTGTCCCTGTGATTGGTGGTTAATGTGGTTTATAGCACAAAAGCCGTTTTATGACTGGGTCTACTAAGACCATACTCTAAGGGCTTAACTAGTTACTTGAAAAAATACAGTGCGGGGGAAAAATGGGAGTGACTGCACTTTCTGAGTGTGGTATTGTAAAACTAGTTAGCAAAACTGATTCCTATTTCTACAGTAGCATAATTAATTTGACTATAAAAGCAGTTAATTTAAGAGAAATGGAAAAGATGAGATAAAGAGCATTCACTTAGCCCTTTTTGAAAGGGGCCTGCAAAGACTTAAGCTCACATACAGAACACACTTGGTGGGTCATGCTATTCTGAACCTGGTGAATGCTTCATCCCTGTTAACAAGAAGGTAAGGGATGGTTGTTATTTCTTGTACACAACTGCGTGAGCAGCAGGCAGCTTCTGAGTGTCTGGAGCACTAGCCCTAACCCAGGCCAAGTTGTTCTCAATTGTGTTCTGTTGTTGAAACACTCTAACAGCTGTTACAATTGTTCTAGCTGTTTTGTCTTCATGACTTGATTAAAAAAAAAGACAACTCAGGCCAATTTCTAAGGTTCATAACTGAGCACAAATCCCTGCTGAAGCTGAGGGGAGTTTATTTGATTGGTCCATGAAACAGGCTCAGTTTGTGAACTGTAGCTGTAGGGAAGTCTCAAAATCCCTGCAAGCCCTTATGTTAGGATGCTGTAGCTGCACTGAACCTGGCAACTTCTACACGGCCATGGACTCTAGTTAGTTTCACTGTGAAGAAGAGTATAAGCTAGTTTTGAGATACCTGTTTTGTTTTGTTTTCTCTCTACCATGTGTCCTAATGATCCAGGTGATAAATTCAAGGTAACAATTTGAAATAGAAGGATTCATTTCCTGCCTGGCCATGTGCCAAATGTCAGCATCTCTGAGGCATTCAGCTAAGGAATCCCAGGGCAAGAGTGGTGTGGCAGAAAGTAGTACTCCAGTACTGTATTTTGTGCTTCAACTTTTTAGTAGAAATGCTTCAACAATATAAAGAAATCCATATGAAATCAAACTACAGTCCAGAGCAGACTGCATTTTTACAAATATGAATGATGGAAACTTAGTTAGATTTTAAGGTTTGAAGTCTTATGAGGATGCAGGGCATAGTAAAGATCTATTGAATTCTGCAATAGTCAACTGCTTGTATTGTTTTCCATATTTTTAATAGCTAAGCTGTGTTCTTAAATTATTTATTAAAAAGGAAAACATTTTCTTCTGCTGTTGTCCCCTTATATTTCATTGACATTCTTCTATTGTGCCTACATCCGTGGTGCATGAACACTTAGCTACCACTGCACTACAGCAGATCAGTATGAAACAATATAAAAGACTGTCACATCAGTGAGAAAGCATGATTGAAGGTTTCAAAGGGCTGTATAGGTCAGGGAGAACACCTTGAAGGTAATATGAAATTCGACTGGCAACCAGTGGATGATGGAGACAGAAGTGGAATTATGTGCTCACTCCATCTGGTGCCAGTCAGAATCCCAGCAGCAACATTTGGTACCAGCTGCAGTCTGTTAATTGTGTTCAGGGAGACTGGCAAGAAGGGCATTACAGGGCTTCAAATAGAATGAAACGAAAACCAGGAGCAAATACCTCTACTTCTGAAAGGGCAAGTTGCTGGCGTAGTCAGGTGGTGTTTCTGAAGTAAAAGAAGATCCATTGCCCAACAGATCTTCAGCTACTTGTGTTTAATTTCAGGTGCAAGGAAAAGTCTGTCTCCTAAATTACTTACTGAATAAATTGCAGTGATGCTTTCAAAAACAAAAGCAAGAGATTGAAGGCAGCATATGTACATTACTTTTGCAATAATTGTTCTTTAAAGTAAAAAATATTTGAGATAGCAGGGTTTGGTATGACAAGAAGGCAGCCTAGTTGGAAAAGAGGGGGTAATTTGGTGATTAGTGAGTTGTATGACCATATGAATGTAATATAGCAGGGGTGATGTTTCAGTTTGTCTTGGGAAATTACCTAAAAACAGGTACCTGGGAGAAATGTCAGAGTTCATGGATCTATATCACAATAGTGGCCAAATGGAGAAGGAAAAAGTGGGACAGGCCTGGACTTTTCTTACCCAGGATAATGTGTCAGAGGAGAGAAGTGCAGAGGACCCAGTTCAGCTCTCTTATGTGCCTTTTCTTCTCATGTAAGCGAGATACTCATGCACCAGGAACACTGAGTTTGAGTGTAAGCTCTTCCAAAATAAATGAGTTTCGGGAAGCAGTGTGTGAAAAAGGCACACAAATCTTAAGTGCACAAGGCGCAACATACAGTATTAGGAGGGCAGTAAGTGATGAGTTTTAGCTGTGCCTTCCTGTCCAGTTCATCACAAAGGGTGTAAGATGATTGGATACTCTCTGTATCATACACTGACAAAACTCATGCACTTGGCTGAACAGTTGATGTACCTTCCTGGAATGCTTTGCCTTTCAAATCTGCAAGCAAACAGCTGACTCTGCATTGCAGTGTTTGCTCTACCTGTCCTCATCAGGTCTGTACGAGCTGGAGGAAAGATGTTGACAAAAGTAATCGATAGAGTAAAGAATGATGAACCAATGAAAAGATTCTGACTGAAAGGCCATGTTGAAGACCACAACAGTCATGATAGTATCATAATTATCATTTTTGGGGGTGGTAAATTAAAGTGCTAGCACAGAAATAACATAATCAATAATTTAAACCTTGGCAAGTGTAAGGTTATAGAAGAAAAGGCCAGTAACTTGTGCACAAAAGAACTCTTTCTCTACTCTTTAGCTTACCAGCGTGATCATCAGTTATGATGCGATCCTAGGCCTCTTTACAGGCTCCTTCAAATAGTGATAAAACACCAAAGAACCAGAGGCTGTGGGGGAGAGAATTTTTTTATAAATAGCAATTACGAAAGTCTGGTTTCTCCTGGGTTATTGCGAGCAGCTGCTTTTGTGACCTTGGCCCAAGACAGTTTACTTCCTAATTAGTCCCTTTTCAACTTAAAAAGGATTGTGCCTTTTAAACTTGTGTTTTGAGAGCACTTTGCTTGTACTTGCACAGAAGGCAACTGTAGATGTTCATACACAACTTTGAGCTTTGCATTTATTTGATGCTAGTGTCAGCTGTAGTCACGCTGTGGCTTCAGATCTTAATTCACAAATTATCCTTACATGAATATTTGCATGCTTGGAATTTAGAGCAAGAATATGACTGAAGGTTTACAAGACTTGTGTAACCATGCAGGACAGTGTCATCATAGATTAGCAAATTAGCTCTGTTTCAGCTTATGACAACGGTCCTCTGTGCAGAAGCTGAATTATCATTTGCATGAGTTGAAACCTCTGCTTCCATTTGTGAGAAAATGAAAGACTGAAAAGAAAAAGGGAAGAAGTCCAAAATCAAACAGGAAGAAAATGAAAAACAAATACTAGAGGTGAAAGAGAAGTATAAAGAAAGAATGGGAAAGGATATGTAATAACTCTTCAAAGCACTTAGTTGTATTTGTTAACATAAAACTACAGTGGTTGAGGCTGGTAGACACCTCTAGAAATGGTAACTGCAAACTCCTACTCAAGCATGATCAGAGAACAGCACACCCAAGATCATCTCCAGTTGAGTTTTCAGTATCTGCATGGGTAGAGACTACCATTTCTCTGTGCAAAGTCTTACACTGTTCAACAACCCTCATGTTTAAAAATTATAATTTTTTTTTGCCTTACAAAGACACTTTTTTTCATTAGTGGCAGTTGTCTCTTGTCACTGGGTACCACTCAGAGCATTCTGGCTCCCTCTACTTTACACCTTTTCTGCCTCCCTAGCTGAACAGCCCTAGCTCTCAGATTCTGTGTGAGCTGTACTTTCAACACCTTTGTGAGCCTTTGCTAGACTTACCACATTAAGTGGATGTCTGTCTTGAACTGGGACCCCATCACTGAACCTGACTCTCGAGATCCCTCTCACAGGGGCTGAGTCAAGGGAAGTCATGTCTCTTGACCTGCTGGCAACTCTCTTCCTGATGCAGCAGTTCTCAGGGACTAATCTTTGCAAAAGGTCAGCTCTTAGGAAAAAAAAAAAGTGAACATGTCAAGAGATTCCCAAGTGCACTGTGTGATCTTAAAAATGTGATCACCAGTATGCTGATTCCTTAGTGGGTGCAAGCCCACTGCCTACACTATCTAGTTAGTGTCTGATTTATTTAAAGTAAGACTTGGATTTCTGAAGAATATTTAAATCACATCTAAATGCTAAGATGCACTTTTAAATATTTTTCACCCATTTGGGTGGTTTCCAACTTGCATATTGTGTTGTGTAGAGCAACTGTGCTGGCAAAACTAATGTCCAGTGCACATTATAAGCTCTGTATGTGCTCTGAAGGTGGAAAGGAATGCTGTTTAGAGCTAAACCTGAAATTTTAGTTGTTGTGCAGGTTTTGGCTGCAGCCTTATCTTGCTATTATGCATAATCAGGAAAAGTAATTTTAAAAACAGAATTTAAAAGTAATTCTTCCACAGCTACCTGTAACTATATCTTGCAGTTTTTCAGCCCCTGCAGCAAACTTCATGTGATCATAGTTACTGACTTCTTCCAAAAAGATCAGCTGTTGAATGTTATGCAAAAGTTTCGGTGTGTGTTCTTCTGAAACAAAACTTAATCCTGTTGTTGGTAGTTTGCTGTGCCTGAACTTGTCTTCCCCCAACATTTGTCACCAAAGACCTTGCAGAGACCTGAGGAAAATGAACTTAAAATTATGATACTGGTTTTACAGAGGATTGGATTTAAACCCTTGCATATATATATTTCCTTAAGAAAGTGACTTCTCATGACCTAGGCTGATGTATGCTTTTCTGAGTAAAAAACTGTCTGGTTGGCCATACCTGAAGAGTTTTAGCAAATGGAGTTAAATTCTGCTGGTGGCTGGTTCCCCAGGGCTCAATGCTGGAGCCAGTACTCTCTTTTTCTATGACCTGGACAAGGGGGTCAAGTGCACCCTCAATAAGTTTGCAAATGACACAAAGTTGAGAGACAGTGTTGATCTACCTGAAGGTAGGGAGTCTCTAGAGAGGGATCTAGACAGGCTTCAATGATGGGCCAAGGCCAGTAGTATGAGGTTTAATAAAGCCATGTGCCCTGCATTTCAGTCACAATAACCCCAGGCAATGGTACAGGCTTGGGGAAGAGTGACTGGAAAGCTGCCCAGAGGAAGAGGAGCTGGAGGTGTTGTGTGCCCAGCAGAACTAGGAAAGTGATTGTCCTCCTGTACTCAGCCCTGGTGAGGCTGCACCTTGAGTACTGGAATCAGTTTTGGGCCCCTCACTACAATAAGGACATCAAGGTCCTGGAGAGAGTCCAGTGAAGGATAACAAAGCTGATGAAGGGTCTAGAGAACAAGTCTTATGAGGAGCAGGTGAGGGAATTGGGGTTGTTTAGCCTGGAGAAAAGAAAGCTGAAGGGGAGACCTTATTGCTCTCTGCAACTTCAACTGGAAGAAGGCTGTAGTGAGGTGGAGGTTGGCCTCTTCCAAGTAACATGAGGAAACGGCCTGGAGTTGTGCCAGGGGAAGTTTAAATTGACTATTAGGAAAAAATGATTCACTGAAAGGGTTTTCAGGCACTGGAACAGGCTGCCCAGGGAGTTGGGGTTGAGTCACCATCCCTGGAGGTATTTAAAAGACATGTAGATGTGGTGTTTCAGAACATGGTTTAGTGGTGGATTTGACAGTGCTAGATTAATGGTTGCACTTCATGATTTTAAGTCTTTTCCAACAAAATAATTTCCTTATTCTATGTGTATGAAGAAAACAACTGGATAAACAACTAGCACAAAGACTGATCATAAATTAATCATAGAATGGTTTGGGTTGGAAGGAACCTTAAAAATCATGTAGTTCCAACCTCCTCTGCATGAGCAGTGACACCTCCCACTAGACAAGGTTGCCCAAAGCCCTGTCCAACCTGCTGGCTCAGGTTGAGCTTCTCATGAACCAACATGCCCAAGTTCTTCTCCTCAGGTCTGTTCTCCATCTGTTTCCTGCCCAACCTGTAATTTGTTTTTGGGGTTACCCCAGCCCAGGTGCAGGACCTCACACTTGATCTTATTGAACTTCATGAGGTTGGCACAGGCAACACCACACAGCTTGGTGTCATCAAGCAAACTGGCTGAGTATGTACTTGATCCCACCATCTATGTCACTGACAAAGATGTTAACTAACACTGGTTCCAGTACTGACCCCTGAGGAATGGCACTTGTTACTAGTCTCCATTTGGACATCTACCCATTGACCTTCACTCTTTGAGTGCAACCACTTGCCTAATTCCTTGTCCACCAAATGTTCTGTCCATCAAATCCATGTCTTTCCAATTTGGAGACCAGGATGCCATGCAGGAGAGGGTTGACCACTTTGCACAAGTCCAGACAGATTACTTCGGTTGCTTTACCCTTGTCCACCAATGCAGTGACCCTATTGTAAAAGGCCACGAAATTTGTCAGGCATGATGTGCCCTTAGTGAAACCGTGTTGGTTGCCACCAGCCACCACCTCATTTTCCATTTGCCTTAGCAGATTCTTCAGGAGGATCTGCTCCAGCATCTTGCCAGGCACGGAGGAAAGACTGACTGGCCTGTAGTCCCTGGTTCTTCCCTTTCTCCCTTTTTGAAAATGAGAGTTATGCTTCGTCTTTTCAAATATGATGGAAAGCAGCTTTGCAACTTCACTGGCCAGCAGGTCCCATGGACCTGTATGTTTTCAAGTTCTTTAGATGTTCTCAAACCTGCCTTTCTCCTACAGCAGGTGGATCTTCCTTCTCACAGCCCCTGCCTTTGTCTTCTGCAATGTGGAGGGTTTAGCCAGAGCTCTTGCCAGTGAAGACTGAGGATCAAGGGAGATTTCATTGCAATTACCCACAAATGCCTAAATCTTTCTGAGGAATCTTTTTTATTTAGTATGTCTGCATTTGCTGTTGAAGGAACAAGCCTGTGTTCTAAAGTTGTCATTACTTTCTTACCTGATTCTGTACTTTTAACTGCATCTTATTCCAGGTTCTCCTAAACTTAGATTTTTATTATTTTTTTTTGTACTCTTATGCTTGGCAGGAGTTAAACTCACCTTATTCAAAGCTGAGTAACACCATGTGACATGTACATATAGCTTTTTCAGATGCTTTCTGTTTTAATCACCATGTGTCAAATATTTCCAACCAACTTGTGTTCTGCAGAACAAATTAAACATCTCCATAAAGTGGTTTTAAAAATTATCCCAAACTGGACTAAACTTGAGCCATGAATATATTAATGAAAATCTCAATCTGTTCATGGACGTTTTGTGAGCAACAAAAATCAACATTAATCAAGTCAATTACTTGCTTTGCAGTTTTCACTTGGTGGTAGGGAATGTCACAGCATTTGGCACTTGATTCTGGTAGTAACAAAGGCAAGAGAACTTGATTTTCAGTTTTCTCTTCAGTATGTCTTTCTTACAACTTTTACTAGAGCATAAACTGGCCAGTCAGTTAGAAGGTGTATTTCCTTGCTCTTTCTGGATGAAAACAAAGCCTGGCTCTGAAGTATGTGTCCTGGCCATAGTTCATGCTGACTATGTCAATCAGTAAGCTAAAACATCTATAGGTATCTGTATGAGACAAAATGGCTTTTCATTTTTTAGCAAAGGGCACTATTCCAGTAATGGCACCATTCCCAGTATTCCTGTGAGCTTGCCTAGGAGTAAAGTGTGGCTCCTGAATATAGGTCAGAAAAGGACGGCGTTATAACTAGTGTCCTTGATGGAAACTGATATGTGCTGAATTTGCAAAAAGTCTGAGTTCAGTGTCATCTGTTTTCAGTATTTCCCGAACAATTGATTTATTTCACATTATTAATGAACTTTGCAGCAGTTCCACTTGTCAGGCCTACTCTGCAGGGGTCAATAATGAGAGGAAACCTGATGTTAGTGGATCCAGCTTAAGTGATTCTGTCATGCTAACGATTCAATATATCAGGACAAATGTCAGCTCCTTCCAATATGTTAATTCCTCTGATCCTATTTGCATAAACTACAGTCAATGAAATACAAATTCCCCCTCTAGGATAGATAATGGAGATTTGTAAAGGATTTTTAATATTTATTTTTTTTTCTGAGTTTCTAAGAAGGCTGAGGAGAAGATGGGACCTCATTCCTGAGCTCCATGTCTAACGTGGAAGCAAAGATATGGCTTCACTTGAACACAAGCTCTTCAAGGAGTAGGTTTAGCTACCTGATTAGCTGATAGTAGATATGAGAACTGGATTTTATCTGGTTTTGTAGGTCTTGCAAGGGATTGTTCATGAACCAAGCAAGCAGAGTTGACTTTTGGCATCCTGTGCTCAGAATACAGGATAAACCCTTTAGCTGAATGCACATGTGAAAATGTATTTTCCCAGCCTTTCTAGCAAAAACATTGCCAAATTCTGTGTCCTCATAAAAGGAAGCTTGTCAACAAAGTACTAATGTTAGCTCTGCACTAACATGCTTTTGGAGAGTGCTCTTCTAGCTCTGTGATGTCTCGTGTGAGCTCTTAGTTACTTAAGCTTAATATTCTGCATTTAGTGGTGTGAAATACTGACTTGTGACTCCCACCAAGTTCCTCAATATGGCTGAAGTGGGGTTCCTGTGATTTCCAGCTGAGTTTACCACAGGGGTGACCTTGTTTTGTTCTTATAGTGCTGTTTTGTGTGCACCAATTTGCCTTTAGGAATAAAAAAATAACTTACAAACACTAGAAATAGAAAAAAAATTCCCTACCTCTTTGTGGCATGGATGTTATTTATCATGCTCTTTCTTGTGGCCCATGCACTGCCTTCCTTGCTACCTGAAGATGCTACAACACTGTAGTAACTTATACATTTGTTTCCACAAACAACTTTAAGACATGTATTTAAAACAAGGTTTTAACAAGGAGATTCTCAGTCACTACTTTGCTTCCACCAAGATTAAATTAAAAATGAGAGGGTTTGTATGGTACTTCCCCTCTCCCCTGGATTTTTGAGATGATGTTCCAATGTTTGGCAACAGCAATCAAAGCATGGAATATTAGTGGTTGTAAACACCATGAAGGGAAGCAGTCTTTTCCACAATGTTAAAGTTTCTCAGGACAAAAAAAAAAGATAAGTAGCTGCTGCTTTGTTTTCTTCTACTTCCTCTGTGTATGAAATCACTTTGATAGATCTGCAGGAAGAGATTTAGTTGCAGATGGCAGAGGTCAGTGTATTGTGTATTCAATGTAGTCAATAATAAAGTCAGGACTTATGCTAACTGAATGTTAACAAGGAATCACAAGGACCTTGGAAAGTCATTATGTCTGGTCATTTGCTTCACACTATTGCTCCAAACAGGCTCTGGAGGCCAACACAAGGGGATTTAAAAAGAAATAATAACAAAAAAAAATCTGGAAAAATAAGGCAAAGCAGAAGGACTGAAAACAGAAGGTTCATGTAATGTGCAGCAGACCAATGTAAAGGTAATTTCAGAGTACAGTTGTCACACAGGGAAGAAAATTCCATTGCTCCACTAAATGACTTGAACCTCATCCTTGTCATCACTTCTCCCCCTTGATATTGCTGTTCTGTTGGTCTAAGAGATGATGATGAAACTATGCATTTTTGCCACAAGAACAGAAATCTTAGCTATGGGTATAAAATAGAAATAACACAAACTACATTCAGTTGTCAAGATTACAGACAAAATAGACACAAACAGAAGTGGGTTAATTACTGTAGCTCTAGATACTTGGGCAAAGTTTTTGTTAGTTGGGATTTTCATTCAAGATTTTTCCTAGGAGCTGTATTTTTTGGTTGGGCTCAAAAAAAAACACCTCTCTGCTTTAACATGACTCAAAACAATAGTCTTTCTTTCCTGCAAAGCAAATATTTGTTATCCCTTACATTAAGTTGTCATTACTTTGCTCTCCCACCTTGAAATGACCAAAACTGGAAGGAAATTGAATCATCTAATCTTGAGAGACAAAGCAATCTTTGGAAGAGTTATGTCACTATACTTAATATAGGATCTCAGTATTGCTCTTCACCTTTTTTCCTGAGACAGCAAACAAAGGAAATATCAATGTAGTCAGTGAGTACCCAGCAGGTGTTGCTGCCCTATGATGTGTGACTGCCCCACTTCTTGCTAGTTGTGCAATGCAAGTTTCAGCCTTTATTATTTCAGCAAGCGATGACCAGACCTGCAACTTAACCAAGTAGTTCTACTACTTGGCTATGCATGATGCTGTCTCTCTGTCACTGAGCTGGTCTCCACTAGTTAATTTATTGCAAATGCCTATAAAATGCATGTAGAAGGCAGATAGGTCTGTCATAAATCTCAAAGAATTAGCTTAATGTCCTTACTGTTTGCATGCATTTAGTCCATGGACATCATGCCTGTGTGTTCATTATAATATGGTCCAAGGGTAAGAGTTCAGTAGACAAAACTACTGCTTTTGCTGCAACATTCCAGTATATTTACAGTGGAAAGGACCAGTGAATTTGTTGATATGACATTGAGTTCCTTTACTGGACAAGTTTCAAAACTTTTGCATAGGACACATTTCCAAAAATTTGAGTAGTGAGGAAGCTCAGCCTTTGTACAGGAAGTCAGTGTGGGACCTAGGGTTCCAGAAGACTTGGGGTTATAAAAATGTATAATTTCTTTTATAAATATGTTCTAGTCAATGCAATTTGCCTGCAGTTTAGGTGAACCACCTTGAATATTAGAAAAATACAGCCTGGTGAGTGACATAGATTCTATTCATCTTGCTTGTCATGTAGAGTCTAGACTTGGAAGATCTTGCCACCTTGTCCTTCTGAGCCATGAGGAGCTCACATACTTAGAAAAAATTTATTGCTTATTGTAAAAAATATTAGGACTTGAAGAGCGTAGTATTTTTTTTTTCACTTGAGACATATAACTTCCTAACCCGGCTTGTATACAAAATTGAACTAAATATGATTCAGGTTTGCCAAACTCATCCTCTTCTAGAAACCAGGTAATGATTGTGTTCATTACCCTGAACACAAATGTTCAGCCTTTTCACCTGATATGTTGAGTGTTTCTAGGAGGTCCACCATGTTACATAGGTTTGATTAAGAAAATCTGTAAAATAACTTCCAAGGGCTTATCAGTGTTCATCAGAGCAGATGGTGAATATAAATATCCTGCAGAGCTTTTTTTAATTTAACCTGTGTCCTCAACTTTAATCTTCATTGGTGCAATGCTGGTTCATCACAATTTAGTCCTCAAATACCACAGCCTTGTTGTATTGAGCAAGCCTTTGGGAAATGTCCTGCATGCTGATCTATAGGGGCAGTAAATGAATAAAAAAAAAATAAATGACTGAGTTGTCCCTCAAAGTTAATATCAGCTGCTTTGCTGCCACTTGTTAGTGTTCAGAGCAACATGTCCAAAGTACTGAAGTATTACATGAGCTTAGTATTTTGGTTTATACTGAAGCCTTGATCCAGAAAAATGCTTAGTGACTTCAGTTTACATATAATTTTATTGGAGGAGAGAGCATGAAGATACCAGGTTCCAAAAAGCTTGTGTTTTCAGTGACATAGTCTTCATTAAATTCTTACACTCAAATCCTGGATTGTATTGTGTGTGAAGGACTGTGAAGGATGGAAGCTTTAATGAACATGCACATCCTTCTCTTGCTTTTTTGCTCAGTGATCCTTCATTTGTTAAGGAATTGCAATGTTTCAGAGCTCCAATATGTAAAACTATGTGCATTTTTAACAAACTCAAAAGTACAGAGATTAACTGCCTCTTTCTGCTCAACCCTGGGCTAAATGATATGTGCATGGTGATAAAATGGGAATTAAGTTCAAGTTTCTATACTACAATCACGGTAGAGGAAGGGTATTTAGCTTTTGTCAGATGCTAATACTTATAATGAAAATGTGACTGTTCTGTTTCAGACACCTTCTATCTCAGAATAATAATGTGTTGGCATAATGGAAAACTTTGTAGAAAGCTCTTACTCTTTATATCTGTTTCCCAATGAGACTCTATATTTAAGCAAGTGGACTTAAACTAGTGTAGTTTCATTGATTTATTTTTTTAAAAAGGATCTGATTTCCATGAAACGTGATTCAAAACAAATGCCAGGGTTTGCATCCACCCTAGTATAAGAGCACCTTGTGTCCCTTGAGTGAAGGAGAACTCAAATAGCCCTATAAATATTTTGCTAACATAGCTAATGAAAATTAAGTCTTCACCGTCTCTTAAGTAAATTCCAGTTGTCTGACATTTCTTTTACTCTGGGAAATTTCCCCTTTTAATCCAAGTTGACCTGATTGTATAACGTACTTCCTATTCCACAAAGAAAACTGCTGTATTGAGATACTGAAGGATGTGAATCTACTACTGGACATCTCACTTCTGAGGTCTGAATTGTGACAGGAATGAACTGTCTGTAACTGTGAGCCCATTCAGCCTTGAGCAATTTTCCTGCTTAATCTTACCTGTGGGAACTGTCTTCTCTTCCTAAAACAAGATAATTATTTAATGCACTGAATATATGTCAGTGATGTGTTCAATAGTTAAAATAAATTTAACTCTTTCAATTTTTAACGCTTTCCCTCTTCTGGTTAATAAAGTCAGTGAGACTGAAATAGGTACTCTTCATAGAATGTGGCTTCTTGCCAAAAGGAGACATGAATTGTGGTAGACTTCATAAGGAAGCAAGTGCAGGCCCCCAAAAGCTGCACAAGTCCCCAAA
>NW_009952533.1:11460498-11485382 GCF_000747805.2 Chaetura pelagica | reverse complement strand
GCAAGATTTAACTACGGTCCTTTTAAAAGGAAAATGCTCCTACTTCATGCCTATTGATTTCCTTATTGAAATCAATATTCATATAATGAGGTCTGAAGCTTTTCTGACCTGTATAAATGCAGTGAATTCTTGGGGCAGGGGTGGTCTAGGAGAAAGCTCTGGTAATGGAAATTTAAGGATCTGTGTTAAACCTGCATGAGGGACAAGTACCTGAAAGATGCCTCTCATAAGGCAGAAAATGCTTCAGTATACTAAATTTTTACCTTGGTTACTTAAGGATTTTTAGGTATGAGACAGGGTCTTTGCTTATGCAATCACCCAGCAATAACCCATAAATTGAGTGGAATCCAAACTGATATCTATTACAGAAAAATTGTGACAGTAACCTGGCAACTGTCTTTTATGGGGTAAGTTCACTATTTAGCAGATGTAGCAACTACAACAGATTTCCCACATAGGGAAACATAGTGAATACAGAAAACCATAAAGATTGATAGATGTGTAAGGTAGGCAAGCAAGGTGGCAGCGTGGCTACAAAACTTGGAGGAAGCTTTTTCCCATTTGGGATTGGTCTTCAGTAGCTCTTGCTCAAAATTTCATTGGTGACCTTGGTCAGCATATTCACTTTTTGTGCTGAAGCTACAAAAATACAAGAGTTAACAGAAGAGCTGCAATGTAACAATGTAGAACATGAGGGTGCTGAAAATTGGAATAAATATCCAAAATTCTTTACAGCAGCACAAAGTGCACCTAATGTCTTCTATATCAAGCATCTACAATAAGGTGAGGAAAATATGATTTGTGGATAGCTGAAGATAAGGAGGCAATGAATGATAGAATGGCTCTGGGCCAACCAAGCTCAGGTGGCTGCAGGAAAGATAAATATGGCTTTAGCTAAGACGTATGTCAACTTGTGGAAGGGTGAGGTGATCCTATTGTGCCAAGCACTGGGGAGAGCTCACACAGAATGCACAGTGCTGTTCAGAATAATAGTGCAAGAAGGATGAACTCTCAGTGAATCAAATGGGGAAAAAAAAAAAAAGGCCTGGGAGTAATTAAAGGACTGATCTGACTGTCATCCCAGAACTGAAAGACCATGGCTTGCTTAGCCTAGCAGTATTCAGAGGTGGTATCACTGTTTCCTATAAATCTATCAGGAGAGTAAATTTCTGCAGGAGCCTATTGTCAGCACAAACTTGTGGATATAAACTGTGAACCAATTTCAGCTGGAAATCAGTAGATTTTCCACTGGGATAAAGAGGCCATTTCTCCTTTCAGTTCCTTAAGGCTCTTACCTAGGGGTAGGGTGGAGCTTGACTGGTGTATGGAAGATGTGTATGGCTGCAGTACCTAACTGCTGGGTCTAGACTCCAAGTCCCAGTGGCAAAATGGAAAGGCATGTCAGGAAAATACCTTAAAGTATTAAACTGCTTAAGGACCCTTTACTGAGTGCTCAACTCTCTCCTCCCCAGCTCTTCAGATGAGGAAGAGCACCATCCTAACTGAAAAGCTGGTCTGCTCAGAAAAGGACTTTGAAAGTAACTAGAAAAACATAGACATCACAAGGAAGAAAGTGGAAAGCTGGTGTCAATATAAATCAGAAGATAAGAATGGCATAAAGCTGGCATGGAAGAAAAAGGGTGCAGGGAGAAATGTGTGGCTGGCATACTTAATGTTAGTACACAACTTTTAAATTGCATTAGGAATTAAAGATATCTTAGGAATAGTATTGGTCTGTTTCTGGAGGGAGAATAAAACTGCAGATAAGAAAACAGAGCTTATCAAGTGAAATATCTATTCTGTACTTACAGTAAAGCTCAGATAGTCATCATGTGATGCTGATCTGGCTTTCCATTCCAGTAGTGTAAAAGTTGTCAAACAGCAACATTCATGTGAATGCTGCTTAAGTGGTGGGGTAGGGAGTGTCAAAGCTGTGCTAGTTTGCTTTTCAAGAACTGTCTGAGGACTTGCTTGATAATAATATTGAAATATGTATTTAAATTATAGTGAGACTTGGTAGTTGCATGTGAATTTGAATGGAGAAACTAGGATGGTGCAGAGTTAATGGAGAATTTGGTATTGCTTGAAACACTGGTAAGATTAAGTCTCAGAAGGTATTTCTGAGCAGCTGGTCATTCTTGAGTAATCCAGCAGGATCCATTGAGGCTGATTCTTGGCTCTGAGACATTTACCACTCTTAGCAATGGCAGGTAAAATTTTCAGCAGTTTACAGAAGTAGAGACCTGGATAAAAGGGGAGAAAGTCACTGCTTGGAATTTAATATATGGGATTATGGGAGAAAATAGCTCTAGTAACAATTTACCAAAACTGTGTTGGATTTTTTTTACCCATGCTTTTTAAAATCAAAACATTTTCCTTGATTAAGCATGCTTATGACAGCAGTTATGTCTGTAACCTTTGTGGAACATACAAGTAATAACTCTAAAATCATCTGATATGGGTTCAGCTTGTCTGTCATGTGTGTCTCCTCCAGATGTTTCACTATCCTGTGTCAGTTGAGAAATGAATTGCAAAGGTTTATGTTGACCTACTGTTAACACAGTAGCTATTTGGTTTCCCTTGCCTTAGCAAGCCAGCAAAATGTGCCTTGTTTTAAAAAAGCTGCAAATCCTAAACATAGAGTCAGTCTTTTAATTTCAGAAATTAAGGCACAAAACTTACTACAATGCCCGTAGGTATTTTTTAATAGCTTGTGAATGTAGGTATAGGTATTTAATCCCAGAATCCATTTAAAAGGGCTTAAATCCATACATATGTACAAATGATGAATTAAGTGGATCAATTTTGCCTTATGTGTATTCATCACCATACTGTTCATTAGCTGAACAAAGAAAATAGCTTCAAGATTTCAGATCAAGAGTCTATCAAGGTTTGGCAAGCTGAACAACTTATGCAGGAGATTGGCCTCGTGGGACACGAATGCTCCAGAGTGACCTTGAAAGCATGATTTTGCTGAACAGCATGGGCAGGGGTGTCATGGCTGTTAGACTGTGTGAGTAGGCAGAGGGGCTTGGGTTTGTCAGCTGAGCTGTGAAATCAGAAAATTCTGAGTTTGACGCAAGAGTATGAATGCTATTACTGAAACAGAATACCAAAACATAATGAACTATGAGAAATGTTAACTATAGCTTATGACCCTGAAATATTTCATTTTGGTTAACTTCTTTAACTGGTAATGATTTTGAAGCAAAACATTGTTTGAGTATGGAAAACAAGCTACTCAAAAGCCTTTTCATTACTTGTTTTCCAGGAGAGAAAATGCTTATGTCAAAACTGCATATACTTTTCAAAGCACTTTGCAAAGATTAACTTTTACTTAGCTGTTACACATAAAAGGAATTTTTGAAGGTAATTCTGAAATTGTACAGTCTCCTTCAGGAAAATAAGGTGCAAAGTACATTATACTCAAATGCATCCTAGTGAAGGATCAGTGTCCAACCCCTGCAGAGAATGCCTTTCTCATGTGAACCTACCTACAGATATAGGATAATAGGTGAGGCTTAGGAATAGGCAACAGGGGATAATTTTTCTGAATGTTGAGTTTAACAGAGTGCAAAACAAATAAGAATTTCTTTGCCGTGCAAATCTTCATTCAAATATAACTAAATTCTGCCAGTTTTCAGAACTGGCCAAGGAATTTGGCTGACTTACCTTGTACCATTGACTTTTGATTCTGGCTTGGACCAGATTGCTATAAATGGCTCTGTGGTTTTGTCTGGTATAATTTGATATAGACTATACCAAAAGTCTTGTGAGAAAACATTTAACTGGCACAGTGAATTGGGAAACAGTAGAATGACAAATATTTCTATTACAGTTGTAATAATGAGCACAGGATGCTTGAATTCAGATTTTCTGGTACTACTATAACAGCAGAATTTCTACTCTCGGGCTGGGTTGAGTAAGCTTGTTAGAAGGTAGGGCGGAGGAGAGAACATAAGGAAGGAGGGGTTCAAAGGAAGGGTTACTATTGCTCTTGTGTTGATAAGAATGGCACCCAGGAGCATCATGGTGTAAGATGAACTTCTGTCCTGACTGTGCTTAGTTCTTGTCCTGCTTTTTGACCTTCCTCATTCCAGCTCTGTATTGCATTTTGTCTAGATCTGAAATGTGGAAAGGTTTTTGGGGAACTTTTGAATGATCTGCAGCTGAAAAAGGCTGCTTAACTGGGAAGTCTTGTTCTCACTGAAGCTCATCTGATGCTGCTACCTAGGCAGGGAGACAGTGTTCAAGAAACTTAACTTGCATGTGCATTGGTGTGAAGTTTGGAAAACTTCCCCCTGGTATTTTCAAGCTTGTTTTCAGAGTTGAGTGGTAGAAGTAGCTGTAGGGAACTGAAAATGGTTTATTGAGCTAACATAAGACTTTTCTGTGAAACTGGTGGATAAGCTCAGGAAAAAAGAAGAAAGCCACATTATTAATTGTTCCAATGAAATGCTGCTACCAGGAGGCATTCAACTTGACCCGCCAACATCTATACTTTGTAGCTGTGCTGCAACTCAACTGATCTCTCTCCATTTCATTGTGTAATTCATCCCACCATCATCACAAGTTTGAACTACACCTGTAACCTCAGCTCCCAATATGCTGAATTGGCGATAAAATCAAAGTGGGGGGAGAAATATTTTTTACAAAGAACAGACATTACTCCCTTTTGACAAGAGACAAATGTTTCATTCAAATGCTGCATTTCGCATATTGGAAACAGTAATGAATTCTTGTGCACCTTTCTCCCTAGTTCACAATGTCAACTCCAGGCGTAGAGGCACTTCAGGCTTTTCTTACAAAATTAAATTTAATGTTACACCCTCCAGTGGAATGATGCATAAATCAAGTGTTTGATTTGCATGGACTCTAGTGAACAGCCCCATTCTGTGCAAATATAAACCCGGTCTTGAATATTATGTCAGGAACAGGAACAAAGCAATCTAGGGTTTCCAATGAGAGTCTGGTAGCAAGTGTAATTCAGGTTGGTATTATGTTGCTCTCATGTCAAGGCTGTTATTAAAATCCTTAGGTTTAGCCTCCTTTTTTTCATCTCAAAAGAAAATGTTTTTTCTGACCTTCTTGTATTTTGGCAAACCAGTATACACCAGTGCTATTTATACACTGTCTGTGAGGAGCTGAGATGGAATTGTTGGAGGTTTTTTAGTTTTCTCTTGGATAAGCAGTGAGGCTAGCATGGGAATGTAATGAAACAAGGTAAAGCAAAGATCATCTATGGAATAAAAATGCAAATGGGAAGAAAAAGAGTAGCTTTGTACCCTTCTTGAAAGTAGGCCATCTTCCACATGACTATTCCAAGCTGGACCAGGTCAGCAAAGTTAAAGGACTAGGAGGTAATAAAATATGCTGCTTCAACATGCAGATGCATTTGTGTTCAACACAGTACAAATCTCTCTGCAGGGCTTTCTCATGGAGCCAAGCTATTAGATACTGCACTGCCATATATTTATTACAGATGGATGTTCTCCAAAGTCTGTTTTATTTGAAATACAAACTGTCAGACTAAGTTATGGATAAATGAAATATATTATTAAAAAGCATAAAAATAATTTTATTAGCCGAAGACTGACAGTTGAGCAAAAAGAAAGACCCACCCCAGAGTATGGCACATACCTACCATTTTAAAATGATGATAGACTTTTCAGACTTAATGCACTGAAAAGTAAATTTCAATGTTACTTGAAGCTTTTCGCTTTTTTTTTACCCATTTGTATAAGTAATAATATTCTTTGTATAATGAGCATGTGACAATTTCCTGCTGCCACATGGGCAGTTACACATTTAAGTGTCTTTAAAACCCTTCACTGGGCAGTTACTATACAGATGTAAAGTACCAGTACTGTTAGCCACTGTCATTTTCCTTCAGATAGCATTTTACTGTGAAATGTACTGAAAACATTCTAAAAGATCAGGCCTTCTACAGTATGACCTTGATACAGCAACTGACTTTCATTTAATTATCCCCTACTGATGTTTATGGAAGTCAATATGACTTACTAATTTTCCTGTATTAAGTACAAGTTAAATGTTTTGATGGATTGGAATGCTTTTAATTGTGTACTTAAAGCTACACACCTGCCTAAGTGCTTTGCTGAATTGCAGCTTAGGCACTTAATGTTTTGACCGTCATCATCTATGGTGGAACTTGTAAAGTTGACTAGATATTATCAAGCAAGTGAGTAATATCAGGTGCTTATTCTCCTTGTCTTCAGGGGTTTTTTTACAAGCATTTTAACCTTAACCATTTAGCTTACCGAAGTAGCTGCTGTAGCTGGTAGAGATTGCATCTGCAAGGAGGATGTTATCTGAGCAATGAGGGGTAAAATGAGGACATAGTTTCATCTTTGGACTAACAGATGATTCACAGTATGAAAAAGTTTGAGATCTCAAGTAACAGGACTTGTGGAAAACAAGGACAGCTCTGTTGCTTCATATCAGTGAGCAGGTTACATTGCAATGGAGTTTGGTTTTAAGGAGATGTTTTTCTTGCTACAGCTGTACAATAAGTGCTAAGTAAAGTAAAATCTCAATGTCTGTCACCTTGTTTTATTATAGAATTGAGAGGGACATTGGTACAATAATAGTGTGTAGTGAACTGCCTTCATGTCTCTTGTTTGGCAGAAAGAGGTGAGCTACACTGTCTTCCTTGAACTCTTTCAAGTTGATGATCTGATTAGACTGGTGAAAATCTGCTTTTTTGGCCTAGCTATCATAGATGCAAGGTGAGGATGTGGGATCTTTCAGGCAAGGCACTGGACTGCTTCAACATGAAAGGCAACTGAATTCACAAGTTTATACAGATGTTCTGTATAAAGTTGGGCAGCTTTCTAGATAATGTCATCTACAGAGTCCTCATCTGTGAAATATGCAGGGAACTGATTTGTCTAGGCTTAAGCATCTTTGGATGATGATTCTGTATTATGCTACAGTTAATAGGGTCTGAGCATTTTGAATTGGGGTCCCAAAGCACTTCTGATGTAGATAAAAAGATATATCTGTATGAAGATCAGTATTTTAATTTTTAAGTTATCTACCTATTGACAAGTGACTTTCAGAAAGACTCAAAGCATGCTGGAAATGTCTTGTCAAATTCTTTGAAGGTTCTTTTGAGGAGGACTAAGATACACCAGAGTTGGCTCTAGAGAACTGCTTGTTCCTTTGCTATTGAAGAAAATTCATGGCTCTAGCACTAGGAAGGATGTCTTGGAAACTGTGTGTTTGGAGTCTGTTTATGGTCCTAATATGGCATATAGACATCCTGGTTTTAACTTTTTTCCCCACAAGTATAATTGCTGGCCACTGCTAGACACAGGTTTAGATAATATAGCTTAATACAGAGTGGCCATGCTTTAGTAAAATAATAAAAGGCAAGAGTTTGTCATCTCCACTTAGACAATACACCATCTTTAGAACCCTTTTGTCAGGGTCAGCAAGGCAACTGTTCTATAACAGACATCAAAGATTTTGCTTGTGAGGAAATCAAAGCTTGATGAAGGATTTTCTAATGCACTTGGAAATCAGGACCACATCAGATTTCTCTTGTCATCATTGTGATGAAGAGAACGTGTGAACAGTGACCCTTGTCTGGATTGACTACATAATAAATAATGTGTATGTTTGAAATCTGTTTTAATCTAAGTGGGGGGAAATTTCAACTTTAAAGCTAATGTAGAAAAAACTGGTCTTATCCACTCTACCTAGTAATGTAATATCAAGTAGCAGAGGATCTCATTCTTTATACAAATGAGAAGAATTCAATTTACTTCAAAGCAGAACCTTAATAACATCCTTGGAAGGCCTGACTTGCTTTCAAATTTTCTCATATTAAAGGCTATGTAGTTTAGGGATGTTATCTCCATTAAATTTGCTGTAAATTAGAAAACTTGAATGGAAAAAGAAAAAAATTTTAAAGAAAGTAGTTCCCCAATCAGCTCCTCCACCTGAGATCTAACAGATCCATGCAAGAGCACATGCTAGTGCAGCTGACTGAATTACATTCCTCAGTGACCAAGGTTCTTCTTGCAGACAGAGGGTGTTGCCCTTCCAGGTTTTAAAGTGGTCTTTTAGCATGTTGAATTTAGGAGTCCTTGTTTTTTAGAGTTTAGAAAGAACTTGGCTCTGGATAGGTAATGATTTTGCCTCAGCAGTTTTCTTATTAAATTTCTGCAGAAAATAACTGCAAGGTTATTCAGTGAAAAAAGCACGAGATGTATCTACCCAATTAGATCTGTGCTTTTATATTCAGTCATGAGACTAATGAATTGGAGATGACTGCTGTGGTAAAATCCAAATGTAGGTATCTGCTGTCCTTGCTAATGGGAGAAAAATATAGTATAGCATTGGTCTAAAGGTTCCAGCTGTGATTCCTTTGTAACTTGGAGTGTATTAAAAAAGCTTCAGTCAGCAAGATAAGTTAGTTTTTTATAACCTTTAGAAACTGTTTTAGCCTGGAGCTTGGGAACATCTCTTTAAGGTTAAATATTTAAATCCTTTTAGCTCAGGATTTCTAAGCATCTTGAGTTTTCCTTCATTTCAGAAGAAACCTTCAAAACACATTAAAATGTTCTGTTTATGACAATTACTGTCAAAGAAATTATTAGCTAAAGTGAAACCCTAACATTTGCAATGGTTCTCATCTCCACTAATCTAGTAGAGAAAAGCTACTTTCTCTTAATTTAGAACTTCTCGGGATGTGCATGGTTACCAGTTGTTATTCCCTATGCTTGCAAACACTTGGAGGAACAAATGAACTTGTCACCAGAGTAATTATTTTGT
This sequence comes from Chaetura pelagica, assembly GCF_000747805.2. NCBI lineage: Eukaryota > Metazoa > Chordata > Aves > Apodiformes > Apodidae > Chaetura > Chaetura pelagica. The sequence continues at coordinate 11,476,580 of NW_009952533.1, read as the reverse complement.
TCTGCCACAGCTGCTGCCTTGGCCAAAGAAATTGAAGAAAAGGACGACATCCTTCTCTTCTGTGAAAGTGCACATATGAGACACTAGGCTGCTTTGAGAAATTGCACTGGAACTGAAGTCATAGTCCATCAAATGAAACAGGAGAGAAAATGTGGCTAAGGCTTCAGGTGGGCTACCTGGCTGTCACAGCTCACCTCCCATTTTAGTGCTTCATGTGCAAAATTCGCTTGATGCCTGTCTGCATTTCATTAGTTGTAGCAGCGGATGGATTATTTCTCTGGTAACAGTAAAACTGGAATTGCCTACTGCATTTTGGTGAAGCTAGTCTATGTATAAAAAGCTGTTTATTCCTTGGGTGTGAGTTGGTAAGTTTTTCAGCTAAAATATTTCCACTTTATTCCTACACTTCATACTCAAAATGACAAAACCAAAATGACATCAGTAGAATATTCACAAATTAGGTACCCACTACTGTGTCCTTCCCTGTTTAGGGGAGAAGTTCTGCTAAAGATTCACTGTCCAGAGTTGGATGCTGACGCTGTAATCATCCAAGCACTTTCCACATCTGACAGAATGAGTTTTGTAACTTGAAATAGTATCTTTAATCAATCAATACCTGTAACTGGGAAAAGTAACAGTAATGAGAAGAGGCCTTTTCCTTGTCTGATGAGAATCTGAGATACAGATGAGTTTATTGAAGTCTAATATATTTTCTCCCAACTACATCAGAATAATGAGTTCTATTATTCCACCTACAAACCTTGTCTTGCCTTATTCTCTACAGTGACCATTAAAGTGGGCTGGCTTAAATAGAAATGGTTTTTTGTTGGGTTTTTTTTACCATGTCAAGCCAGATGAGATGGATTAATCTGTTCTTTATGGTGGCTAGAATGATGAGCAGCTATTCTGGATGGCATTTGATGGCATTACCAGCAAATAATTTAGGAGTTTGCTTTAACTTAAACACCTAAAAGTTAATATAGCTAAGGTTGACAGTTTGCTAACAATTGTTACAAAATCAAGAAATGTGTGTATGAATCATCTGTTGGAAAGTGTGGTAGCAATACTGACTTCAAAGTAATTTAATTTTTCTTTCTGATATTCTGAAATGCCTTCATTTTCTGTTGGTCTATGGGTGGTCTTTTTGTTTGTGTGTTAAGGATATAAATAGTTACCTATGATTGTTATTTTATTAATTTGTAGTTTATAACTTGATATCCTATTTTGTTCATGCACCAAATCAGAAAACCTATTTCAGACTGAATGCAGAGAAGGACACTAAGGTTTTGCATGGGACTAGCAAAAATCTATATTTTTGTGGTAATAAGGTTCATTAGGAAAGTTTATTCTGCTTTTAATTTACATACAGGTATCTCTAAATATAATTAATCTAACCAGGCATGACTGCTGCTTATGATTTCCAGGAGTGTTCTTTAGAAAACTGAAAACTGACTAGAAATGTATGGCTACATTGTTTTGTGCAGAAATCTGTGCCTTCTGCACACTGCTGAACAACACAAAATGTGTTATTGATCATATACATGATTGGATGGAGGTTACTGGAGGGGATACCCTCTGTAAATTTCCTTTGATCCTGCTAAATGTTGTTACCAGTGTGCTACAGGAAATAAGTGAGTGTAATGATTTTAGAGTGGTGATATTGTTGGCTATATCCAAGATGAAACACTGCTTGTGTTCCCTTAGCAGACTTTACAGTAGTGCCACCATGAAAGATCTGAAGATCATTATTTACTGGAAATAAAAGAACAAGGCAGAAATCGATTACTACGACACTAGATTTATGTCTCGATTGCACTCTATATACATCTCCTATTTGTTCTAACTTCATGGAAGGATATTTAATACATAATGGAAAGAGGCTTTTGCTTTTGATTTATTTTTTGTTTATTATTTTTGGCGTTCCTTGGAGAAATTCTGGAAATCAATACTTGGATAGATGTGCGCCTGGATGTAGGTAGTGGGAGGCAGTGGCAATAGATGTGTCTGTATTTTTGCACTGATGTGAGTATCTGACATACACAGTACTCTGTTGTTGCAGTAGAACATGCTGAGCCTAAGAAGGGAGAAAATAGAATTTCTTCCATCATCTGTTTACATAAAATTATCTAAGAGGCAAAAGGTAATTAAAGCTTGGAAATCAGATGCCACTGAATTATTTAGTTGCAAGTGTGAATATTTGTTGCATCAAGATGAGAGATGAAGACAAATGTTCTTGATGATGGAAGACATGAGCACAGATGGTCTTAAAATGAGGCAGAGGACAGGAGGACTGCCAAATTCTCAGAAATTTCGAATAAAGTCACAAATTGCTTGAAAGTGGATATGGCTCCTACATCTGTCAACCTGTTGGGTGGTGCTTCATTGACTTTTGTCCTTGCCTGGATTTCAGCTGAGCATCTTAGGCATTACAGCTCCTGCAGTCATGTGGTAAAGGAAAATGCAAAGTACTACTTTTATTAAGATAAAACAGTGGGATTGGCTTTAAAAATACTGAAGTTTGTCACATGCTGAACCAGAAGTTGCCATTGCTTTAGACCCGATAGAGGTTTGAAAGCAAAGTCAGTCTGTTGCCTTCCCAATATCTTTTGGTAAGATATAACAGGTAAACAGTGGACAAAATAAGGATTGGATCAACTATCTGGCTAGCTGGTGTATGGTAAGGCACAGATCAAAGGCAGTGGTGCTAGATGTCACAACTCAGCCACTGAAAGTACTCAAGAAAGAACACAACATGACTTCAGTTTCCTTCCCCCCAATGTTGTGCTAACACAAGCTGCAAAGCATGGCTCTCCACAAAAAGAATCCTCTTCCTCAATCAAGGATGTGCTTTGGAAAGTCACTTTTACACTCTTTTTTCTCCTGATGTCTAATTTGTAGAAGGGCTTGTTAAAACTTTGCTTGCCTGCGTGTGCTCTGCATAAGCTATGAACTTCAAGAGTGTTCAAGACCCCTGTAGGGGCTATTGTTTCCCTCCTGCAGAGGAGATTTCAGTGTTGTGTACCCGCAAAATTAGTGACTGGTCATTGAGATGCAGTAAGACCTACTCTGACAATAGCACCATACCTGCTCACTGTGTGGTGGGTAAGGTGGAAGGAAGGAAAAACTTTGTCTTCCCCCTCCACTAATTTAAAATAAGGAATTTTAATTTTGTTGGTTCAAATTATGATAACAGTGAATATAATCGGTGAATGACTTGTGACCACTCAAACTATCAAGGTTGGTTGGTTATATCAAACAGCAGTATGCTTCACCCAGAAAAAAAATAATCTACTTTTTCAATTAAAGAGCAACTCAAAAACTTGCATAGCAATGTAAAGCATTCAAATGCTTACCATTCTGCACAGATCAGTTTGTGACAAAGGGAAAAAAATCATGCTGCTTTTCAGATGGAAATGTTTATTCCTTTTATTCCTTTTTGTTTTTTAGTCATGAATATGAGCAACAGGTGACTAACAACGAGAGTTTGGTGTTTTTCCTGTTCAGCACTCAACAGTTGCAGCTCAGATTCTGAGTATCCTCTGTGGTTGTAAAGTTGTGAAAACACCTCTACCTTGCTAAAACATCTATCAATACAATTTCTAGCTGATGTATAGAGCTTTATGAAAAAGAGCCAGCATCAGCTGAAGTCTAACAATGTGTCTCTACCAGGGCTTCCTGGAGCAGCACAATCAATATCCTCAGTTAAGTTTATGAGGATGCCGTGAAATGCTCTAAATGCAGTGGCATTCTCTCCAACCTTTCTTGTAGCCCATCAATTACAGACAAAAAGGGTCAGTCTTGCTGTAGGAAAAAAAAAAAAAAAATCTGTCTTCAGTAAAGATTTTTTTTTTTTTCTACTTTTCCTGCTGGGAAGTGGGGGGAGATGTTTGTTTTGGCAGGAGCTGCCAAAAGATCCTGAGGAGAATTCTTGCTATTTTGCACTTCTTGCTGTTCTATTTCTGAAACTTCTCTAGTAAGTCAGGGGTATTTTGAAGCTTGTGACTGTCTGCTTGGAGAAGTGAAACAGCTAGTGGTAATGCACAATATGTACTAAGCTGTCAGGGGATAAATGGAGCTCAAAAAGTAGGTGCCATGTTTACACTGTTGACTATTTTCTGCTTTGCTGTCAGTCCTTCTAAAATTAATCTAATTTGCCCTGAAGAATTCAACAAGGTTATGAAGCCAACTGTGAAGGAAACACCTGCCTTCCATGTGCCTTGATGTTGTCTATGCTCTTGGAGTATGCAAAATTTCTCACAAATTCACTTGTCTCAATACAAGTAAAGAAACAGCTCTGGTGTACATGGCTGGCTGTTCCTCTGCTCCAACCTTAGCTAGGCAACAGGCTTCAGCAATATCATGTCTCAGGCTCTTCAAAACAGAGCTTTTGGGAAATTGTTTCATTAACTATCAGCTATTTTGAAAATTGTCAGTATTGGTGTAGTTCCATTTACCCTCGTCCTCTGACTAAAAGTAAGAATAGTTTGGCCATTGCTGAGCAGTTTTGAATGCAGCTCTCTAATATTTTATTGAAAAAACATCACCAAATGCATACGCCTTCAGATCTACTCATAAATTACTTGCAAAGTTCAGCTAAAAATAAAGGAGATGGAAGGAGAGGAGGAAATACTAAGTAATAATCTTGAAAAATACAGTGGAAGTGAGTAAAGACATTTTTTTAAAAAAAGATCCAGGGCTAACAACTTCAGTATCCTCTTTTAAAAAGGCAATTTCTAACCCTGAATTATAAATGAAACCTTTCTAGCCAGAGTAAAAATCTTCCCCTAGGGAAAAACTGGGAACCCTCTGTTAGACTGTGTATGAGTGCAGCAGTGATGTTCCTTCACATTTTTTTCCCCTCTGGACTACATGGTTTTATCCTGCAAAACAGCTTTTAGTACTGTGACAATTTAACTCCTATATCTGGAGGGTTCTGAGCCCCATCTTCCACCCTGTACTCAGGGTAGTTGTCAGGTAGAGACATAACTGAAGAGGATGGTCAGGATGGATCAAGTCTGTATTTTCTTCTATCTTTTTGGAGGCTGTACTCTTAAAGTCAGCAACGGCATCAGAACGTAGGGAAGATTTCATTTGAGTAGCTTAAAAAGACAAGGGAAATGTACTTAAGGGAAGAAGTTTATATAAATAGCATGTATGGTGATGGTAATTTCATATGAGATGTTGTTGTGTGTTAGGTTAAGTGGAAGCTGCTGTTTGTTAATGACTTGCCAGTCTCGTGATTCCAATAATGGATTTATTATGACTTCCTACTCTGAGGCCAACTACCCCATTACCTTTGCTTCACTGTTCCTCTACTCAGGGAACCCTGGCATCAAACATTATGCCATAAGCAGCTGGAGCTATTCCCAGGGGAGGCAAATGGCTGTGTAGTCTCTTCCTGCTGCCCAGGAATCCTGCAGCGTCTCTGTTCGTGCACTTGTGCTGTTGCAACAGCTCTACTGTCTCATCTAGTTTGCTTTTTTGCAGAAGTAAGCTGCAGACAATTAGATTTCAAACAATCCCAGCTCTGAGATGTCTTTAAGGACCCGATTTTAGCAGTTAATTATCACTTAGGAGATCTTGGTACAGGATTAGGGAGGTGTTGGATGGGGATATTGGCCCAACCAGCTGAGGGTAACTAAAAGAACTGGGAGAGAGGGCTGTAGAGAAGATCCTTTAGCTCTATCATTGAGCCTATAGTTGTGGCCAACTCACCACATGCTGCCTGGGTGTTTACACTTGAAAGAAGCAGCACATTTGTGTTGCATGACAGTGATTAAGGGTACTTTGAGAGTCAATCTGGAGTGACAGCTGGATACACATCATATGACTGGGTCAGGAAAAATAGAAGCCTGTTGTGCCCCATCATCTAGGTATGGGGCTACCACCCAATTTCAGGAGGGGAGGGTGTAGAAGTCCCTCCAGAAAGGTGTGGTGTTTTGGGGTTTTCTTGTTGATTTACTTTAGCTAAAGGCAGACTTTAATTCTAGAGAACTCTTAAATAATTTTCCTTTGTTTCACCAGTTTTAGGGTGAGCCATAAAATATTTCAGTTCTGTCAGCCTGGGCATGGCTGTAAACAGGTGAAAATGTAGAATTCAAATAGTAAATTAAGCGTAGCCAAGTTCACCACAAAGAACTACGGTACAGTTTGCTTATACATCGTGAGTGGTGTATCAGTTTGTGTCTCTGCATGGGTGTAGATATTTTTCCCATCTACACTGTCATCTTTGCACCCAGAGCAGATGAGCAAATTAAATTCAGTTCCAGAAGTGAATGCATACTGCCTCTAGATGACTCTCTGTGTTAGAAGCTTGGTAGAGTTCCAGCTTGAATTATTTTGTCTGTTTTGCTTTTTGGTAGTGAGGAAGGGATAAATCCTTCTTGTGAAAGTACTGCTGTTCTCATAAGGGGTGACACAGGATTGTGCAGCACATGGCAGGAGGTAGACTGTTATATGTCAACATTGGATAGCTACTAGGCATCTCCACACAGCTCAATGAACTTTTGTATGAATGTGTTAGAAAAATCACTACATGGGTATGCTATTTGGCTGGAGATCCTTTCAAACATCCAATCAGAAAGCAGAAAGCACACTGTGCCTCAGAGAACTGATCATGCAACATGTCTGCTTTGTAAGTGGAAAGACTTGTGAATTACTCATACCCTCATGTTAGTATTTTTAAGTACTTAAAACTTCTGATCTGCATAATGATGTATTTTCTTTCAGAAGTCAGAATTTGTTTTCTAATCATATGAAGCAAGCAGTAGTTGAAAATGAATACAGTACATACATAATATGTTTTCAATCTGCAGGTAAAAATAGATGCTCTTGTAAAGACTGTATTGTGCCTGCACTGTTGTGGCTGTAGCAAGTATATAATAGTGCCTTGAAATAGTTGACTGAACCCTCGTCTAAGCTTGTCTACTTTTGTAGCCGTGGAGAGGACTACATCAATTAATTTTTGGAAGTTAAACTAATGGGTCTTTCATGGTGCAACTCCAGCCCTTGGTTTCCATTCACATGACAACCTGGGACTTCGTCATTGTACTCCAAGGAACTGCCACCTCCTGGATGTGTGGCTTGGATGGGGCTATTTGTGCTTCTTGTTGGCTGTTGCAAAAATATCAGCTGATGTACTCTCCAGACCCATGGTACACACAGCTCAGCACGGTCTCAGAGTTGGGATGGCAGCAAGTGCTGGCATCTGACTGTTCATGGGGGTAATGTCTTTAAAATGAGAGGTAGAAGGATGTCAGTGACAGAGTCCCCCTTCGTATTGAACTATCTTTTAGCTGCAATGAATGACTTGACTGAAATGAGCAATGCTTCAATACTGTGCTTTGGAGCAAAAAAACAGTAGACTGTCAGCAGTTCCAATGCCTTCAGCAGGTCCTTTACTAGGTATCATTCTCCTTCTGCACAGGCTTCAGTGCACATGGAGGTCTGTAAACATACTTGTAAAATGATAGTGAGGGTACAGTTTTAAAATACAATAAGTAAATGGGGAGGAAACACTGCAATTTGAGTTGTCGATGAGTGGTGTACAATTTTCAGGATACAAATGTTTGTTAGAGGAACCAACAACAACTTGCTTCCTGTGATACTGTCCCAAGCAGGACAAAGACATATTCTACACTGAGCAACTGAGTTACCATTTTCCCCCAGTGGCTCTGGCAAGCAAGAAAAAATGCCCCAGTAGCAGCCCCTTAATCCTGTCATTGCCTAAAGGCAGCAGGATTTGCTCAAAGATAGTTTGTGGAGGAATGATTTCTGACCTGGTGGAAGCACAGTGTAAATGAAGGTAACTCTTCCCTTGCTCCTCCTGCTCACAAGCATCCAGTTCAGGACAGAATGTCGTGATACTGTGGTCATAATTCAAAGCCTTTTCTAAATAAATTAAATAAAGCCAGTGAAGAGTTAAATGTGGTATATATTTGATTTCAGTGATGAAGCCTCTGATTAATATAATGAAAAGCCTGGTTTAATTGCATTACCTTCCATTAGCTCCCCTCTTCCTTTTTTTATAATTGTTTCTAAAGCTCTGTGTTCCTCATCCCTGCTGGGACTTTCATCCTACATTTATTCAAGTGAGATTTCTCCTTTCAAAATGGCACCTTTCATCAATCTCCTATTAATTAGCCAAATGCTGCATCATATTATACATTGATGCATTCAGTTGAGCGTATGCCATAATGAGAGGAGAGCCCGTGGTCTGTCCAGGCTTCTCTCAGGAGCTGGTCATTGGTATTCCAGGATAAGTCAGCTTACTGTAATTTGAAATTGGTCTGCTGTCCCATTAGGAATCCGCCCGATCAATACCAAGTGAATTAGAGTTTCAGTGATCTGATTAACTCCCCATTATTTTCTACCCTGGCTGATTTAGAATGCATGATGAGACAATATTCCAGTTTCTTTGCTTTATCCCAGTTTAAATGAAATATAGACATCTGAGGAAGCAGTGGCTGTGCATTTGATTTGGCTGTGTTGTAATAAAGTCAAACACTGTTAAGTGTCTGCCTTGCTGTGACAGCCGGCAGAGTGGGCTGCAATTCCACAGAGAGGGCTGGTGGGTGGCCAGAGGGGACAAAGCCTTTTCTCTGCACTGCCGTTCCTTTCTTGTTTGTCTGCTCTGTGCCTTGGTTGAGCAGAGCTGGCTAGATGGTATCCAGCAGTACATGTTGAGTTGGAAGATGGCTGTGCTCTTTGCGGTCCTGTGCAAGGAATGAGCTGTGTGCAGGTGTGTGCTTTCCTGAGTAGCAACCCAAGGTTCAGGGGTGGAAAGCTCTGTGTACAGACCCTAATTTGATGTGAGCCTGACACAGGGCCAAGACCTAGATGATGTGCAACGGAAATGGGAGATATGCTCTGAACTCATCTATGTTTGTGGGATCTCTGCCATCATGACAGAGGGAAGTTGGAAAATGTCATCATATTTTAAGTCATAAATGCTTCATCTTCAGGACATGGATGGTTATTTTCTGTCGGTAGCTTGTAGATGCATCCCTAAGTAGAGCTTTCACTTGCTATTTTATTGCAAATATATAACAACATGAAACTGGACCAGAAAAAAACCCCTTCATATGTGAAGGCTGGAAGGTAGTTTTTTAAGGAGAAAGGCTGCTGGCTTTGGTTCATCTGCTAATTTTCAAGTGATGTTAATAGCACCCATTTAAAATATCTCTCTTTTTAAAAAATTTTTACTTTAAGATAAAAATGCTTGGTGTTTTTACTACCAATTTCCTTGGTCATGTATGTTAATATTGGCCTGGGGAAACAGCGGATAAAGAGCAATTCCAGTTTGCTGCAAAGAACTTTACAACCTGATAACCCTAATGCCTACTCTGTCTCTGTGTTCACTGCTCATTGATCATGGAAAGGAAGTAAGACAGAGAAGATTGCCTGTGTGGTAGAAGTTTCAACAAGGTTTTCCTACTTAAAGAATTTCCCTCTAGAAACTCAGACTTTGCTAGCTACATTGACAAGACAAAAAGAGCAAGGTTTCTAATCATGCTTAGATACTTAAAGAGGATTTGAACCCAAAGCAGAAGTTGCCTCTGTTATAAAATGTACAGTCTTAATGTACCAGTAGACCAGAATTTAAAAAAAATTAATATTTAAAAATTAGAAAATTATTTTGAGGAAGCTGCAGATGCATTTATTTTGAGAGACAAAAATCTTATTCATATTCCCATTCAAGCTGTCATAGAGTCCTAGTTCCTTTAATGTATTTCAGGGCATAAAATAGCAGAGTGACACATTTTGTGTGCTAATAGGCAAATAATAGGTCATAATCTGCTTAATATGTGCAGTAAGTGTATTATTAATTTCTATATTTTAAAAATTAATATAGATTTGCTGGGTAGTTAGTGTATTACATAAATACATACATAAACGTTTAGTGCAGACATACTCTTGTGTCTCCTGCCAGTACACACTGACATAATGTTAGTGTTTCTTCATTGTTGCTTCACAGACTCTCTATAGGGTGGTGTGGGTTTTTTCAAATGAGAAAGTAGAAGAGAAGACGGGCAAGTGCCAAGAGTTTTGGTCAGCTGTGGGCAGCATACCTGGAAACGTTGCCTCTCAAGGTTAAACCTTTGGTGGTCTTCAGAGGTTCTGGGGCAGGACACCACCGGTGGGATGGTAAACATCTGTACGAAGCCCACTAGAGGGTGACAAATCCTAATGTTAGGAATACGGAGGTGACATGCTCCCTTGGGCATCCGGGTCCAGAACCCTTGGTAACCTCCTTGTCTGCCTGAGGCATCCCACCTGATCCACCTGCCAAGCTTCAAATGTCTAATGGCACAAGCCATGCCTGCCTGAGAAACATGGGTTCAGCCCTCAGCTCATGAGTAGTAGCTACCCCATTAATTTCCTCATAGCTGCAAGAGGTGGAGGAAACAATCCCGCATTTGTGCTGAAAGTTGTGTGAAAAATATTACAGCAGATACAGGACAGCTGACCCCAAACTACAGGACCATGCACAAGGACTGAGAGTTATATATGACACGGTCACTTTTGCCAGTAGATGAGTCAAGGTGGTGTGGGAAGGTGGCCATAAACTAACTCAGTGAGCTTAGTGGCTAATTTGCCTATTCCAAACCCACTGAAGCTGGTGGAAAGGTGAGCTGTTGGCTTGGCAAGGCTTTCAGTCATGACCACAGCAGAAAGATATCTGGCAGTGTGTCCCAACAAGCCTTGGTGACATTTGGACTGGAAGGAGACCCTGCAGCGACCTTTGGCTGTAGTGCTCTCAAGCATGTTGCCTCTGCAGAGAAATGCTGTTTAATAGCATGATGTGTTATAGCCCTGTGGGAGACACTTTGCCCTACAATATACCTCTTCAACTAGAGCACTACCCATGTTGGTAGTTGCTGCTATCTTCCTGCAAGTATTAAGATTAATTCTAGGTTTTGCAAGCTGTGCCTCCGATGCTCAGAGAGGGAAAGCCCAAAGCCTGTGGAGCTGCAGTACTCAACAGGTCCAGTTCAAACACCCCATGTGGAAGGAAGCTGCCACATTTCTGCCTGTAAAACTAGAAAAGTGAGGTTTCTGCTAGATCTGAGGTGGAACGAAGCACTGTGGAAAGCTGTCAGCTACCTAGGAAGCAGGGGCTGAACTGAAGCCTAACTTTGACTTACATGAAAGTGCCAGCAGGCTCTTAAATACCTTCCTCAGATGTTTTTTGTTGTACACTTATGCACTAGGCTTGTAGAGGGCACCTGTGCCCACCCGGTAGGTTTTCATTAAATAGATACTTAGTGGTTTGCATCTCACTCTTGTGCTGAGGTTTTTTTCAGTGTTTGCAGCATCATTCAGAGGAGTTGAGAGGCTAGGTTGATGAAAATGAAAAAAACTAATTTCCAGGAGAAACACTGTGAGCTCTGTGCTATGTGTAGTTTAATATTCACGGGCTATGGACCAATTCAGTATTTCTCAGGGACTGTGGAAAGAAAACAGGATGCAGACAGAAAAAAGTTGGTGAGCATTCATATAACATGTTGTGCTAACCTACCAATAAAATAACAATCTAAAAGGAAAGTGTTGCAGTGAGATGACATCTCAAAAGGGCTAGTCATCTTTGGAAATGTGCAAAATGTGAAATCTTTAATAAAAATTTTGTAGGATGTGAAATAAATTTGTGATAGATTTCAGGTGTGATTTACTACTTAAATGTTTTATTATTATTTCTCAGAAACCCATACAGAACTCTATTAATTAAAATTCAGATTGACATTTTGGCTCTATAAGATTTAGGAATTAGTGTGATTTTATCTTATTAGTGCATTTATTGCAATGTTCGTCCTTTTAATTAAGCATTAAGTGCCCCCAAGGTGAATTTTATCATCCCATAGTGCATCTGTGCTTTTACTACTTGTCTAAATATGCATTAGGGGATGACAGCCACTTTGGAGAAACCTTAATTGTGTTATCACTGAAGTGATTCTTTCATTTATCTATTTTTAGATTATATGTTTTTATTTCTTTATGGCCTGTTGTAAGTAAGCAGGAGGCATCTAATGTCAGTGTTGCCTTACATGGTAAGAAGGCTGAATTCAAAGGATTTCAGCCAGACTCTGAAGAGGTCTTCCCACTGGTCATGGTGGCCTTTAGAAAGGATCCAGGACACGGTGCTGGACTGAAAGTTGCTGGTCCTGCTTTGAGAGAGGATGCAGAGAGTGAAAGGTGCTGGCACACCTCACATCACACTTGGGCTTTCCAGCCAGCAGGAGAGGCTGATGATGTGCTCTGTTTGATAGTCAGCTAAGCTTGAAAACAGCTGCTGTGCTTGTACTTGGGTGTGGGTTAAAACCATAAAGCTTGTACCTACCAAAACCTTCAGGCTGCTGCTTCCCAAGTAAAATATAGAGGGATGGAGCCCAGGTTTCTGTGATACCAGTTGTTTGTCATTCTTGTGCAAATTAGAGGGTGTCTTGTGTGTGTATATCTATATACACACGTGTGGTAGATATCTGTTTGTGCATATAATATATATTAAAAAAACACCATTTTTGTCCCAAAGAACTTGCAGTATTCGCACTTGAAGGACACTTAGTGAGCACACAAAAAGTGATGTGCAGTGACTGAACAGTTCACTATCATGAAATTTTTCCTACAGATATACTTAGCTATGAATACAGTCCTGTAAATAGTTTTTGAAGTATGTGTGTATTTATAGCAGGAGCAAAGGTGTTATCACCAGCTTATTTCAATAAACCATTTTGCTGTCACCAGATGGCAATGTAACAATATTTCATCATTATTTTGCCTTGATAGGTCACTGCCAGCTTGTGGTACTTGGTGTTTTGCTATAAACCCTCACTGAAGTAGTTATGGGTTGGTGTTTTTATTTAAAAAATCTTCCTTTTCATTTTCATTTTACTTTATTGTTGCTAACTTCTTTATTTTACATACTTTTAAGGAATGCAGGAATTAAGAAACAAATTTTGCATGGCTGTCAGCCTTGGAGCTTCAAACTCCCCAGGTCAAATAGAGAGCCACGTGATTTATTGTGTCGACTGTTGTTGCTATTAGCATTAGTAAGTGAATTATTTGCTACATTTTGGTAAATGCATCATGACTGTAAAATGAAGGAGTTGGGCAACAATGCAGATTTTTCTCAGTAAACAGAAAAGTCTAAAAAAGAGCAATTTGATACAAGTCAGACTGAAGACTCTGAAACTAAGCAAAACTATTGCTATTTGTATGACTTATGCTATTTCAGTTTAGTGAGAATTGTGTGTGATTTAATAAAATTAAAATTGGGAAACTTGATTAACACTGAAAATCTCAGGAAAAGACCTTCAGGCTTATTAGCTATTACTATGAGGCTTGGATATTCCTGTGTTCTTCTTTCTAAAAAAAAAATTTAATAATATTAACTTGTATTTTTATTAACCCTAGTATAAGACACACCTTTAAAACAGCCAACATTGATGAAAACTGAATTTGGGCAAACTAAAAGCATAGCAGTATTAAAGTGATACGCTTTATATATGTAGAGATAAGTTATATAGTTTTCATATAAAACCCTTCTCCCCTCCTTTTGTGGTTGTCTGATCCTGAAGGACTTGACATCCTTCTTAATTGCTTTCCATCATTTTTGTGATACTTCTGATGATTGAAGGAATTTTTTTGCTGTTTCTTCTAGTAATGCCACTCAAGTCTGAGGATGTAAGACAAGAAAAGCAAAAGCCTGGTTAATTACAATGTGTAAAATCTCCTTATAAGAAAAATACCTTTTTCACAGATAAATAGCACTAAAAAAAAAGATTGTCTCCCAGAATTGTTCTGTCCAAGCAGGCTCTTAGTTTACTAAAACCTTCTCAGACTGACCAGCATTTCTGCTTCTGAAGATCCAACAATCACCCATTAAAAAGTTGAACCCATCATGCATCTCCATTTCCCATGGGGCTCTTCTTAGGAGCCAGTGTGTCTAGGAGGCAGTGGACAGGCATCTGAACAAAGGTCCTTTACTGCAACTAGACCTGCTCGTACTAAACCCAAATCTTAAACTGAGCTTTAGTAACAAGGTCAGGTGTTGAGAAGAAACATGACTGGCCCAAAGAGCAGGTTTATCTTCCTGTTTCTGAGACTTCAAAAGTACAAGAGTGAGCTGCAGGGAACATTTGAGAGCAAGGAGCATGGTGCCAGCTTTGTAAGTTACCCAAGATAGCTGGAAGTCTGTGGAGCAATGTGTTCTGGGCTCTGTGCCACTCTACTTGATGTGAACACATACCATCTTCACTGCTTGTACCTGTGAACCAAGTTTCTGTCAAAATAACTGGATTTAAAAATCACTGTGATTCTGGTGCACAGTCTTCTCACTTCTGAATAACTGCAACATGTACTTTCCAGCACATTTGGAAACACCCATAACTGGTGTTGATGAGGCAAGTCTGGGAACCATGGCAGAGGTAAGTTGTAGTTCAGTGGGTTTAGTAACATGCAAGTTTTAAACAGCTCAGCTAAAGAATTTCAGTGGCATGTATTGTTGCAACCTTTTTGAAAGACCCAGCTAGATGTACTGATTTATATAGAATCAGCAGTTGTGTTTTACTTGTCATGTGAGCTTTGGGTTCAGTTTTGGCTTTTTTGAACAAGTTGTTGTACTGTGTGTGAGGGTGCTGATTCTTATCACCTGATTCTTTGATCAGTCCTGGTACTCTGAGACAATCCGGTCAAAGAGACTGTTACTCTTCTATGCAGGTAATCGAAATATGTTCAGAAGTAAGTTGAACTGTGCTTGCATAAAAGTGCCCTGAGGGAGAGACTGAGGCACGTATAGCAGTGCATGTTAAGCAATATGGAGGATTTGGGATTTCGTGCCACCAAATCCATTTCCCTAGATTTCAGTTTTCTCCTGTGTAGGCAATCCTAGTGCTGTCCTCTTTGAGAGTGATAGGATTAGTATGGACAATTGCAGTGAAGCTGTAGTAGAGGTCCAGGTGTAGGGACTCACCCCCTCCTATATAAAGAGATTATACATTCTGAATATAATCTGAGGAAAAGTTATCTTGCTCTGCTTCAGTAATGAAAAGTCACCTATTCTTCCAACAAATTACAAGAAAAGGTTTTTTATTGTATGAGAAATGCAGCCTGTCACTCTGCAGTAGGGTGCAGGAATCACCTTTTGATCCCAAATATGGATGCTCAAGTTTGTAAATTTAATAAAAAAGAAGAAAAAAACCCACAACCTGTGGCAGAGCTTATACCAGAAGCAATAAACTCTGATTAGATCTCACTATTTTTGTATCAGAGTCTTTTTGTCTTGCACCAGAGGTGAGAGGTTTGGACAAGATAATAGATTCAGACAAATGCTAGAGCTTATGAAGCTTAAAGACCCATCCAGATCTCACACTGTTTAGGAAATTAAAATAATAAAGTATATTTTCTGTCACTGTCCCCTGTGTGTCCAAATGTGCCCCTCTGTTTTCACATAATGGAAGATATATCTATACTTGTGTTGCATGGCATTAGTGTCTGCATGGTATGAATATATCATGTCTTTATTAGCCTATAAAACAATGATGAGTCTGAACCAATCAGGTATCATCAAAGCATCAGAGGTGCTCCTGGCATTTGTGTCTTATGATGCTTATGACAATGTGAAGTTGATGAATTTTTTTCCATTCTATTAGAAAAAAAAAAATAATAAAAAAAAATCACTAAGTGTGTGGAATCCATTGAGTCCTGGGCACATGTACTGCAGAGCCACTTCCTGGATGAAAGACTTCTTCACATTGAGCTGAGTTCTTGAAGCTTTGGTTGCTTCTGTGTACAGCATTGCTTCCAAGCCTTTGAATCGTTGCTTGTTTCCACTGCAATTGGGCAGCTGCTTATTGCACAATTATATATCTGTTTTGCTTGAGCACAATCAAAATAATGTATGTTTATACCTAGTACATTTCCTCTGTTCCCCTGGCTCTGTACACCTGTTAAACATAAGAGGGTGTGTCTCCCTTCCCCCTCAAGGCAACAAATATTGCCCCCAGTTAAATGATAGGGTGAAGGCTAAAAATCAAGCATGTGAAAGGCTGGGCCCTGACTTAGAAAAAGGGACAGTGATTCCTGCT
>NW_009952533.1:11327091-11460465 GCF_000747805.2 Chaetura pelagica | reverse complement strand
GGACAGTGATCCCTGCTGACACTGTCCATTTTGGCACAGCCACTTGCAAAGGAGCTGTAGAAGCACAACCCATTCCTGCCTGTTCATGAAGACAATTGAGTACCAACTAGTATTACTGTTTAAGTGCCAAAATAATGACAAAACAAGAAAGGCTTGGCTGGGAGGATAACGTAAAGCGAGTCTGAAAGTCACTCATGAAGGACAGGATATTAAAACCAGACATAGGGGAGGGGGCTGACTATTAATCTGTGTCTGTAATGTCAAAGACATGTCAAATGATTCTTCTTCAATCTAGACATCTTACAGCAGAGATGTTCACCAGACTAAGTACCGAACTTGGCCTATCTGCCCCCTAATTCTCTGTTTTCTGCAGAAAGAGCAGTGAGTGCTTTACAAGAAAGTGTAACTGGAGTAAATGGGATCAAACTGCAGCGGTTTAGCAAACAGAGTGTGATAAATCCTGTTTGAGATAATAATGTTCTAAAAGACCAAGGAGAAGCCATATTCAAACTACAGCTGCATGACAATCTGTCCATAGATGCTTTTTGGCCAAAGTTGATGTCAGTCTCTGAAAGAAGCAGATATCTGAAGCTGCTGAGTGGGACAGGTGGAGCCCTGCATTGCCCTGTGCTGTCAGACTGGCAAGCTGAGGGGAGGTGTGGCAGCCATGATGGTGTAACACCTCTACTAGGTAACACTCACAAGAAAAAGGAGAAGCTCGTAAAACAACAGCCTTCACTAGTGAATTAGTTTTACTCCCTTTTGCACGGGTTGCTTGGTACCATGGACTGCCCCACAATGTGGAGTCTGAATGCAACTTTCAAAATATTTTCTTTTCCTTTCTACTAACTTTCTCTATAGGTTTTTCCTAATGTAGCCTGGTGTTTGTATTAGAGCAGCAAACAGTTAATCACTGGGGTTGTAGATTTACTGTACGGGTTGTTAAACATACGTGAAGTAAGATGGATTCCTGCTTACAACTTAGAGGGGCAAACATGGCTTTCATTACAGCAGCATTGCTCTTGGCTTTTAAAAACACCTATGAATGACTTGGACAAGGTCACTATGGAGATCTGTGCTGAAATCAAAGGGTGTTTTTAGCTAACCTGAGCCCTTGTCTAACTCAAGTGACAGGGGACTGAATTGTTGGGCAGGAAAAATTCTTATCCCTTGAATGGGAACTTTTCAAGTAGTCAGAGATTGCAGGGATCTTGCTTGTTGCTGTTATCCCTCTTTTCAATTTTTCTTTTGTTTTCCCTTGCTTAGTTCATTATTTTTCAGGCACTTTGTCTTACTCTTGACAGAAGCAGAGAAAGGATTGATTTACATTTTGATGGCAAATGCTTGAAAGATATAACAGCTAGTTTTTTATTTCAGCAGTCAGCAAAGTTGTTACAGGTCATGTTAAGTGTATAATGTTTCTTACCTGGTAACCAAGTTGCTGTTGTCTTAATCTGTATCTTCCTAAAGTTGTATAGAATCACCTCAGCCTGAATAGATCAGACAGCATAGACAGAATTTGTGACAGATATAGGTTAATTTTCTCATAAATTTGAGAGGAATGTGGCCAGATTCTCAGGTCACACCAACTGACTCTGCTTGCTTGCAACCACAGTTGGAGTCTGGAGAGAACCTGAACTGTTGAGCTGGAACTTGATCTGTGCTTGTGTTTGCTTCTGATTTAGCTCAACATGAGAGGGAGAGGTTTCATTTCAAGCCTGAAGAAACAGAGAGATGTCTTTGCCCTTCTGGAGGAAGAGGCTGCCCAATTTGCTTTTGCAAGTTTGGAATGAAAAGGTATCAAAGTGGGAGAATGGGCTTCTGCACGAAGTGGCTTTTAATTGAATTTTTCGTTGCTCAGACTCCTGCTAGATGGAGAAAGTGAAGTCCCTTTGCACATGATCAAGTTAGCTGATGTGGCCTGGAGACAACAAGGACATTGCTGCAGTATCATGCTGTTCACCCTTTTATTTCTGGTCTCCAAACTATCTGATGGATCTGCATCTGTGTCATGCTGCAGTGTAGATGTAGATGCTGGGACTTGTGCTTTACTTCCCTCCCACTCCTATTAGGGACCATATAAAACCTCTTTTGTAAAGCAAGTTTATAAATAATTTAACAGCAGATGTAAAAAGCTTTTGCTTTTTTTTTTGAACTTTTTTGTAAACCTGTCTATATGAAAAAATATTTCTAGAAAAGTTCACACAGAGAAGGCTTAAAGTTATTATTAGGCATATAAATCAACTGCTTTCTTATTTATATGCAGGCAAATTTCTTTAATTTATTAACCTGATTTGCATAGAAAATTACGGCACACATTGCCACTGAGAAGTCTCATTTAATGAAGGTTTTAGACATGCTAGAACTACACAAGGATAGGATGAGACACCCAAGTGTTTTTGTAGTTTTTCCCTTTCAAAAATATTTTTCTTTATATGGAAAAAGAATTTCAAAAAATGTATCTATCACAAGCATCTAAATCTTGCTTGAAAGTCGCTTCGCAAATACATATTGGTTCTCTTGTATTTAGTTCAGAACAGAGGAAAAAGGTTATTGAACAAGTTTTGAAGTTCACAAGGGGGGAAAAATAGCTTAGAGGAACTGTTCTGTAGTAATGTAGGAAGACACTTAATTAACTTAAGCTTCATTTAAAACTGTAGTGTAAATCTTTTCAAAATTAATCAAAGTCTCTGCTGAATTATATCTTAGCCAAGCTTTACAGTCAGAAGGATCTTAAATCAGTAAGACCTGTCACTGTGAGAGCAGTGGCAGTATTTTCACATTTTCTGCAAGCTCATCCACTCTTGGACTTGAAAGTCTTTTCCCTGGGTCCATTTGCTCTAGCAACAGCTGGCTTTTTTAGGCAGCACATTAGCAGCTCACAATTAAACAACATTCCAGCTAATTTGAGCTCAGGCAGATGAAGAACATCAATGACAGTGAGTTTCCTCCCTCCCACACTCTGCTTGTTCAGTTTTTAAAAAAAAACCCTTTATTTTACTTTAATCACTCTTTGGAGATTGGGTTGCTGGAAATCTCTTCATAGTGGTGTCCAACTGAGAAATTGTTCTCTCATCTTGCTGAGGCAAAAGGAGAGAATGTCAGCCCACACATGCTGCAGATGTGCAAGGGGGTAAACTGAGGGAAGCAATGACAATTAAAGAACATATGGTCAAAAATAAATCTGTACAGTAGTGCCAGTCCATATTAATCACAAGATTAAGAATAATAGCTTATCTGTACAAGTAGCATGCTAAATCTCCTATTACTTTTACTACCCTTCATATATCTGTATCTGTATGTTTATCAGGGTGTCTTATATGATATACTATATGAAGTGAGGGAGGATTTATAGTACGTTTTGTGTAAATGGACCTGATAAAAACTGCAAAAAAGGCACAATAAAACATTAACATCTGGAAAGACATATGTCACTGGAATAACACACACGGAATGCGAGCATTAATGTATGAAAGAACAACAGAATTAAAGCTTTATCTTAGCAAAACTGTAGTGCACTAGGCTTTTTATAAATCTGGGTAAAAATGTAATCTCTAAGTTTTGGTCTCAAGTTTAGCACTGTGAAGAGGATTCGTGCCATACCATTGTTAACATGTTACTTTGTGATATCTCAGGGATTTGTTAGGTTTGATTTTGGAAAACCTCATAACTTTTTGAGATGGGTCTGTTTTGTTCCAAATATGTGTGCCTTGGAGGGATGGAGGGACAAGAACTAAACTGGGAGAATTGTTCAGCATGCATGAGGGTTGTATCAACCAAAACAACCCTTCTAAAAGGTCTGCTTATATTATTTGTGTTCTGCTAGGAATGGCCAGGGAAAAGACTAACAGCACCAAACTGTAGCATTACCTTTGTGGCTGTATCCATATTAGGAATACATGGCCTGGAATGTGAACTGCAGGTGTGAATGTAAATTTTGGGTAGTTACAAGCACTGTTTCAGGCTTTAGGCTTTGAAAAAGCCTTTTCAGAATGGCTATTCTCCTGTCATCTGAAATGGTGCTGATCTCTAAGAAGTTGATAATCTGTTAGAAATTAATTCACTGTGACTCTCAGTTGTAAATCTGTCTCTTGTCCCCCCTCCCTGTAGGTGTTCAAAGCTAAGTAGGATGAGCCCTCGTGCAGTCTGGTCTGGTGTGAGGTGTCCCTGCTCATAGCAGGGAGGTTGGATCCTGATGATCTTTAAGGTCCCTTCCAACCTTAACCATCCTATGGTTCTATAAAAATTAAGCATTTTAGTGTCTTCAACTATGATAAAATACAGGGGGTTTTTCCTGTCAGCACTGCCATGGAGCTGTGAAGTTGCTGTTACCCAGGTTCCACAGGCAAGACCTGGAAAATGGATGGTTCCCCCTAAAGAATATGGTGCCCTGTGAGAGAATGGGTACTAATAATGCATACTGAGTTGGGAGTAGCAGCCACACCGGTCAGAGGTCTGTGTGTTGCAGCTGCCAAAGACATTAACGTTACTCAGCCTCAAGTCTTAACAAAAAGAAAACACTGCTTCAGAGGAGGAGCTCTGACAGGCTACCAAGTTCTCTTTGCAATTCTAGAGATTTTTGTTTTGTTTAAAGATGTGAGGTTTCCATTACTCCACTTGCGACAGTGGCTTCAAAGGAAGAATCATCACAAGTTTCAGGCTAAGCCATAAAAAGCAGTTACTCTGCATTAACTCTGAGACTCACTAGTGTATACTTAACTTAGATACCTGCTATTAATATCGGCTAAATGTTATCTGTATACCTGTTTCGGCCTAGCAAAGCACTGAATTATGTATTTAAAGCATTGTTCAAAGTAATTCACCACAGCTGACCAGACAATTGTGATATTTCTATCTTGTGCAATGATTTATGAAGAATTAATTTTCCCAAAGAATTGGAATGTATGTTTGAGTATCAAGAGACAGTGAACCATATAGTGGTATTAGAGGGGTTCCTGATACTTTTTCTCTAGTTAATGTAAGAATTCTGACAGAGTTGAACATCAGGGCCCTTTGGAAGTATGAGTGTACACCTTGAATAATCAGCTAGCATTTCTTCATCTGGGTCTTACTTTTTGTCTTCATCACCTGCTGCTCAGGCTTCCCAAGCACGCCTCTGTCTGTATTTCTCATTTGCAGAGGTAATGTTACCTGGAAAGAAATATAATGCATACCCAAAATATTATCAGAAGTCAGGGTGTCTTTGTGTCTGTCACAAGCATTAGTTGCACACCATTTATAAGGTTGTCTCTGAGTAGTGGTTACCAGCCAGGGCTTGTTTGCACAGAGTGGGAATGGGGTTGCTTCAGAAGCAGTGAGAATGCTAGTAAGGAGCCTGTTTGAGAGACATGTTATCAGACATGAAAGATAATAGAACTGTTTTTTTTAAAATTAGCTCCTAAAATAGAGAACTTTTTGACTTGATTTTTCAATAGATATGGAATTTATCAGCCTTGAAATTTACACAATCTCACAAATCCATCATTCAAGAAATACTTCAACTGTGCCTCTACCTGTGTTTGCTCCTGCTTGCACTACTGCCATATGTTGTTTTTTTCTCTACCCTTGCTAAATAGTCACAATTAGAGGATAAGAAATTAAAATTAGAGGCTAAGAAATGAAAATTCCTTGTCTGAAACCTGTTCAGTTGAGCATCTCAGGTGGTGTATAATCTTGTGCTAATTTTTTTAATACAAAGGGGATCCAAATTTCCTTGAATTGAAGTCTTTTAAACTTCTGCATGTAAAAGCACCTTCAGGAAACTTTTTAGATAGTCTGACAGCCAATTCTCTTTTATTGTCCTTGTCAGCCTCAAAATGCTTCTGTACACCTACAGACTGAGAATGAATGTGCTGCGTGGTTGTGGTTGCACTGTGATTGTGACAAGTTTGAGTATGAACAGAAAATGGGTAACGTAGACTGAGCTGCTCAACCATTACTAAATTCCTCAAATGGAAAGTAGTTATTACACTTCTGAAGCTCTCTTAGGTGGACAGTAACTTTCTGCTGGTCAGCATCTCATTTTTCATGCCAAGTCTTCTTTCCGCCTTCCTCCTGACCGCATAGTACGTGTGCAGCAGCCCTCCTAGATTTACTGTTTTGCATCTGAACGAGGAAGCAGCTGTTGACGCTGCAACGATGCACACAATCTAGGGCTGCCAGGTTTTTATTTCTGTCTATGGGGATTCTCTTTGGCTTCTGCTGGGAAGCTTATTGGGCATAGTCAGAGTTTTAGGATGGGCTGAGGATACAGTTAAAATAGTTAATGGGACGTCTCAGTACTTGGAGACTTGCAAGTGCTTTAAGCATCCTAAGTAAGGTTGTGATGTGAATAGGAGGAATTTTTTTCTGGATTACTAACTTCACAGAAGTGTTTCTGAAGAGTTGCTTTTTTGTATGTTATAGTTTCAGAACATGTGTTAAGATTAGAGTGTTAAGATTAGATTTGAACAGCACAGAGGCTACAGCAATCAGGTGGGTGCCTCAGTTTTTGTGGCAGGGAGCACAAGACTTGGTCCTGATGAAGAAAATATGATTTTGTTAGTGAGCAGACTGTGAACCAAAAACGTTTTTTTTCTTCCTTGATCTGTTGTTGTCACACCCTTTCTGAGATAATTATTGTTAATGAGTAACTGCAATGCAGCTTAACTATGCACTCCCTGTGCCCATGCTTGCTACGAAGGCAGCTGCCCTTGCAGTTTCTGTGCACAGGCTGAACTCTGTCTCAGTATGGATGAAACTACACCAAGAGTGTCCCTTCCTCAGTATTTGTGAACTGGGAGACACTTCTGCAGTGGACGGCATTCATCAGAGCTGTGAAAATGAGTTTGGGGTTTTGTCTCCAAGGGTCTGACAAATGGAGTTTATTTGGGGCGAGGATCTTTTCATGAAGCTGAAAACAAACTCTAAATTCTGAAGAGGGTAACAGGATAGGAGAACCATGCAAAATGTCTGATTATTTTCACTTGAATTACAAATATTTTTCTTTTATCTAAAAAATTGATACACAAATGCTAATAAAAGCACAGGTTTAAATAGCAAAAAAGGTCACTTGTAGCCAGAGCATTGATCCGTCTGTTTCTCTAGACACATGAGGAATAACTTCCAAGTTATTGTATTCAGTTGGTTCTCTGTGTTCTTGTCTACAGACTTAACCAATATCCAGAGCTGTTTGACTTTTGCAAAGTCTCCTTTTTGGTACCTGTTTACTCACATCAGCTGATAGTCTGTATTTCTCCTCAGTCTTTCCCATATTTAGTGAACAGTTGTATCCACTGTTGTTAATTTGCAGTCCATTGCAGACTGTTATGCTGCATGTTATCAGCAAAAGAGAGTTAGAAAAACATGGAAATTCACAGATTGTGAACAATAAAACACTAAAAAAACCCCTATTTTGACCTCCTGTTTGTAGAGTGAATCCACTACACTGGGCCAGGAGCAAGCAGGTCCTGATTGTTTTTCAATGTATTTATGTAGCTACTCAGCTGTATGCTTCAGCATGGGTGAGCATGCTCACTAAGACTTATGGACCACTCCAGAATATTAACACAATTAATATGCAAAGGTGCAGATATCTGTCTGTTTTTATAATGCTGTTTGTTTTATATAGTGTTAGCACTTGAAGATTAGGAGAGACTCCATTCTCAACTACAGCAACAACCTAAATAAAACCACCAAGTTCCTCTGGAAGTAGTCAGGCAGCTTGCAGAAGTCCAGATCTTTCTCTCTGTTAACCAGCTATTGAGTCCATCTCAAGCATCTCACAGTACCCTTTTGCCTTCACTGACTGTTAGGCATGAAGCTTTCTCCTCCACCTTTTACAGTGGAGTTGCCAGAGGCCCTGCAACTAGTGTTGAGATGACAAATGGGCTGCTTTTCTCTAACGTTTTCTTCAGAAGCATTGTTTGTTTTGTGTGAGATTTGGGTGGGTTTGCTTAATACACCCCTATGCAAGAGTAAAGGGATCTTTAAGCCTGGTGCACCAGTCCTGGTGATAGAGAAAAAGAGAGTGGTTCACCTCTTAGGTTGACTGAAATTATGGCTGGATATGTGTACTTAAAATTTGTATATCACTGTTTGAAGGTGTCAGGCTACTGGTCTCATGGGCCATAAGGATCTCTGTTATCCACACGGAAAAGATGAAAACATGGAGCAAAATAAGGTATGCTAAGAGTCCTCTTTCTTCTGACAGTCCAGATCCCACCAAAATCAATGGAAAGGCATGTGCTGCTGTAAACATCTCAGTCTAAGCCTGAAGAAAATGCCTCTGAACGTGAATGGCTTGTTAACCTGTAAACATCTTGTGTTTCTTCCTCAGACAGCCCAAAAATGCAAGCACCATCGGTGCACAGTGCATGGTGAACAGGGTCCATATTAATGTGATCTCTTCTTTATGGGAGGGGTAGAAATATTTATTTCTGATATTGGCACTTTAAAAATATGTATTATAAGGAACAGTAAGAGCAGTTGAAATAGGGGGACTGAACAGGATCTTGATTTATAGACTGTTGTTTCAAGAAGAGAGGATACTTGCTCCTGAGGCTAGATCCAGCAGAAGTGCTTTGGCCTCTCATACATTCTACTTGTGATTCTATTGTCAGTAAAGATTTAGAAATAACAAGGGAGTCCTCTACAACTGCAGAAGGATTTACAGGGCAGAGATATCACAGACCCCTACTTGCTTTTAATTTTGAGATTAGGTGTGTGAGCGCTAGTTCTGAATTTTGAGGAATTTTTGTAAAATAATAAATAAATTTTTAAAAATTCATAAAATATAATGGGATATAATGTTACCACTTAAAATATCTCGTGCTGTTTGGTTTCTTAGTGAGGCACTTCAAGGTAGGAATTTTTCAGCTATACCAAGTCAGTCATCAGGCAGAATTGTTGCAGAGGAAAAGGTACTGCTTGAAAGTAGTGTAAGCATGAGAAATATGAGACCGTGCCTTTACATTTGTACCTAAGCACATCCCACGGTGTAGTGAATGAGAAAGCCAGAAACAAATAACTTGGTTCTGTACAAGGTGCTCTGTGCTTAGAACAGGCTTATCTGTTTATTAGCAGATGTTTAAGTCTGTCTTGCTTCATTTTCTGATGGGGGTTGCTTTGCAAATGCAAGGATTCTTATAAGGGGGACAAATAATAGTACTTGTTTCCTAGTCTCTACAAGTGATTCAGACTCTTCTGATTTGTATCAAAAGGCTTATAGCCTATTCTGAAACAACTGGCCTTTACATTAAATGGTCCACTTCCCTGTGCAGCAAAGAAACTAGGTGTCAGCTACAAAGGAGGAAGGAGTAATAGCCTGTTGTATAAATCCATGCTCAAAGTTAATCCTGTATTTAAATGCATTGCTGTAGTGCCTGCTGAAGTTGGTGAAGCCTGGATGAGACCAACAAAAACCTGTCAGTTCAGAAGACAAATGGAGTGATGGTGCTTGTTGTAGTGTCAGAAGTACTGTATTGGTTCCCATAATAATTGTGAAAAATCAATAAAAGCTCTATAATGGGCTGTATTAAACCAAAATCACCCAAAAATAATTTTAAAAACACCCAACCAACTAAAAAACCTCAAACCCAAAAAGCACAAAAACTCATAAACCTGGGGAATGGTTCATAGGTAGTCATTTTCTAGAAGGACTAATTGAAGCACAGGAAAGGTAAGCAATCTACCATGAGCTTGTGAACTGAGAACAGTTTGACATGCAAACCAGAAGCCTCTCTTTAGTGGCTCTTACTCGAGGAGTAAGACAGCTTGCTCTGGAGAAAGGTGTCTGGCTTCTGCTTAGAGTGAAATTAAATTAGCATGGTGCTATGTGCTTTGTACAGCTGCTGTGTAATATGCTTTGCAAAATACAGACATTGAGAGCAAGGATGCAGATGCTCCACTACTTGCAGAAGCTAATGACAATTACCCCAGTCTTTGATGGCAAACGGAGTGGTGAGGCTCTCATTTCCACAATCCATCATGCCACCAAAGGCTTGCTGAGTGATACTTCATGACGGGCTGGTGAGAAAAATATACAAACTCATATGCTGGTGTTGCAAATCAATTCTGCAGCAAAGCGGAAATAACTCTTGTACCAATAAGCAGTGAGGCCTATGAAAAAATACCCATTTTCTGAATTTTCAACGTGCAGATAGCCAGAGAAGCCATCAATCATGTTAGAGAGCTTCCATTCCAGCGCTGTTGTTCTTAAAGACACACCAGATGAAATCAGACAAGACCAGAATATGCAAAGCTGCACACACATACACATGTTGGGGGGTTCTGCCTTCCTTTGATCCTTTCTAGAGGGTTGGGTACAAGAAGGGATGTTATTTTTCTTTTCTTGCTCTTCTTTAAAAAGTAAACCACCCTAGCAAAAGCATGTATATTGGTTAAGTTTACTGTCAAAATGACTAATTAATTGCTTCACAAATGGCTATTAATCATATATTAATGAGATACTCTCTTTGCTTTGGCAAATAGAGATACTATGGCAATTCTCTTTCCCAAGCAGGCTAAAAGCATACACAACCCAATTAATCTTAACAGCACCATGGGGTGTTTGAAACTGCTCACCAGCTGAAGAGAAGCAAATAGCCGGGACGTTTAAACTGTCCATATTTCACTGTGTAAATTCAGAAGCACTTAATCATTCCTTCAAGCATTCTTTTGTTCCTTTTCTTTCTGTCATGTTATGTGTATTTGAAGTATATCCTGGGCCACAAGAAAAAGACTCTAATACATCCTGTTCCAAACACGCTCAGATAAACATGCGCTGCCTGTTGTCTTTCCAAAATGATGATAGGATAATCCTATGTGTAAAAAATAAAAATTGAAACCTACTAGTCATGCTCTCAGCATCCCTTGAAATCCACCAGTGTTGTTAATGAATGCAGTGAACAAAAGGAAAAGAACATCATGCATTGGGGAACTTTCATTTTCTCATTGGCAAAGATGCATAAACACTATGACATTAGAAAGAAGTTGTTGGCCAGATTGACATCTCAGATAAAGTTCCCTTTTCCTCTTTAATATAAATTGAATTACTTCTATTTGCACCACTAGAAAGCTTAATGCATTTCACAGCAATTAATTTCTTGATTTTGGAAAAAAAAACACAAGAGAGCAGTAGTGTCTTGATCAAGACAGCATGAGGCTAAAGCCTGAAGTGATTCTCAGCTAGACAGTGGAGAATCTGGCCTGTTGCTGTTTGTGTCCAAACACACTTCAAAAAGTTAAGGTAGGTACACTATTTGCTCTATCTGTGATAACAGCGTGTGGGCTAAGGGAAGTCCTGGATGTGCGCTGTACTGTTGGGAGTGACTTAAGAAATATAGCCTCTGTATTCAAAGGTGTTACCAGGACATATGAAAAACTGCTGATCAGTTCTGTTGATAATTAGTCATAAATTAAATTACATCTTTGGAAATGCATCAACATCTGCATACACAGGACTGTAAGTCAATCTCTTGGCATTGGAACTGTAGTTAAAAGTTCTCCTAAGCTTATTATTCCTTGGTAGGATTTTTCAGTTTCATTTGAGATGGCTAAAACTGGCTACTGTGGATTTTTTAGCTATTTGATATAGAAGTTTGCATGTTGTCTTCTATATCTTTTTCACTAGTTCAAATGCCAAGATAGTTGTGAAAAAGCACTGTTTCCTTCTCAGTGTTCATTACTCCATGTGAAATAAATTTGGTGGGCTTGATGCCTTCCTCTGAAAGCCATTGCTGTCATGTTTAATGGAGTCCTTTCTGGATACCTCTTAGAGATCCAGGTTGAAACTGTAGGAGAAAGCTGTGGAAGTGGTCAGGCCTGAGCAGGTCTAGAGAAGGTGACAGAATGTCATCAAGGCTTGTTTTGTGCAGCAGGAAGGCAAAGAAAAGTCAGATTGCTGGAAGATTATAGTCCTTCACAGCATGACATAGACTTCAGTGCACTGTTATGTTAACAGTGCTACAAGCAAGTAGCAGGATATTAAGAGGTTTGAGGCCATATCTTGATGATTGCTTCCTGTCTCCTTCTCTGTTCCATCACTGCCAGTGGTCTTTTCTGTTTCCAGTGGCTGCCATTAATTTAACCTTAGTGTCAGCAGAATAGGAAGGGATCAAGTCTGCTCCTTCACACACCTGGATGAATGGTACTATTAAGGATGATGTCTACCAGTTACTTAGGTTTATCTAGAGTAGGAACTGATGGTTAACTTCTTAAATTGCTCCTACTTAGAGATAGAAAGGTTTGCTCAGCTAAGTGCCCACTCCCATGTGCCTACCCTTCTAGGCTTTTGACACGTTTCAAAACTGTCTGCAAGTTGGCCGAATGATCAAATTGATAGCTATAGAATTTGCTTCTTAGAAACCACTGTCAGTAAAGTAACAACCTGAAAACCAAAGAAGAGCTCTGTATTTCCAGAGTTGGTTTTTTTTTACCTCTGGCACTTCACATGACCTTTTCTGGTTAGTTCAAGAGGCAAGTACAAATACATCAGGAAATGGACTAATATCAGATACAGCTGTCAGATGAAACACACTTCCTAGCTGATTAAATTTTAATTTACTTTCTTCTTGTCCTTTCCAAATGGTTACCTTTCAGTTTTCCCCATACTGGAATTCTGTAGATGTTAATTTTCTGAGAAAAATGTATTTGTTCTCTGAAGAGTAGTACAGTGTGTTTTCTTTTGGCAACAGGCTGATGAAAACAATAAATTATTCAACCCAAGAATATCTAAAATGCTGACTCATTGCTGGTTCCTATTTTTTTTGGTCTTGTTTTCATTAACTTCTACATTAATAGTCCAAATGTGCAGTTGGTTTGAAATGTTCTGTAAAATTGCCCTGCTCTCCTCAAATTGGGAAGCTCTAATCCTCTAGTAACCGTTGTGAGGTGATGTTCCTCATTCTGTGAAATTAATGTGGTCTAGATATGACAAAAAAAAAATCTGTAGCTGCTGGTTGCCACCCCTCCCTTCAAAACAAAGTGCTGCTGCTACAGCCACACAAGGGGCAGGAGTTGTTATTAGAGAAAGCATCAAAATTACCTTCCCACTGTTGAGTTTTCTCCACCTCTTTCATAATGAAAGCCAAGAAATAAGTTGAGAGGACACACGCACCAAGTATGCTCTTGAGTAATTTTAGCTTTCTCATTTATAAGGGAAAACTAACACTACAGGTTATAACCATAAAAAAAAAAAAAAAAAAAGTTTTTACCTTGCATAAACTAGACAGTGTAAATAGTGCTTCTTAGTGTGTTGAAATCAAATACTGTGGTAAATGAACACAGATACTCAATGTACTGATGAGAAACTTCTGAGCTGCACAGGTGGGTGGAAGCCTGCAAGCGCCCTTCACAGAGGAAACCTTCATTTCTTCAAATAAAATCATTTATTTCCAAATTATTTTTGGAGATGAAATTGTAAATGCCCATTTGATATGCAATTTCTGTGTTTGTAACTGCATGGTATGTGACCAATTAGTAAACTAATAGTATGTGACCAGCTTATTTAAAATAATCTGACTGCACTTTTAGCCCTCTTGGTGTGCCTAACACAGGGCAGCTCCTGAGCCCGTGTAGTCGCTTGCCCGGGAGGGGACCTTTGCCAGGGCCAGTGAAGACTTGGTGGCAGAGGGCTCCCATCAGCTCTTAGGTGTTTGTGTATATTGTAACTTGTGGGTAGCAAAATTCAGTATAAAGCCCAACACAACGGGTAGCAATGGTGGTTACTGCAAAGAGCTGTTACTTCAAACCTACCTTCTCAAAAGCGACCTGTAGGAATCTTGATCTGCATCCTCATGCTTTTGTTTTCTTTAAGAAAGAATTTAAAGGATTTCAGGGAATTATATGTTCATTTTTCTTGGGTTTTTTTTGGAAAAAAAAACAACAACATTTCAAATAATGAATTTTCAGGTAAGACACTTTTACTGGGTTCTCAGGAGAACCGGGGAGACATGGCAGGTGCTCATGGCATTGTGCATGTGCCAGATCCCAAACAAAGGTTTCCTTTAATTAAAGTTTTGGCCACACCCAGCCCAGAGTCAGTGGCTTGTGTGGAAAGATGAAGGGAGTAGGGCTGAAGTGGCAGGGCAGTGGGCCTCCCTGTGGGGACATGGTGGTAGGGGACACAGCCTTGGGGGGACCCATTCCACAGCAAGGACAAGAGTAAGTAAGGCTCCTAGGCAAGTGTTCCTCCTGTCCATATGGTCAGCTCTGTTCTCCCCTGCAGTGGTCAGGTCCCCAGGGGCTAGTGCTTCTGCCATCTCACCTTGCATCATAATTGCCTTGCATTGTGGGCTTGTGTTCCTAGCATGTGTAGTATTTTTAATTTTGTGCTTTCCAAGACCCAAATAAACCTCATGTTTAGTGTGACAGCAGCCATCATAAATAACTGATGGTTTCAAGTATTCATCAGATGATGTCTTACTTTCTCCTACTTCCTGCCTTTTTGTTTTGGGGTTTTGGTTGTGGTTTTTCTTTGCTTGTTGGGTTTTTTGTTTTAGTTTGGTAAAACCATTTAAAAAAAAAAAAAGGGATCCATGGAGATGAAGTAGTTGAATTGCCAGCTCCAAGTGATGTGAGTCTTCCTTGTTGTGGTCTAATCCTGTTGGGTTTGGTCCCATTAACAATGACAACTGGAGAAGAAGCATTTTCTTGTTGTTAGATTTCCCCCTTTCCCTCTGTTCCTTTAGCTTAAAACAACCCAATTACTTCATTCTCAATTTGATTTCTTAGATACCCTAGTTGTTCTTGAAGTATTTTTCAGCTCTTTTGTGTCCATCTCCTGATGTACTTGAAAGAGGTGACTGTAAACCGAGGCTATTACTACTAGGGTGATGTAGAATTTAAGGAACGTCCTCATGGGGTCATGCAAACTGAATTAAGACATCCTCACATGGTGTTTTACTATTTTGCAGCGGCATAATCTTGACATTAGTGATCCTTTATCTTAGGTCCTTTCTTGAAGACCCAATGCCTAACCAACCCTTTTGCAGTAAGTATTTGTCTATCTTGCCTCACTAATACATATTTTGAATGTCAGCCTCTTTTTCCAGACCCTTTATCCAGTATGTCTGGATTATTTTGAAATCCTATGCTGTCCCTGAATAAATGGTCTATTTCACTATTGCAGGATCTCCAGATTTAGTTGCAAATGGGAACTGAATGTCAAAGTCGTTGAATAACTAGAGAGCATCAAATAATAGCAGACACTTCTAAAACCACCCAAGATTTGGTAGTGAGCTGCTGATCTTTACACCACAGCTATGGTTAACCAAGTAGTTTTATTCTCTCCTTATGGCTATTTCAAGACTCTATTTTGTGGTGACACAGATGTTAAATGAAAGAAATGTGCCTTAATAAAATAATCATTTAACACGATTATGCTTTTTTTGCCTTCCAGACCTATTGCCCATTGATAATAGATGCCAGATGATTTTGGCATAGAGCTCTGTTCTTGACATATTCAGATCAACCATTTGGTGGGACCTGGGCTCTATTTTCATGTCTGCTTAGCATTGCTGTACTGATAATTTGACAGTGAAGTCCAGTGTGCTATGTATGGTATGAAAAAGGTGAGGGCAAGTCTTGTCTGAGGGAAGCTCAAAAATCTATATGTTCAGATACAATGAGATGGAAAATACAATTGGCTGGAAATTATCATGAAGGGTTTTTAAAACCCATTGTTTTTAAAAAGGCTCTAGACTGACATTCTCTTATATGGCTAATGTGACAACTGGAAAAACTTTAGCACTGATAAGGAGTGTTTATTTTATAATACACTTTTTTTGAAATTAGATATAATATAGTTTGCTGAATAAGTTTTCTGAAAGGTCATTTAAACATGCTATTAAGTTTTTCTGGGAGCTTGTCAGAATCAGAGTTGTTTGCAGTTTGATTAGTTTCCAGTATTTTCCTGTGGCTTTCAGTCCATGCCCTGACCCCTGTTTCTTTGTCACAGGCTGGAGTATTTCAGTAGTGGACTAGATGGTGCCCTATGCTTTGCATTTGTCAAAACATTTATAAAACACATCTTGTTATTCCACTCAGTCTGCCTGACTTGCCTCTTTCAGAATGTGTGCAGCTCCCATATTGTAGCAGGTAAATGAATCTTGCATTTGTTTGAGCAGTGTTTCTCTTAAATACTTTCTTCAACTACATGTCAATATTTTTAATGCTTAAAAAAACCCGCTGATTTTTATATTATGTCTTAAGAATTACCTTATCTCAGATAAGGCCATATACATTCTATGTTCCTCTGTTTGTTTTGCCTTGAAGAGATTTGGGCAATTCTCTGCTCCCCCCCCCCCCGAAGATCTGTGCTGGCTAAAGGCATGATGTGGGCTAATGCAAACACACATTTCATGTTACAGGCAGGATTCTCGCCTGTCTTCAATCTTGTTTGTGCTGCAGATTCTTCCTAGGAGTCTTGTTATACACTCCTTTTATCTGGGCTGTGTGTTTCTTATTTGTCCTCAGCAATGATTGTGGTTTTTTTCTAACACAGCTAAACATGGAAACATTTCCATATATTTAGTGGGTCCTGGGAATTTTCCTTTCAGATTTGAGAAAATAACAAGCTGACAAGCTTGGTCTTGGCATGACACAGCATGTGTTAATCTAGGTTGTTTCTAGGCTACTTTGTTCATAGTTAATTTGTTAAATTCTTTGTGAGAACAGACATGTTCCCCACTGAGCAACCAGCGCAGCTGCAAGGAGAGCCAGTGGCCAAACAGAGCCCACTGTGCGCTGTGTATTCAGAGCTGGGATGTGAAGTCACACTCGGGGCAGCATCCTCAGAAGGACACACAACCACTTTGGGGTCACCTTTGTACCCAGGACTGAGGGTAATGCCAGCCACTGCATTCAGAGCTTTGTGCTCCTTCAACAGTTTACCCTATAAAAGAAAGGGAGGGGGAAAATGGTACTTTTGGTTACCTTTTTTCTCCTCAAGGTCTGGGATGTTAGTTTTTACTTGTTAACACAATTTCAGCTCATCCTGCATGACGCTGTGCAGTTTCTCTGATATCCTAAATTTGCAACGTAATCCTCAAAAGAATAAGTAGATCAAATGTTGTTGGTGAAGAAAGATCAAATAGTGGTACTTGAAATAGAAAAAAAAAAAGAGATTTTGTGTCATAGTTCTAACTTAATCTTAGTGTTCAAAGACAGCAACAAGTATTCCTTAAGGTGGTAGTATCATATGATTCCTCAATATATTAAGAAAAAAACCCCTGCAGATCCTCGCTGTTAATCCTAGAAGCCTGAGTTAATTTTTCTCAGTTTCATGATGTTCTGAATTTCAACTGTTCTGTCACTGAAAATCAAGTATCCTGAAAATACCCAAGGCTGGTATCAGCCTCTCCTGTAGATGTTGAGGGAAGCAAGAGAGATTAAGCCCTTTGTGTTTATCCCTGTTTTTATGGAAGGCCTTACGAAGGCCATTGATATGAAAATACCACTTGACAAAGAGCCTGTGGACACTTCACAATTTGTGCATCCCCACACATTTCTGTGAAAGATTAGGAGGAACACACCACTGCAAATTCATTTACAAGTAGGGCATGTTGTCCAATTTACTGCTGTGACTCTCAATCTAGTGTTGTACTCAGGTGTCTACTTATGTGTAAGAAATTAAAAATAGTTTCTTTTCTGTTTCAGAGACCTTGCCCTGTTGCAAGGATCTGAAGAGTCTTTTAGTCCAGCTGGTTGAGCACTGAGTCTGAGAGGTAATGAGTGCCCTCTTTGCTTCAGTGCTTAGATGGTCACTATCCAATACAGTGCTGGAGCCTGGGGAAGCACCTTTCCCTAGATTTCTGTTGGTTGCCTTAGTGGTAGTCTGTGTGACTCAAAACAAAACATGGCCAGTGATGTTTCAGTGTCACTATCAGTAAGATTCATACTTAACAGTGCTGGAGAAACAGGCTGTCTGGACAGATGCTTGCGTTGAAAGGGATATTTAGACATCCCACATAAATGGATTTAGTTTCAGCTTGTCAGCTGTTTTTCTACACCTTTGCAATGTTCAGAAAGACTGGTTGACCTCGAGGTGACCTGAAGGACACTTTTTTTTTTTTCTTTAAGCTTTATTACACAGCTGCATGACCATATTGTCTGCAAGTTTGTGAAGTCAGTTCTGCCAACAGGAAAAAATTAAGACAATGTCCAATATGTCTGGAGCTGACTGTGCCTCATGAAGGTAAAGAAATGGTGGAAAGAATAAGGAAGGAAGAGCAGGTCAAGTTTTCTTGAGTTCCTGCTTCCCCTCCCATCATCAGGCAGAGTTTTTAAAGCACCCAGCTCATTACAGTTCACATGAAGAATAAAGTGAGCTCTTGTGAGCAAGCTTTCTTAAAAACCTGTCATCTTAAGTTAGACATGGGAGAAATTTTTTAAGGTATTAGCACTGTCTTGTGCTACTTGGGGTAGGCAGAGGAGAGAAGAATCACTGTCTCAGATGCATACATGCTTCACTTTCTACCTTTTTGTGATTTGCTTGAACGCCATATGAGCAGCTGGCTTTTTAACTCATGGCAGTAAGGACTTGGTGGGCTGCCACTGCCTTTCCTGAAGTTATTTTACACAGGAAGTCTTTGTTAACCAAGAACCATTTCAGGACCCGGGGCTGAGAGTGTGAATAGATCTCTTGGGTTGTCCACTCCGTGCTTGGTTCCCGTGAACACTTGAATGTAGATCTTTGCAGCTTGGTGCCTGTCAGTGATGGGAGCTCATTGCTTCTTGCAGGCTGTCAAAGTCTGAGAGATGACTTTTGAAATGCAAAGTTTTAAAACGCCACTGTTAATAAATATTTTTGTTTTCTTATTAGTTTATCACATGAGGCATCACCTTCTCTGTAAATAGAAATGGAATTGTCAAATACATGCTAAACACATGCTTGCTATTTCTGCAGAAACCAGATTGCAATGACTTATTTGGGTTATTTGCACTAGAACACTTGTCAATTTAAACAGCAATTATTTTAAGCCTTTCTGTCTCAGGCCAGGCCCTCCATTTGGAGAAAAACAGGTATGTTGTGCTATATTGTGTCCCACTTGCCTTTGATAGTCCTCCAAGTCTTCCTTTTGAGTGGGACTGACTCTCTAGAAGATGGCATTCAAAGATCAGAATGACAAGCCTCATTTGTCATGTATTGCCCAGTGTGGCCATGAGGAGCTTGACAGAGGAGGAATAGCCTCTTCTTCAGAGTGTGTATCCATTGAGAGCCCACCATATTTGTATGGAGAATTTGGTGAATGTCAGAGTAGCAACTGAGTGGCAGAGAAAGGAATACAGCCTGCTTGACTTATAGGGAACTAGCAAAGTACTTTGACAGGAAATAATTCAGTTTTATTGCAGAATTATGACATTTGAAGCCTTCCCAGTGATGCTAGTAACTTAGAGACATGTTACCTGGCCCAAGCATTTCTGGCAAGCTGTCTGCATCTTCTCTGGGCTAAGAATTGAAAGCCTATCTCTCTTAGTGGAGACAGCATAAACAGCCTGTACCCTTAGCTGCATCTGCATTTCCGAGAAAGCCAGAGAGAGAAATAAGTGTATACTCTTTTGGTAATGACTACAATAATGTACTGAGATTACCTAGGCTTTCTTTTCTCCTCCCTCCCCCCACCCTTTCTGGCTGTGGGGGGGAAGGGGGAGTTTGTTATAAAAAGGTCAAACACATAACTTTGCAGCTTTCAGCCGTCTCTATTCTTTTCTTCTGCAATTCTTCTCTCTGATTAAACTTCCAGATAAGTCTAGGCACTGTTGCCCAGCCTTTCACATTTAATGATTTTACACATCACTTGCTCTTGGCACTGCTCACAGGCCTGCCATCTCCACTGCAGCCTGTGATCTTCTCCTCTAACTGTTTGACATCCACCAGCATTTCTCTTTTCTCTGAGATGCCTTTTTTACTTGTGAGGTCTAGAGAGGGAAAATGATGGTGGACAACCCTGAGACGAATTACCTAATACCCAAGGATTTTCTTTCTCAGCGCTCCTAATGGAAGGAAACTCTTCCCTTCCTCTTTACCTTTTTCTTATGAAAAAGCAAGCAAAAAACCCCCCAAAAACCTAGACATACAATTTGTCCTAGATCCAGATCTCTGGATCTATTTAAATTATTATAAAAAACCCCATGCAACCTTCTTCAGAGGATGGTATGTAGGCTGGTTAGGCTGAAGATAAGTTTTCTCCTTTTTTTTTTTTTTTAACATTCTTTTTCCTCCTTGTAAATTAGAATATGCAGTTTCTATCCTGTTAGTGAGGTTTATCAGGGAGATCTTTAGATTTATCTAACGAGTGGAGTGAGGAAGCCAAAGAGAAAACATCTGTTTATCATTTCACCTGTGGAAAATGAACTGATAACAAGACTCTAAGTGAACGAGGTTTAAAAAAAAAATGGAAAAATTATGCATTATTACCTTTCTGAACTCATCTCTGTTTAATACTGTGGATGTAAACTAATAAATGTATCGAAGTGTTTAGACAAAATAAGTCAAGTGCCACTTGCAGCTTTTAAACACAGTATAGTAGCCCCTGACTTAGGAAGTGCGCAAAATGAATTCAATAATGCTTTTTTCTTTACTCTTCCCTTAATCTTGTGCTGTTGGCTGCTGTGGAAAACAGGGTACTGGGCTAAAGGAGGTTTGGGGTCTGAAGCTGTATGTCCATTCCTATAATCTGACCAAAAGAAACTTATGAGTGAGAAAGTTAAAATTACTCAAGAGCATACTTGGTGCTTGTGTCCTCTGAACTTCTTTCTTGGCTTTCATTATGATTTCATTACTCCATGTGCTCTTGAGTCAGCACTGAGGTGCGTGCCTTTGACTTTTGCAAAAGGACTGTTACCACTAGTGTCACGGTAACAAAAATATGTGTTCTGGGCAGGGAGGAATCTGCAATGTGTATGAGATGCTTTCAGACCCTTCCAGTTTCTTGACCTCATACCTGTGGGCACATATATATTGAAATATCATAAAAGGAAATGCAGACGTATTTGTAAATCATGTGAGGGGTCTTTTTACATTACTGAGAATAATAATTACCTATTGTGATTTGTGTTTACCTCCCTTTCTCACGTTGGTGTCATTTGTACTACTCAGGATGATTCTTGGATACGTAAGCTAAAAAGAATACACTGCAGCAATATTTTATTGTTGGAGAAGACTTTAAAGGGTGGATTATTATGCACCATAGGCTTTCTCTAGGCCTGTGCTGCTGGCTGCTGCAGGGACAGAATTAAGAGTAAATGCAAAGTTATCTTTCGGGAATGTGCTGTTCATTGCCTGGGGAGCTAAGTGTTGGTTCCTCCATCAAAGTGGTTATATTTGAAAATCACTATCCCCTTCATTTACTTGATACCAGGACTTGTGGGGTCTCACATGGGTCTCCTAAGAGCTAGTGGCACAGAACCATAGAATGGTTAGGGTTGGAATGGACCTTAAAGGTCATAGAGTTCCAAGTCCCTTGCATGGGCAGGGACACCTCCCACTAGATCAGGCTGCTGTCATGAACATGCAACTCTCTAGTCTTCACTGGTTTGGGTAGCTATGTTGTCCTTTACTGCAGCAACAACAGAATACGGAGCTTGGACCATGGAAAGCAAAGAAAAAGGAAACTGACCTAGAATTTTTTAAAATAGTATTTAAAATATACAGAAATGTACTTTATGGAAGAAAGGCTAGAGACTAAATAGAGTCTTAAATAACTGCTATGATTACATCGTTTGCATTGAAAGATATTTCTATCACTTGGAAATAATTAACATTTACTGAATAATATTGGAATTAAGAGTATGACTTCCACAGGGCACCAGTTCATCAACATTATGCACTCTGTCTTCTCTGCGGAGGTTGTAATAGCAATTACTACAGTAGTTCAATGCCCTTTGTAATATAATCTTTTTGTCTCTGTGGGGATTACAGCAGCTATGAGTGTAGAAGTATCCTATTCATAGATGCTGTGAACTCTATTGGTTGCTTTCTGGAGTTTACAATAGTGAAAAGCATAGAAATAGCTTCTTCAGGATGACCACCAACGCATTTTTCCGAGTTTGTTCTGCTTGTTCTGACCTCTGAGATATGACTGTTGTGAGGGCTCTGAATTCTGAGAGGGACAGCAGTCTGAGTGTCTGATCTCACACCTTTTGCATTCATGTTACAAACAGTAAGGGGAATGTTGAGAGTTTTTCTGAATTAAGTTGAACAGTGAGAAAATAAAAAGTATTACAATGTTCCTCTCCAGGACTGTCATGATGTTTCCAGCTATTGCACGTCAGATTGCAAGCCCCTCTTTCTCAATAGCAACCTTCTATTCAATTTGCACTGCCAGGTTT
The DNA here is from genome assembly GCF_000747805.2 of Chaetura pelagica. Lineage (NCBI taxonomy): Eukaryota > Metazoa > Chordata > Aves > Apodiformes > Apodidae > Chaetura > Chaetura pelagica. The sequence goes on along the minus strand of NW_009952533.1, from coordinate 11,438,154 downwards.
ATGCATACAAGCTATTGCTTAGCAGTACAAGAAGTCCAGGCATTTAAAGTACATTGCATGGAGTCACTTTAAATGAATATTTCAAAACTTCATTCCATCACTTGTCATTGAAGATAGTTAAACTTAATAGCAAAAGCTGACTAATGTTTCTCTAGACAAAATTTACTTTACTTGATGTTGCTTTTTTTTAACCTAGAATGGAGTTTTAAGTCAAAGGACTTGGCTTAGTACAGTCTTAACTGATTTTCTTTATTGTAAAGAAACAGTTTTATTTATTGTGCAAGGACTACTAAGAACCATCTGCTTTGGAGAGGCAAAGTTCTAGGCCCCAGATGGTTTTAAAAATTGTTTCAAAGAGTTTCCAGATCTTGCTGTGGCACTTCTCAGAAAAACATGTGTAATTTCTGCCAGGACTTGGCAATTCCCTTTTCTTTTTCCTCCCTGAGAGAGGGCAATTTTCTTGGAATAGATCCCATCTCCCAGATGTATACTTTAGGAATACTTAAACATTTAGCTTTGGACTATGGATCAGCCTTTTGTAGTTCCCCGATGTTCTAGGATAATGGTCCATGTAACTAGAATTGTGGAAAATCTACATGAGGATTTTGACTTTGTGATTATAGATCAGATTATCAAATTCCAAAGGATTACAAATGTTTTCTTTGGCCCTTTGCCAAGTAAGTTAATCAGCTGATTTTCTTGAGATCATGACCTGTCACAGAACTATACTGCTCAGTGGTTAAATTTCTAGTCTGGTAAATTAATCCCTCCATTTTAATTTCCCATTGTATTTTCATGAATAATAAGATATGTGAACCTCTGTTGTTGTGGTTTTTTTTCCACCCCCACCATAGGGGGAAAAAAGTTTTGTTTCCCAGTCACTGGGATACATATTGCTGTAAAATTTCAATTCAATTTACTAAAACAGGACACGTACAGGTTAGACCTTCAGACAAAAAGAAACATGTTGTGATTTTTTCCAAAACTTACCTGAAGACAGTGTCACACTCCTTGCCTTTAATTCATGTTTAATGTCTCTTACTCCCTGAAGATCTTTATTATAGTAAATGGTAATTCTAGTACAGTGATGATTCATTGAAATAAAAAGATGGATTTGACGTATACGAGAAGGTAAAAACGGTATTGTTTAATGTTGGAAAAAGCTTGGCCCTAACTATTGCAGGTAGCTGGCAAAATTTACTGGCTGGTATTCACTAAATCAGTGTCGTATTTTTTGTGATGGACCCTGCACTGTTTGCAGGCAAGTTTTGTTGTTGTTTTGTTTTGTTTTGTTTTTGAATGTGTGACAGCAATTCATCTCTACTTTGAAGATGCCATCACCTGTAGGTGACAAGTCTCTTTTTTGTGTGTGCGGTCATTTGACTTCCTGTACTACTTTGAAGCACAGCAGAAACTGTGATTAACCAATTAGCCTAACTAGAAATGTCACTCATTAAAAGAAGGCACATTTCTTCATGTATTGGGCTTTGATTTATTTTCATTGACACAGAAGGCTAAAACAGTAGGCTTCTAAATGTATCATCTCAACTGCCACTTAAGTGTGCTGCTGCTTAAATGAAGTACAATAACAGTCCAGGTTGCAGAAAATAAGCCTCCATTGATTTTTCCTTTGAAGGTTATGGATTATTTAAGCAATGTCTGGAATTCTTTCACTACCGAATTGAAAAGTTTTCTTAGGTTAGGACTAAAATGCTGTCTGGCTTTAGCAGAGGTGCAGTGCAACATCGTATTTTATATAAAAAACTAATGCAATATGACCTCCCTATTTCTGTTTTTGTGGGTCACATGATACTGTTTGTCTTTTGTAAGTTGAGAAACTCAAGCCCTAAAATTCATTTTCTCTCTTACTTTTGCAGTGAAAATAATTTTTTAATTAATCTTTCATGTATAACAGAAGGTGCAAAACCTGACTTTGTGGAGTTTTGTTGAGACAAACCAAAAATAATGTAAGTGTGGATGTAATAGCTTTTTTTTCATTTTAAGCTTATGTGAATAATTGTGGGAAGTATTTTGACTTATTTACCTGGCTGTAGCCCAAAGATATGTTTCTGGATTTCTGCCGTTGCACATACAAAATAAGAGAAGATTAGGCACTTTTTCCGATTGAGTAACTCTTGTTGCAGCAGATAAAGTATTGTGTAGCTGAAAACCTTTGTTGCTTAAAACCTTGGACTGAATTGCTCTGTACCCCTTTTGAATAAACGCCACATCTAATAAATGCCATAGCAGTTTTAATGAAGAAAGCCAAATCTGTCCTCAGAACTTTAATGAATCTTTCAGGCATTAGCAGGTTTGCTTTACCATTTGAAGTCAGTAAGAGGGCTTCTATGCAATATTTAAATTAAATTCTCTACTGGTAGTGTCCATCAGCAACTCATGCTACTTTGCTGAAGCAAGGCTAGTGCTATCAGATCCACAGCACTTGACAAGTGGCAAGTTAAAAGAGGGAATTGCCACATAAAGATGTGAGGTCTTGGTGAGGAGGACTGTAATATGAGGTTAGAGACCACTGAAGTTTCCTCCTAAGGAGAAGCTTTAACTGGAGAAGTGAATAGCAAATTAGACTACAATGTCTGGGTTCTGATTTGCCTGTCCAGACAGGTTCTCTTTCCTAGAATGGATGTCCTTACAGACGCTCTAATGCATATTCACATAAACAACCTGGGTCTCTTCGGAGTTTGCTTTTATGGGTAAGCTGTTCGACGAGCGTTTCTTGTTACTTTATTAGCTTCCTTGTTGTCATCACAGAGTAGATCCTTACATTTTAGTAACAGCATTTCATAAGAAACCTGAGAACAGATATTTTCTCCACTAAAAATAAGTCCGTCCTAGCAATATCAAAGTTGATTGTTTTACTTGCTGTGGTGCACAGTTGTGTGACATTTACTGTTTGAGTTACTTTGCATCCTTATTCATGCAAAAATGGCCCAGAATGAGATGAACAGAGAAGCTCTTCTCTCTTCCTTATTGTTCCCCACTGAATGAAGCTCGATCAAAAAATAAGGCTTTTTCCCAGAGGTGGTAAGAATGGTAATTTTTCAATGTGCTCTACATTGTAGAAGAAATTATACAGGAAAATAGAGGCTTTTGTCTTCAGTAAATAATGTGAAAATATTTACTGGAGATGACAATGTTACCCAGGAGAAGCTGACAACAACTTGAACATGAAATGTAGCAACTGGGAGATCCCCAACTGTCACATTTTGCTGCCAGCATGAAAGTTTCAGTCATGCTTTTTGAGAGAACTTGATTTTCAATTGAACTCAATCATCAGAAGGGTCCTCCTGACCTAGGCTTTTTCTAACCAAACTGAACTGCTTGCTGAAAGTGGTAATTTAATCAGCAGTGGCAAATAAGCACACCCCTTCAGATGGCCCTGGCTGGGGATCATAATATCAAAGCAAGATTTGCAGAGAAGAATTAACTGCTATTAGTTGGAGCAATAGAATTAATTATGTGTACTGGGATCCTTTTGGCCACAGCAGCTGGATCAGGAAGTCTCATAGAAGATGTTACTTCTCTCCAGCTCTTCCTCTCCAGGTTGGTCAACAACAGTTTGCCTGTCCTGCCTGCTGCTTGATCCTGCGGTGACTGGTAGTGGTATATAGTGGGTACTGCAGCAGCAGCAATGACTACTTGCTGAGGGTGAATGTGGTTTTGTGAAGCAGCAGCAGAGTTCTTAGCTCTGGATAAGACACACAGGTTGAGCTAGCTCATTACAGTTTGTGTCATTCTTGAATGTCGGATTCTGACTGCATATAATCCCTCTTCAAGCTTAGCTAAGGGACATCTTGTTTCTACTTTTCAATGGTGTTTGTGAGGGGAGCTAGTGCCTAATGGACTGTCAATTCAGATTAGGAAACTTTCGACCATATGTCTTTGTGGCTAGATGTTGTATTAATATCTTAATGCATTTTTCTTGTGATAACTTCACAAGTAGCACTAAACATTTGAGTTGGGCAGAGAGTTTTGAGTAATCAAATCAACTCTGGTTCTGTGAAGAAATTTATATTCTTCTAGCAATAATGAATGTAAAAACAATCTGAGGCTTAAGATTCAGAATTTTCTTAATGTTGCTTGTTTCCATAGAATATGGCAGATTCTGCTTTATTTTAAAAACTAGAAAACAAAACAAAAAACCAAACAAGCAGCAAAACACCACGGAAAACACCATAATTTTATTTCCTTTGTACTAAAAACACCTTTTGGACCCAAATTCAGCTTTCAAGCTCTGTAAATCTTACAGCGTGTAAATCAGATCATATATAAAATTCAGGTAGCACTTAAAACTTTGGCATTAGTTTGGATCTCGGTCCTCCCAAAGGCTGGGATAAACTAAATCTGAGGGCTGTATTAGGACCGTCTCTGCTTTCTTATATATGTGCATTGTAAGGACAAATTTACAATGTAAGTTTAATCAAAGGGGATTGAACCCAGCACTTGAAGAAAAAGACTTCACTGCCCTGTTTGTTGAAAATGCATTTTAATAGACAGCCCTTTGCCTTTAGCAACTTCCATCCAACAACTGTTACTCCTCTTTTACCAATGCTATGACAGCCTGGAGATAAACTCGGCTGTCTCCACTGCCTTTCCCAGTACACTGCAAACAGCAAATGGAAATCAGCATCACAAAAACATGTTACTTGTCCATTAGCTAAAATCATGTAATCAACCTTGCATGAGGTTTTTAACTTAAGTATGGCCAAAAATGAGAGGTGGGGGGAATTTCATGGCCATTTTGTCATTGAAAAGGGAAAATAATTACCGGAAAAATAGTATTTTCACTGACAGTACAGGGTAATTAGTTTCCCAGGGAGAAGATGTTGGTAGCAAGGGGCTTTACACAGGGAGCCTTTGTCATTTTATGGATGCTCATCTATCAACTGTCAGGTTGTTTCAAAAGAACTCTGGTCATAATGTTTTCCCTCTGCACCTTTCCCATCATGGTGGCCCAAGTTTTCCTGAATAACCCTTAGTCTTCCTGTTTGCCTAGTTCAGGCACTTACAATGGCTCAGGCAGTAGCAGTGTTGCTGTGGCTGCACAGCAATGGGGGTTTTGTCAGGGAGAGAATCTGGCTGTGATGCAGAGGATGGACTGGCTGGACACATACTACTTTTTTAGGCAAGGTAGGCTTAGCAAATTGAGTGGAACTTCTCTAGGTTGAAAAAGTAGAGGAAGCCCTGAACTTGATTCTGCTGTGGGAGGATGTCCTCCTCAGTTTGAGGGTGTTGATTAAAGATATACTACATTTTAAATATTTTTTCCCACATTGCATTTTGGGGCACATTTTCTAAGACATAATTATTCTTTAGCTGTAACATTGAAATGAATGCAAAGAAACTTAAAATTTCCAGATCTAGATGCATCAAAGGGTGCAGGTGCCTTGACAGTGACATGTAAAAAAGCACATTTCTTCTCACAGAGGCAGCCTCATCTATAAAGTGATAAAGAAAACTGATTTTGGCTATAACCTCAGGAAGTTTGATGTCACGGAAGCAACAGCTGAAGGTTTGCCATAAATCCCTTTCTTTTCCTTTCACTCTGAGCTGTTGCCTGGCAGAGTGTGACTTACCTGCACCCCTAGTCCTGCAGCAGCTGCTGGGTGCAGACAGCTGTCACCATGCTGAGAAGGGGAATTTTTCAACTGAGTATTTACCCATTTTCAGGATTGTGCCACAGTTGCTGGCTGGATTGCTCCTTCAGGGTGAGACTGGCTTTGATAGGTTTTAGAACAAAACAGTTTTATTGTCTTTCTGATTTTTCATGTGTAGTCTCACTTTTGAGATAGTAACCAGGGCAAGAGCTATCTCAAAATAACTGGACTGTACTGAATTCCAGATGCATGCCACTGTCATGAGAAGCCTTTTGAACTTTTCTGGAAAAAAAGCTGGGAAGTGATTGGAGATGAGTCTTTGAAAGATGTCAGTGGCTAAGCACATTAGGAAAAGCATGTATGCCTGCACAGGGTTCATAGGCACGAACACAGTTCAAGTATGTAAGTCCTTTGAAGGCTTACATACTCTTCCTTACCTAGCCTGGGAAATTTTTCTTGCCATCTCTTTTCTTTAGAGAGTTTGGAACTAGTCCTCAATTGCAGTTGTACCTAAAATGCCCCAACCTCCGTTTTGTTGTTTGTGGTTTTTTTTTGTTTTTCTTTGGGGCACATTTTCTAAGACATAATTATTCTTTAGCTGTAACATTGAAATGAATGCAAAGAAACTTAAAATTTCCAGATCTAGATGCATCAAAGGGTGCAGGTGCCTTGACAGTGACATGTAAAAAAGCACATTTCTTCTCACAGAGGCAGCCTCATCTATAAAGTGATAAAGAAAACTGATTTTGGCTATAACCTCAGGAAGTTTGATGTCACGGAAGCAACAGCTGAAGGTTTGCCATAAATCCCTTTCTTTTCCTTTCACTCTGAGCTGTTGCCTGGCAGAGTGTGACTTACCTGCACCCCTAGTCCTGCAGCAGCTGCTGGGTGCAGACAGCTGTCACCATGCTGAGAAGGGGAATTTTTCAACTGAGTATTTACCCATTTTCAGGATTGTGCCACAGTTGCTGGCTGGATTGCTCCTTCAGGGTGAGACTGGCTTTGATAGGTTTTAGAACAAAACAGTTTTATTGTCTTTCTGATTTTTCATGTGTAGTCTCACTTTTAAGATAGTAACCAGGGCAAGAGCTATCTCAAAATAACTGGACTGTACTGAATTCCAGATGCATGCCACTGTCATGAGAAGCCTTTTGAACTTTTCTGGAAAAAAAGCTGGGAAGTGATTGGAGATGAGTCTTTGAAAGATGTCAGTGGCTAAGCACATTAGGAAAAGCATGTATGCCTGCACAGGGTTCATAGGCACGAACACAGTTCAAGTATGTAAGTCCTTTGAAGGCTTACATACTCTTCCTTACCTAGCCTGGGAAATTTTTCTTGCCATCTCTTTTCTTTAGAGAGTTTGGAACTAGTCCTCAATTGCAGTTGTACCTAAAATGCCCCAACCTCCGTTTTGTTGTTTGTGGTTTTTTTTTGTTTTTCTTTTTTTTTTTTTTTCCCTGATTTCTGGTGCATAAAAAAAAATTAACTCTGCAGAGGGCAGGCAGCTGTTTTCAGGACAGGAAATGGTGTCTTACAAAGACACTAACTTGTTTTTAGGCATGTGTATAAATATACTCATTGATGGTGAAGGAAACATTCATGAGCATTTGATACTTAATGTTAAGCATATAGTATTGTATTGTCAAGGCAAGGTTTAGCAAACATACCCCCCCTTTCTTCCTTTCTCTTTTTGAGACTCATTTTGTTCCTGGTGTATTGATAAGGAACCCACAATCTGGTCTTGAAGTATTTTTATGAGGATTCACTGACAATTACAACAAAAATGGTGAAAAATGGACATGAAAATCTATGAGAAGAAGGTGGGAGGAACCTAAAGCAAATTATTTGCCCCAAAGAGTAGTAATATTGCTGACTTTCTTTAGTGAGGCAAGTATTTTTATAGTTTAGTTTGCTGTGTCTGAACATTTTTTCAGTTACTGAACTGGCTGTACAAAGATCCCAAAATTACAAACACGAATTTCTAAGGATTTTACTGGGTATGACTAAGTAAATGTAAAAAATGAAGGCCAGAGATCTCTAGCTCTTTTCAATTTCTAGTTGTGTTGCTCGGTGACGCTTAATAGTAGCTGCAAATGTTCTCTTGATGGAGTCAGATTGCTTTTTTATTAATTCCATTCATAAATACACACTGGGTGTCCAGTGGAGCACTTAGAACCCTGATAATCAAAAGCTTATTCTGTGTTTGAGAAGCTTGAAAGGGAAACTGAAGTAAATACCAAGGGAGAATAGAATAAAGTTAGAGTTTTTCTTTCTAAGCCAGCAGGAGGTCGTCTAAAGTATAATGTTATGCACAACTTTTACCACTGAGGCTGGGATCACCCTAGTCTGTGTGTCTGTGGTGTAGGGGGGTGAGAATATGTGAGCAATTACAGTAGTAAAATCAGCATGCCATGCCTAATTAATCTGGCACTCTGTAGATGGCAGAACAGCTATCTGATGGCCTTCATGTGCGGGAGACATACAGAGCCTGTACCTTTGTTTCAGCTCAGTGTTGAACTCTGTCCCATTCAAACAGCACAAGGCAAAATTCATGGGGAAGCAACAAAAATGAAGGCTGTTTCTTCTGCTATGTCTTTCTCTGAAGCAAAACTGTTGACTTTGAAAAACATATTCTGGAGGGAATTTAATTACGAGTATGGTGCATTGTAAGGTTCTCTTATTGGATAATGAGCATGTATGAAGAAGGGAAAGGTGATGTTTGCACTTCCATGGGGTTGGGTTGGCTGGATGAATCTGGTTATATCTATACAAGCTGCCCTCCTTTTTGCTGTAGGGCTGAGTTATAGGGAGACAAGAGAAAAGAGGCTGTTTCTTCCAGGGCTGCTAATTAATTATGTAATTCTCCACACCTTCTGTAAAGCATCTCTCATCAGCTGAAGATTTGCATAAGCTTTCAGCCTACAACTTTGAAACAGCAGTTTTACTTTTGAGGTTGTATTGCTTCTGCTTAACTTTTACCAAAGGCCCTATGCCCTGAGGCTTAGAACCTGTGCAATGCTTTGATCTTTTTTGGGGTCTTCTCTTATATCTTAGACCTAGCAAGTGATAAGAGACTAGAGGTGGCGGGCATGATGGTACACTGTGGTCCATAGGTCTATGATATAGATGGGTGCATCCTGTGAAGAAAATGATCTGGTTCTTCAGGACCTCCGGTTATTTTATGGAACCATTTCCATGACGGAATGGCAGCAGAGGATCTCACGTGAGAAGCCATGAGAAGTACTGAGAACTGGAAATACATACTTCTCTGAGATAAACAATAACATTGATCTTGGCTGAGCATAACACAGAGTTTCTCTCCAGACCCCCCCTGTCATGTCCTTTGAAACCTCAAGGCCTAAGCAGGTCCCTTTCTGGGCAGAATTGCTTAGGAGCATTTCTTTGTAGAAATACAAGACTATATACATTGGTCTTTTTTTTAAATCTTCTACTTATAACTGTGAATGATGGCAATGAAAGAGCTTTCTACTCTACTCTCCTCATTAAAACCACAAAGAAATAGAACAAAAAGAAACTCCCAGGTCACTAGAGTAATAATAACAAGGTTGACTTTGCAGGATTGCATGTGGGAATAAAGCAAAGAGGATGCTACTCTTTGTGTATCTACAGTAAACAGATTGAGAAAATCTAAAATTATTCATTAACACAAAAAAAACCCCACCACTACTACCACAACAAAAGCAGAGTAAGATATATGAGGGTGAAGATAGTGTAGGGTAGCAAAATCCGTGGTTTAACCACTAAATCTTGCTACAGATAATTTAAAACTGTGTTAAAATGTAGATTTTCTTTGTCTGTTCTGCAGTTCTTTTTCTGCAACAGCAAAGGACATTTTCACCTTTGTAGTTCTTGAAAGGTATGTGATCTTATAGTGCCTACTGCATACAGAGATATGGCTCTCAAAAACTGCTCCTCGTCAAGAAGAAGAAAAAGTGTGCACAACAGCTGTTCCTCCTTGTGTCAAAGTGTTCCCATCACAGTTTTCATGGCAATGCAGTGTTGGAATCATCTTTATGTTTGAGAATTACTTGGCCTGTTTTTCATGTCTTGTCTCAGGAAAAAATCCCCCTCAAACAGAAGAGTAGGGCTTTTAGATGGCAGGTGGCTGGTGGAAAGGACCCAGAGGCAACTAGCAGGATGGAAACAAAGCTTATCTTCTGATACTGATTTAGGAGAGGTCAACAAAATCTAAGGTAGATTAAGCCAGTGGGATTTCAGTGTGAATCAACTGATTTAGCAAAAGAGAAAAATAGAGAGTTGTTTTCTGCCTGGTGCTTTCTCCACCAAGATGAATGCAAACTGCTAGAGCCCTGTGTTGATGTGAGGCTCTGGTGTAACCACTGGTCTTGACAAGGGTTGCCTGGGCTATGGAGCACTAAGCACATCTGGAACCACCATTCATTACAGCACCAGTGGGAGGTGATAGTGGCCCATGGCTGATGCACCAGGGGAGGAAGACATGCACAGGGATCTGTTCTGACAAATAGGTAGTTTTTATTACACACTTCCTTTCTGCTATTAATCTTCTTGTGTGTGTGTGTTGAGAGTTGTTTTTCTAGACGTTGGTTAGTTTTAAAACAATCTGCTATGTTCACCAGCATCTGTAGACAAGTCCATAGGAGCTGAACTGTTTGTGAGGCTGGGATTCCCATTTGCATGACAGAACTTTTTCATGACATATGAGTTTTTAAATAAAAAACAAGGAGAGGCAGCAAATCACTTGGGTTCAGACAACAGTAGGGGAGAAAAAAAATCCCACCTAAACAATAGATATTTAAGTAGAAAGTGTTCCAACTCCTTCTGACAAAGAGCCTCCAGAGGATTACAATGCAGTCAATGTTGCTTTAATTAAATTTAATGCTGTGTGAAATGCACTCTGAGAAACTTTGATGAATGACTGGGGCAATTCATGCGGCTCACTAAAGGGCATCCAGCCCTTGCAGGGGTGTCAAGCCACGATGAATTGGTTAGTACAGGCATGTTTATAGACTGCCTAAGGAACCTTGTATCTGTGTGGTAATGTCAGAGATAATGTTATGATTCTCTGGACCTTGGGGGGCTTTGGTGACATGGTTAATGAGATAGCTCAGGGAGTGTCCCAGTAGGTTACTTGCAGACCTCCCACATCAAAAGGAGCAGCTTTGCCCCTTCAGAGCCTGCTGTCCTCTAGATCTCTCCGCTGGCCCTTGCTTTCCATAGCGCCACTTTTTCTTTTTTTCACTACCTCCTCCCCCTTCTCTTTTGGTTCTTAGTCAACATTACCTTTGGCTGCTGAAATTCTAAAGTTGTTAGTTTTTAATTTGGTTTCTCTTTGACCTGCCTACACAATGGCTTTCGAAGATTTTGTAGGAACAGCAACCACCAAAGTTCTCCTCCTCCCAAAGGCTCAGCATGACAACAACAAAGCTTAAGCTGAGGAGGAAAAATGTGGGAGGGGACCCTTAACTCTCCCACTCTCTGTTCCCTCTCTCCCCATCACAAAAAAGAAGAATGTTTCACTCATGCAGAGTTTGGTTACAAAGTAATGGGCTATGATAGTACAACTGGGTCTTTTATCTGCTACACCCAAATAAGTGAAGGGGGGAAAAAAACCCTACCAAAACAGTGGATCAATTGATAAATGAAAGTCTGTTATTCAGCTTTGATTTAAAGGGTAGATTGTGGGCCTGTGGAAAAGGTTGTTTAACAGTTTCTCTTTGTAGGGGGAAAAACTCACTGTATGTTTAGTTTAAAGTGAGGTTAGATGGCAAGTAAACATTCTTGTAATAATACAGCGATCTTTGCAAAATTCCTGGGTCAGGAAGTAGATGTTCAGTATAATTACATCATTGAAGGAGGCATACATCAAAGTTAATACAAGGCTATCTCAAATGATCCTTTAAAATATAAAAACTCTGAAGTTTTTATTGTAGTTTTGAAGTAATATAGGAAAGAAAAGCAGGAGGGCTGATGAAGTACCACAGATTTGATAAACTTCATTATCTCACAGATCAGTTGTGTTCTTCTTTGGTTGAGTGTGAGTCTGGTGATCTTGGGCAGAAGAATAAATACCAAAAAGAAACTAAGATGGCATCTTCTGAGTTGGTATAAGCAGGACATTAACTGATTTTGCCTGAGAATGTTCTGAACCCCTATCATCCCTGAAAGGGTGTGAATCGTGTACTCTAAGATGTGTTTCATGAACTTTGAGCATTCATCTCTTTTTACCATGTCAGACCTGAAGTATCAGTTAATTTCAAACAATACTAAAGAAATAGTAAACATAAATGTGTATGTATGTTTTTTAATTATATATATATATATACACTTATGTTGAGTCAAGTATTCTTGGTCCCACTACTGTTTTCTTTCAGATTCCTCCATAAAGTATATCTATCCTTCAAAGTTTAAAAAAAAATACAAACAACAAAAAACCCCAAACAAACAAATCACCAGTCCTGTCTAGCTGGGTCATCTCCATCCACCTCAATGAAATAACCAGAATCTGCTTTCTGCAGACATTATTTATCTTTTACATTTCTGCTGGGGGTAGCTTCTGATAGGAGAGATGGGAGGGAAAGGTGTTGGTGATTTATGTAGTTAATGACTGTCATAGCAGAAGCTAAATTTCCTGGTGTTTTGTGAACAAAAATGAATTTTTTATTTATTTATTTATTTTAATGTTCATTAAATGTTTAGCTATTCTTCAAATGCTCTTGGAGACACATCAAGAGCAGGCCATTACCAGAAGCCTGTAATACTGTATTGTGGCTATGGCTAGTCTTGTTTGTTTTAAGCACATGAGGTGGAACATTTTTTTCAGAAGGTTCAGAGAATCGCAGAACCATCCTAGTTGGAAGGGACCTTGAAGATCATCAAGTTCAATCATAACCTAAATCCTCCTACCATAAGCTAATTTACCAGTTCAGTGCTTAATCATGTCACTAAGCACTATATCTGCATTTTTTTTAAATACTTCCAGGGATGGTGACTCCACCACATCCCTGGGCAGCCCATTCCACTGTCCAACCACTCTTTCAGTAAAGAAATTCTTTCTAATATCCAGCCTAAATCTCCCCTGGTGCAGTTTCAGGCCATTTCCTCTCATCCTGTCATTATTCACTTGAGAGAAGAGGCCAACTCCCACCTCCCTATAGCCTCCTTTCAGGTAGTTGTAGTGACCAATGAGGTCTTACCTCAGCCTCCTCTTCTTCAAACAAAACAACCCCAGTTCCTTCAGCCTCTCCTCATAGGGCTTATTCTCCAGACCTTTCACTAGGTTGTAGCCCTTCTCTGGGCACAGTCCAGCAACTCTATGTCCTTCTTGTAGTGAGGGGCCCAGAGCTGGACACAGTGCTTGAGGTGTGGCCTCACCAATGCCGAGTACAGGGGCATGATCCCCTCTCTACTCCAGCTGGCCACACTATTCCTGATGGCAGGCCAGGATGCTGTTGGCCTTCTTGGCCACCTGGGCACAGTGCTGGTTCATGTTAAGCCGGCTGTCAGCCAGCACTCCCAGGTCCTTCTCTACCATGGAGCTTTCCAGCCACTCATTCCCCAGCCTGTAGCTTTGCATTATGTTATGACCAAAGTGCAGGACCCAGCTCTTGGCCTTGTTAAACCTCATACAATTGGCTATTTATTTTATTATTCCACTGAGTAAAAGAAATATCTGTGCTCCTTGACACCAAGCCAGCACCAGTCTTCTGGTGACATGCTGTAAATGTCATATTGTCTATGCTGAGTCTTTTGCCCTCTTCTTTCTATAGGCAGAGCAGCTCCCTGGATGCTGCTGTCAGCTTTGTGGGGGAAAAGTATTTTAACATAATTTTAGGGGTTGAAAGTGCTTTTTGTTGATAAAGTAAAAACTAAAATAATAATAAACAAATCTTCTATGAAGCTATATATGTCAAAGCGCATAGGACCAAGATTGTGTAATTAGAATGAAGATTTGTGTGTAATTAGAATGAAGATTTCTCTGTGTGTTATTGTTGGAAAAGATGGCCTTAAAAAGACTGTATCGTTTCTGCTCTCGTTGAAGCACACAGAGATGCTGCTCACCCTTGCCTGGCTAGCTGGAACGGCCTGCTGGTCCTGGTGTTGCAAGGAAAAGCAGAGAGTGGGCAGAGCCAGACCAGCCCCTCCCTTCTCTCTATCTCTCTGTTATCTGAATCAACTATCCAGGTAGGAGCACTTAAATGGCATTTATTTAATAAGTTACTTGCTGCTGGCCAATATTGCTATAATGAAGTTGTAACTAGATCAGGGAGGAAGTAAATGCCAGATTTGGTTTAGTAACTTGTCTTACAGAGAAAAGGGAGAAAAGGCAGAATAAGCTGAGTGGTTTCCAAGACCCTAATCTATTTTTAAACAGGTCTCTGTGAAACTGTAGCAGCAACAACAATCTTTGCTGTAGTTAATGGGCTGTCAGGGTATCCTTTATTTGAATGACTGTTTTCTGAATCAAAAGTTAAAGACATCGTGTCATTGTCACTGGATTAATGACAGTAAGTCTAACAAAGAACCTTGAAGCCACTGTGAGCAGCAGCCTCTGATGGCTTCAAAGTAACAGCAATGTCAGGGAAGAGGCAAAAGCATCTAACATTGTCCCAGTCCTCACCAGTGCAGCCAAGTAAGGTGTTTATGGCAGCCAAGTCTTGAGCATAAACCTCTTCCCCTTCCCAGTGGATCACATATGACCCCAGAGCAGGGATTTTGTTGCTTATTGCCTTTAAAAGGTAGAATGATGCAACAATTCTTTATCTGGTTGTAGGCAAGACTTGTTACGGAAGTGTGACTTGAAGAGCCTAGGGCTGTCACAGTATGTGATGTGGTCAGCAGAGGGCTCAGATGGAAGTCCAGATGCAGGAAGGCTTCCCTCTTGGGCAGTCAGGGCCCAGAGCCCTTGTCAACTCCTGTGGATGTCCCATGCCTTGAGGCCCAGTAGCCCTTCGTGGTTGGAGAGTGGGATGGTTTTTGTTTCCGTGACCACACAGAACAGTGAAAACTGGATTGAAATGGGGAAGGGCTATGACACCACAGGAGAACTGCTGTGCTGGGCTACCAGGCTGATTGAGACCCTGGAATCTGTTCACCCTTTCCATGTATCATGTCCTTTCCCAGTGATCCTTACAAAAAAAATGAAAGTCTCCCTCTTTGGGCTGTTGAGGTCTGGGTGGAGTTAGCTGATTTAGAGATTTGACTGGGTGATGCTCAGGTGGAAGTGCATGTGGCAGTGGAGATAGGCAGTTAGAAATTAAATATGCAGAGAGGGGAACACATGGTAGACTCAATGTATGTTTTAAGAAGTGCTGAAGGAGCACAATGTCTATTTTTCTACAGAAAACATTACCTCAAATGGGGGAGCAAACCTATGCCTGCTGGGCCTGCGGGTCATCCTCTAGCAAGGGACAGTTTAACTTCACCATATGGGCTTCAGTGGCTGGGTCTGACAAGGTGGGCTGGAGCTAAAGTTCCTTCTTTCAGTTGAGTCCACCTTGCTTTGGAATGTTATAATCAGACATTGAACATGATTTTAACATAGGGTTTTTTTGTATTCAGTCTCTTTGCATGGTTTAAAATTCATTTCCAAGCTGTGATCTAATGGCAGTAATTACCTCAGAAGTGCATACAGTACAGGGTATGTTTATTTTTGTTTCAGCCAAGGCAAATGATCACACGTCTTGGCTTCACTTCAGGGCTCAGCTCTGATGGGAGAGCCAAAAACAACATCTACCTTTGCAATCTGGCAAGCTGGTCCTAAATACCTTACATGAATGTTTGATTTAATGATACGAAGGGTAGCAAGAGCAGGAGAGCAAAGCCCTGTGAGTCTTGGGGTTGCAGTGGATTGCTGGAGTGCAAATTACTAACTCTACATTGTGACCCAGCTTTGCCATATAATGACTACCATTCCCGATTACCAAATAGTCATTTGCTCACTAATTCCCTTGAGTTTTTGTAGTGCCTGGTGAGGAATTTGGCAAACATTGGCAACAGCATGAAAGGCACAAGTAGCAAAATACCTGTAAGATTTGTCTGCACGTGGGTTTCCATAGCAACAGGAATAACTTGGTCTGTTGCATGCAAAAGGAGTTTGCATAATTGCATGCTTGAAACTCATGGCATGTGCACAAGCATAGGTATTCCCCCTTCATTTCCCTGCAGAAGCATCTGATGAGAGAGTGGTAGATGGACAGGGAGAACAATCTACTTAATGTCTGCAGAACAGCTCATGGTGATATATAAAGTCCACCCTGTGTATTGTGTCTGTATAAGGTTAACTGTTTGTGCTTTCATGCTTCTCCCAAGGTGCAGAGGATTTAATTTAATTCTTCTGCTTAAAGAATGGCAACATAAAAATCTTATGCCTTAACTATGTCTCTAAAGAGCAGAGGGGGAAGTTTTCATCCTTCCCTCAGTTTCATTTCTTTGTGGTGTATACTGAAATGCAGCTGGGTATTTTGGTTCAGCAGCTGGCTGCCCATGGAAGAAACTTTGTGGATTCTAGTTGTATCTATGGAAAGGAAATGGGCCCTTTGAATATCTGGCAGCTTTGAGGAATTTCTTTGTAAGTACAACTAATGTAGTGTCCTGATATCACAAGTCATTTTGTTGGTTTGCAACTCTTGGGAAGAAAAATAAGTTATGGAATAAAGGGGAGAACATCCCTACTAATAGGTACCTGAATAGAGAAGTGAGATGATGATAGTTACCTTGGAGCTGCCACAAATTTATGCAGGAACCACAAGTGCCCAGCATATACCAAGTTCATGAAGGGAGGACTCAGCCTACTTGAAACATGTTTTTTGTGATAGCCATGACCAAGCTTTGATGGTCCATCTGGATTCAAGAGACTTACAAATGCTCAAAACCCCTGAAAACAGAGACTTACGGTTTAAAATGTTGGGCTCTTGCTTTCTAGGAAGAAAAGGTGTGCTGTCCTGGCTGTTCCATTTTTAAACCACTTAAGCTTCATCAGCTTAAGAAGACTTGCTCTGAGTTTATATGGAAAGAGAGAAGATAAAAGTCTGCCCCCCTTGAATAGAAAATGCTATTTAATATTTTTGTATTTTCTGGCTTTCTCACTTGACTTCACAATCTAATTTTTCTGCTAGCAGAGATCCTCTCAGTTGCATCTATGTTAAAAATTTAAAAGCAATATAAATTTAAATGTAAAATAGTATGGATGAGCATGTGGCCACATGCAAAAGTACTTTTTTGGGGGGTGTACATATATTCATACAGTTTTACTAAGGGAGAAAATATCAGATGATACAGTGGTGATAAGTGAGATTGTGAATTAAATTTTCAAGAGTTTTGAATTTTTTCATGAATGGTGAAACTGCAAGGAGCAAAGTTAGAACATACAGGACTACTGAAATTATGCCAAGAGCATAATTTCCTTTTGAAATGGACTGTGCATAGTCCTTTGCCAGGGGTCTCCTGCTCTTCACTGTTCATCATTTCATATGAAAGTGAGTAGCTAATAATGCCTGTGTGTAATAACTATTTATTTTGATCTTTGGAGAAGGCTGATGTGCTAAGGAATATCATCGGGCCCCTCAGTTCAAGAAGGACAGGGAAGTGCTTGAAAGAGTCCAGCGCAGAGCTACTAAGATGATTAAGGGAGTGGAACATCTCCCTTATGAGGAAAGGCTGAGGGAGCTGGGTCTCTTTAGCTTGGAGAAAAGGAGACTGAGGGGTGACCTCATCAGTGTTTACAAATATGTAAGGGGTGAGTGTCAGGGGGACGGAGTTAGGCTTTTCTCAGTGATGACCAGTGATAGGACAAGGGGTAATGGGTGCAAATTGGAGCATAGGATGTTCAAGGTGAATATCTGAAGAGTGACAGAGCACTGGAACAGGCTGCCCAGGGAGGTTGTGGAGTCTCCCTCACTGGAGACATTCAAAACCCACCTGGATGCGTTCCTGTGTGATGTACTCTAGGTGACCCTGCTCTGGCAGGGGGGTTGGACTAGATGATCTCTCGAGGTCCCTTCCAACCCCTAAGATTCTATGATTCTATGATCTAACTTACAGAAGGGGGAAAAAAAAGCACCTTTACTAAAAGTGTGGAACAATGCTACTTTGCAGTTGGGATTCTACTTTGCTTTGAAGTAAATGTTCAATAGGAAAGGAAAAATCCAAACCAAACTGGATTTGGAGGTAATCTGTATTTCTGAGGAGGTATTTATATTGCTTTTGCTTCCCCTTCATTAATGAACATTTTCTGTGGACTTCAAAGAAGAAATACTCCTGTCTGCCTTCCTTTTTCTCTTCTTCTGTGCAGCTGCAGTAGTAGATTAACTCATTTACTGAAGTCTTTGTTTATGTATATAATCTATTGAAGGCTGTAAATATTCAGGAAGAGCTTTGCTTTTGTTTTTGAAAGCATTGCAGATTAGCATTATTTTGAGGGGGATGCAAAGGCATAAATTCTTTTAGTTAAATCATTTTTCTGAGATAATTTATTTCATCCCATCCCAAATGCTGACAAAACTCACTTTATTTGTCAGCAACACAATGGTTGGAGTAGGATGTGGCTGTGGAAAGATCCTTAGTATGACGGGACCACTTGCATGATGACAGTAGAGCAGGAAGGTGGACACTGGAACTGGACTCTGTTGTGAAACCAGTGCAAAGAACAGAGCTCCCAGCTGCTTTGTTTGTAGTAGGTTGAATTATTGTTTCTTTAGATTCTACAGGTTGTGGTGTTTCCACATTGTGTTGCTGGATACAATTCATTTCAAATAATGCCAGCTGTGGTTGTTGTGGTGCTGGATACTTGTGGGAAACGGTCAGAATCAAACACCTACAGGCACACAACTGAAAACTCTACTTGATTTGAATAGCAACAGGGAGGTT
The DNA here is from genome assembly GCF_000747805.2 of Chaetura pelagica. Lineage (NCBI taxonomy): Eukaryota > Metazoa > Chordata > Aves > Apodiformes > Apodidae > Chaetura > Chaetura pelagica. Next base: position 11,419,672 of record NW_009952533.1, on the reverse strand, counting down.
AAAAAATTGGACCTTTTCATACTTTCATGAGATCAGAAGTATACCTTTAAATGTATAGTGTAGAAAGTCTGTTAAATGATGCACACTGCTAGTAAAACCGTGAACTATTTCACAAGTTTGTGAACCTGAGGAGCAATGGAAGATCTGATTGCTTCTGAAAGAGGGAGTCCTGTGGAACCAAGCTGGAGCTTCATGCCTTCTATTTCACCTCAGAGGCAATGCTTCGTAAGGTTCACAAGCCTTTCATGTGTTTGTCATAAATATTTTGAAACAACAGAACACTGTTGTACTCTTCTAGAAAGAAACTACTGTGTTTGCTTCACTGTCATTAACTGCTGCAGTAGGTGACAGCTGGGATAAAAGAAAATAAAATGTTAATGCATCTGTAAAGGTTACTCAAAATTACTCCAACCCTAATAAAAACAAAAATCTAAGAGCTTGCACAAACAGATATGTGTACCTATACTGTCATTCCCTTCAGATACCAAGATATTAAGGAACTGAGTTACTCAATAATGAAAGAAAACTCAAGAGAAATGGCCAAAAAAAGCACTACCGTTCCCATAAAGGTTGTGCAAGTACAGCAACACACTGAACGAACTTCAGACATTAAAAAAAAATTAGGCTCAGGATCTTTTGTACCTATTTATACTATCTTATACATAGTTTTATCTATAGTATACCTAGGTATACTTATCTATGCTGTTTTATTAATCTGTACTATATTTGATAAGCAAAAACAAAAGCAAGTCTTTGAAACACAATATTATTCAGTAAAATTATTAATTGAAAAAATAATAATAATAAAAATGGCTGCATTGCAGTGATCCTCAGGCTTTTTCTATTATTGCTTTTGGTAGAAATAATTTTAAAAAAATATTGGCCTACTTATGAAAAAGTTACTCCTTACAAGGCTCAAAAACTGCACTTTAAGAAATGTACAACTTTGCAACACTTAATGTGAGTCAAGATTTTTCAGGCATCCTGAAAATGTTACTGCTTGATTTAAAAATTAATACATAGAGAGAGGAGATTGCAAGGGGCTTTTCCTTAAAAAAAAGTATAACAACACAGCCTAAGGGAGGTTAGCACTCGTGAGGGAGCAGTACTTTTCTTAGATGTGAGGTTTTGTTGTTTTTATTTGAACTAGCACATTTGGAAGGCCAGGCAGGCTTTTGAAGATTCTCATGCTCCTTCAGCATGAAATCAAAGCAGCAGACCTCATCTGAGAGAAGAACAGTTGCTCACAAGTGAATTACATTGATCAATTAGATGATTTAGAGTTAGGAAGGATGTGTGCAGAGAAGGTCAGAACCTGGAAAGAGCTCAAGGCTGGTTTAATATGTTCGTTTCTCCAACTCTCGCTTCCCAATAGCTTCCACAGAGATCATTAAAGTCGGCGAGTGCTGAGATCTTCAAAACATTATGGACATCTGTAAACTTCTTTATCTAGAAAAAAAGTACATGTTTTTTGTTTACATCCACCAGTAGCTGTGCCAAGCTTGTTTCAGGCAAGGAAGGCTTGTAATATCAAAGATTTACTTAATTTTCATTGCTGCACATAAAACATCTGACAGTATTTGCCGAGAAAACCAAAATGCCTCTCTTTGTTTGTACAAGCAAAAGGAAAAGTACAATGTATCCATCTGCAAATGAACATCAAAGTACTTTTGCAGAATCAGGGATGGTGACATATATTTGGAGAAACAGTATGAGAGCTGCCTGTTACAGAGTCATGGGGGTCTCTGCACTTACCAAGCATAGTCCTGATTGTAGCCATGTCTTTTTTCTCTTTATTATTACTTCGTGGTTAACATTTGTTGATGAGTAGGATTAACAGCACGTTTTCAGTGACATTGAGCTCTTTTAACAAGCTCTCTCCAGTCAAAGGTGGCTGGCCTGAAAAGAAAAAAAAAAAAAAAAAAGAAAAGAAAAGAGAAAAGTCATTAAGCAAACAAATCTTTGCCAACAGTTGATGCTAAACATGCCATTGCTCCGTGTGAGTTATTTACTGTATATGAAATTTATTCCACAAGACTGTGACCTTGATGTTGATTAACCAGAAATCCCTTCTCTTGTCGTTACTTAGTGACCCCCCCCTTTTTTTTTTTTTTTTTTTTTTTTTTTTAGTAGCATCCATTAAGGAAGATTTTCTCAATTTATCCCTTCTTTCAGTGGGCTGGCTGTGCATTTGGGCTGCTCCTCCCAGCCCACCTGCCACAGTGTAAGCCATTATCAACACATAATGAAAGACAAGCAAACAGCCCTTATGAGGACCTGGGGTATTCCTGTAGCATGATGATGCATCTGAATAGTCTCATGGATGCGTCCAAATCCTAGGACTCCTGGGAGACTTTTATTATTTCATGTAATTCAGTCCGTTATCCAAAAAGCATAGAAAGAGAAGTGGGATTTCTCCCTCCGTGCATTTCCTAGGCCTTTCCGTTGTGGAAAGGACACTTTGTGGCTCTTTGGGCAGACACAGGGCAGAAATACTGTCTCTATACAGAACAGCATTTCTGCACTAGCCCTTGCAAGGCGGGGAGGGAGCGTATTATGGCTGTGCTTTACTTGCTTAGGGCTCAAAAGGGCCTCTCTGTAGATGTAAGAGTTGGAGCATCAGTAGATTGCCCTTAGGTCACTCAGCTTTGAATAGGCCCCAAATATGGAAGGTAGTTGAAATCCACCTCCAGCCCAGTGTAAACACAGGATCAGAGCAAGAACTGAATCTTTCTGGTGCCTGCTGCTAAACATAAAACCGTTTATGGAACAGAAACCGTGCAAGTATTTACTTATGCTGGCAATTTCTGGAAAGAGGGGGGGGAAAAAATATCAGGGGGTAAGGACTTCCCCCAAACAAATGCTGGTTGTGTTTTTTTTTATTCTTTTGGGGCAACGTCACCTGGTGATATATGGAATAGACTGGGAGAAGTGAAAACTAACTTGTTGTAAAGCCTGATTAGAGTGGATTGCATTGCAGAGTGTATAGCTGGCACCTCTCACTATGAAGAAAGCTTGGCTGCCACAGACTTTGTGGCCATTGGCATAGATTCACTCAGTGCTTTGCAATTTTGCTATTTAGCACTCACCTTTGGCAGCCTCTTGGCACACTCTCTGGTGGTGGAATATGAAGTTTATCACCACAGCTGTATGAGATCATGCCTGGCCTGAAAGCTTTCAAGATCAATTATTGACAGTTCATATCTTCCTTTCTTTTCTACTGGCTATACCAAATGAGTGCATCATTCATGCTCTGTTGTTCCTTCAATAGCTTATAAGCAATCCTGCAAAATCAAACATGCAAAAAAGGCGCAGCATCATTAAAATAACTTACATAATCTTAATTCAACTTCCTCAAAGATATCTGATACATATATGACACTGGGACACTCATTGTGTAGGCTGTATCTAACCCCAGTGTCTGCTGCTGCACTTCCAAGCCCAGATAAGTCCTTGTCCACATGTTGATCTCACAGTGGGATGGATGGTGCAAAGCAACCAGCCCTTCATTGTACCTCAGCTGCAAAAGGGAAGAGAGCTGGCTGTGTGGAATTATTAGGAGTTGGGGTGTTCTTTTCAGACCCCCAGCCAGGGTTCTTGTTGAGAACCTGGCTCTCGTTGAGACCCTGGCTCACTGTGGGCCATGCCCTCAGAATCCCCTGCAAGGCAGTGTGGGTGCAGCATCATCTGTTCTTCATGAAACCATCAGTTCTATATAGTTTGCAGGCAAGACAGGGTGCACGAACTGTGGAATGATTGTTATCTTGAGTCTTATGACACAGCTTCTTGCTGAATGTTCTCTAAAGGCTAATATGGAGCTATTAATTCCTTAAGGGCGTTACTTGAACGCCGTTGTCAGTGGTATAACTGTGGTATGTGTAACATTGTTAGAAATGGGAGATGTATTAGTCCTGGCAAGCTGTTGCATTTCTAGAGTGTTAATGCTTGGATGGGGGTGGTGAAGTGGAGAAAGTGAGCAGATACAGTCGAAAATCATTGTCTGGTTCTTATTTACAACACATACATGCTTGTGTTTTTGGCAAGTGTAGGCAAAACAGGATACCTAGAAGGGAATGTGAACAGCTAGTGCAATTACATCCACAGGAGAACTCAGCAAGCCAAATACAAAATTAAGAGATCAGATAAGAAAAAACAAAAAAATCCAACCAACCAACCAAACAAAAACACGACAAAAAGCTGAGATTACATTTGAGACTTAGAAACTGGATATTCTCAAAGCACTGAGGGTTTTTCTTGTCACAATCTGTATGTTTGTCACATGCTCTGCCTTTGACAAAAGTACATTTTTTCATGATACTGCCTAAGTTGAAAAGCTTCTGATCAGCTTTAACCAGTTAGACACAGTTAGTGAATGTTTTAATAAATCAGTGTGTACACTAATTTGCTACAAGTTTTCAGGTTAGTGTACTAACAGTATTTTTCTAGTTTTGGCCCTGGTTTGTTTCAGGCTTTGTTTTTCATTGAATTTTCGAACAGAAGTTAATCTGTGTAATCTGTTATTATTTCTTGAGTAATCAGGTCTAGTGTGAGGAGTTCCTGCCCATGGCAGGAAGATAGAAACTAGATGATCTGTAAGGTCCCTTCCAACCCAAACCATTCTATGATTCCATGCTTCATTCTTTAGCTTTGAAAAGCTCATTTTATCCAGTTTTCTGTTATTTCTTGTGTTACATGTTATAATTTTGTAATTTGTAGTATCATAGTACCCAATAGTACTAATGTAATATGAACTGTTTAAAGGGGGGAAAGAAATTGTTTCACTGCAAAATGTACTGCAACATCTCCAGCTGATACAAGCTGGCCACCTTTGCTATCTCTTGTTTTCTGCTGTTAAACAGGAGTGCAACATTTCTGCTGATGTTTTCCCCTTTATGTCCACAGGTCAAACTTAAAAACAACTGTTGTTTTCTCTGTAGTGCTCTGGGCATTGTAGAGCATGACCTGCTACTCCATTAAGAAATCTGCAAAAGATGAGCTGAGTCTCTCCTTGGATTGAGGAGTTTCTTTGTTGGATTTTAAGAAACACTCAGTTGCTTAATTTCATAGAATCATAGAATATGCTGAGTTGGAAAAGGGACACATTAGGATCATTGAGTCCAACTCCTGTCCCTGTGTAGGGCACCCCTAGAGTCACATCATGTGCCTGAGAGCATCATCTAAATGCTTCTTGAGCTCTTGCAGGCTTGGTGCTGTGACCACTTCCCTAGGGAGCTTGTTCCAGTGCTCGACCACTTTTCCTGAAAAAAACCTTTTCCTGATATCTAACCTAAGCCTCCCCTGACTCAGCTTCTTGCCATTCCCCTGAGTCCTGTTGCTGATCACAGGAGTGAAGAGATCAGTACCTGTCCCATCTCTTCCCCTCATGAGGAAGCCATAGACTGCAATTAGGTCTTTTTTCATGTATTTTCTCTTCCTCTTGAGAGATTCTAGGTTACTTTTGTTTTCCTTTGTTATATAACACAATAAATCCTTGAATAGAAGTGCAAAGCCTGAATTTAGCACTGCATATCTTGCTTGGCAATTGAAGCTGCTGTCTTTGGGCTCTGATGACCCAGGCTACAATGCTACTGGATATCTGCATGGTATCAGCATGTTCAGTAACAGGTTATTTGGCATCTTCTCCTAGGTTGCCTTTCATATGTGTTCTCCACATTTTATTTGATTTCTTTGTGCTAACTGTGGAGGGAAAGTGGGCTGATAGCACATCAACTTTAGATACAAGTCTTTCAATGTTTCACAGTTCTCCCCAGATGTTTGGGAAGGCCAGCTATCAATAGCACAATATCACAGGATGCCCACATGCTGGCTGCCTCTTACCACCACCATCACCACCATGACTGAGGTTCCAGTTTGGAGATTGCTGAAAAACAGACAGTTGTGGCCAACTCTTCCTGATGATCCTTCCAATTAGCACTGAGATTTTTACAGGACTTCAGAATCTGGCAGGACTGTCACATTTCACTGTTAAAAGGCTATCTTGGTATGGGTACCACCTGGTATCCTCCCTTCCTAGAGACTTTCACCTTCAACCTTTGTTTTGTGAACCTTTGTAAGGATGAACGGAAAGCAAATTAGAATTGCATTTAAAGCAGTCGATGAATGATGAATAGCACAGTGTAGCCATAAAAGCAAATTAAAACTTCTCCTACCAAAAGCTTAAGAGTTTGCCTTTCCCCAAAAAAGACACACAGTGTCCTGCCTGGCTCTAGCTGCTGTATTTCAAGAACAAGGCTCTTCAGTCATTGCTGTGTCATGCCTGCCAGCCAAGTGTGGGCATCTTTACTATCTTAAAATGGTGTTAGATGTACTCTTTTAGGCAACTGAATCATACCCAGATAAGCTTAAAATCTCCCCTCAATCCGCCCTATGAAGATGTAATAGGTATGTGGAGTTCTAGTCTAAAAGTTAAGCACTGTGGTTCATACATGACCTTTGTTAGCAACCTTCTCTGTATCTTGGCTCTAGTGAATCCTGTGTTGTAACTGTGTATTGGTGAGAGAGTTTCCTTGTCATGTCATCTAAGGCTAAAAACCCTATAGCCATCTATCTTAGTGTTTTGGATTTAATATCTAGTTTCATTGTGCTGCTGAAGATGGTCTGAATATGCTGGTACTGAAAGCAATTCAGGAGTGCATCCCACACCTGAGTCAGGAGTCCTTTGAATGCATATCATAAACCAGACCTTCTGGAGGTAAATCTACAGTAGAGATGGCTCTCATGTGGTAAGGTAAGGGTTGGGAAAAGGGGCATATGTAGTTTAAATCCTCAGAGACATTGTAAAAGAGCATACAATACAGCTAGCAGATAGTTTCAGATGTTTTGAAAAGTCACCCACAATATTTGTCTTGAATAGATTTGTCTGTGGGGAAGGGGAATAAAACATAATCTCTCCATCTTGTTAAATTTATGTTTAGACAAATTAAAATAATTATGCAACCCAGTTGAATTACATAATTTCAGCTTTAATTTAGCAGCATGTTCGTTGATGTCTTCCAGTTCCTGTATTGTAAGCAAAGATAATATAAGAAAAACATTAACCAAATTATTTTAGCATAATACAAAACTGAGAAGATAAATGCACATGACAAGCTAAGAAAATTGCAGAAGTCCTTGCAGCTTTCTAGTAGGAAAGTTTGCCTTCCTGTTTATGGATAAGTTTTTGTGGCTGGATACTGACAGTTAAAAAAACTTAGTGGAATCTGCATGTCCAATGTATGCAAATTAATATGGTTCTAACTATTTTGGTTTATGTTCTTAAACCCACAATAACACAGATGGGCATCCTGTGCTTAGTCTCCTTATTTCATGCTTTATAAAGAAAGAGAGAAGAAAGGAGAAGTGCAAGATGACTGTAAAAAAATATTATAAAGTGCTGCTCCTACTTGAATATTTTCATAGCAGGTTGTGTTTCAAACTACGTAATTTCAAACCAGTGGTGACCATCTCAGCTTTAGCTGTGCCAAGAAAATGAATCTGGGGCCTCTGCCCTCAAAGCTGCACTATGTGGAGCTGCATTAATAGTGCAGAAGGTCTGTAATAAGAAAGAGTCACTGCATTTAATAGAAAGAAAATCCATCTAAGCCCTGCTTAGATTGTAATGTGCATTAAACTGGGCAAACTTGAGTTGAAGTGAATCTCTGCTGCAAACTTCTGTTACTGTACTGAAGAATGTACTTTCTAGTGGTGAGGGCAGTAGACTGTTGTCTCAGGTTGGGTCTGCCAGTGGCCTCAGGTTTGCTGTTTGATTTTGGAAAAATCACTTGGTCTGTGTCCATAGTGCTGTACCAAGGAGAAATTTGATGTTGAAACAGGCTCCGTTGATAATGCAACCCCTGCTTCCCATTTCCACAGAGGAGAACTTGGGTGTGTGCACTAGATGAGAGCTGGGGCATGACCTAACATGTATTCTGGTCTGTGCATGCAAAGGTGGAGGAGCTCTGATGTCTGCAGTGCAATCTGGAGAGGTTTCTCCCTTTTCCAGGTATATAACACAATATGTAGGATTATATTTACTGATCATGTTTGTGAGCTGAGATGAACTCAGCAACATCTGAATATTTCACTACCGTGGGTTGTTGAAGAATTAGAGAGCAGCTGTAATATACACATGGTATAGATATGGGACATATCTATAAAAATCCATCTTAGACATAAGTATTTTGCTATTAATTTCTGGCTCAATCACCACCATTTGTATGTTTTCCTCTTTCTGAGGGAAGTGTGATGGAGGTCCAAAGTTCAGCCATGAGTGCCTGCTGGCAGCAACAGGATTGTGCACATACACCTAAGGCAAGATTTAGCCAAATGTTACTAGAGTAGATGTGATGTTTTCCCAATCTTTCTTTCCATTAACTATGATAGAATGAGCTTTGCTATATCTAATTCAGAATTAGCAGTACTGCTGATATATTTGATGTTTTTCACGCCCTGCTGTGGCTTGGTATAATTGGCTTTTTTGGTGTGTGTAAGGAGGCTTTCAGGCTGCTCCGAACACACCCTGTGTGGCAGTGGCTCCTCTGTTGATTTAGTTTCATTGTCTGTTTTTCTGCCTTGCTCAACTGTCTGTAATGACATTCAAGTATTCTTCTGATCTTTGTTTCCATGTGTTCACAAAATGCAATTTTTGTGAACCTTTATGCCAAAAGGGGATTGAGAAGACGAAGCAGCTCTCAGATTTGTTTCAAAAGCCACTGGCAAATTTACATAATTGATTAAGCCTTGCATATAGTAACTTCTACTGAGAGAGCCTTTGTATTTGCATTAGATTAGATTAAACGGGCAAAAGTCAAATCAAAGCTCCCAGAAATTATTTGGTTGTGGTGTTGACACAATACTGCCTTAAAGCAGGAGGTAATGAAAAGTTTCATAAGAAAATCTGTGGTCCCAAAATGTGTGGTTAGATTTTCCCATCTTCCACCACATCTACACTGCCATTAGAAGAGCCTTAATTCAGTGGTTTGGACATCTAATAAAAGTAAGATGTCCCATAGAAACTTACCACTCTCTGCCTTCTTCAATACATTTCAGGGCTCCTGGCCAACTTCCCCTGCTCATCCCCATTGCATCTAACTTTGCTAACAATACTCTGTGTTAAGTTTTGCCTCCTGCTATTGCTGAGTTGTGTGATCAGACACCTGGAGAACTGTGGGTCCATTTATGTCCTGGTTCTCAGCAACTTTACAAATACTTGCTGAGGGCTTAATACAGAAACTCTGGTCAGGCAAATCCATTCACTTGTCTTACCAGGGATGGCAAGTACAGGCAGTCACCTGTTGTTACCAACCATACAGTGCTGTCAGAGTCCAAGCTCTTTTCTGAAAACTTGCTGCCCAGAATTGTTTCCAGGGGCAAAAACAACAACAGTTTGGCACATACTGCAAAGGAATTGTGGGGAATCAGATCCTGGCAACCAGAGGAGTACGTGGCTTTGTTTCCCTTAGGTACTGAAGAACTAAAGATCAGGAAAAGGCATTAGACTTGAACAAGTTGATGTCTCTACAGGAACAGCCTCAAGAACTTAAATACATCCTTTGGCTTCCTATTCATCCACTATTAAACTCTGTCAATGCCAAGATCTTACCTATCAGACTGAAATAATCTCTCTTCCTCCATAGCTTTTCACATTGTTCCCTAACATCTGCCAAAACATATTTGCCAAAACAGACTTATTTTCTGACAGCACAGGATAATTGACTTTTCCACATGGCCCCATTCCCCTCCTGCCTTTACGTGCCTTACCAAAACTTTTATCATTTTTCAAATCAGAAATACGCATCAACTGCTTTCACTTAGTTCCTGCTCTCATTTCTTTACCATTCTTGCTTCTTTCCATTTCCAATCTGTAGGCATGTTTATGTGTCTCTAGCTGAATAAGAGACATTGGTCATTTTATGTGTGGAAATCAATGGACAAGTGGAAAAAATTATCTGAAATAAGGTGCCAGCTCTTAAAGAATTCGTTGGGGTTTTTTATAGTCTTGTAACTGAAGAAGAGTTAGAACTGACCCAAGATAGAGAACAGTTCTTTGTCATTGAGGAAAAAAATCAGTACTAGTGACAAGCAGCAGAAGTGTATTTGGTAGCCCCAGAGGGACAACAAATTGCATCAGTGAAGTCTTCTGAGAACTGACTTCCAGAGTGAGTGATTTGAGGGGGAGAAGAAATCAGTTGAATTACATTTCATCAGACTGGACTGGATAGCAAGGATTGTCCACACTCGCTGACTGCTGTCCTCTGGATGTACTGAGTGTTACTCAATTCAAGCTACAAATTTAAATGAACTGTGGATATTGCAAGTTTCCAGGTGTCTGGGGTTGAGAGCCACTTACTAAGTGATGTTGTTTTGGGCACCAAAAGTGACCAGCTCTTTGGAAACTTGTTTGACAGGACAATTCAGCCCCTTCCCCCACCCTCTCAAAGTCCTATTCTTCAGTTTGGGAAAGTCTGTGATAGTTTTATGGGCGTAAATGGTCATTGAACCACCCATTTATCTCCCGAAGGGACATCCTATGTATCTACTACCAATGATAAAGCAAGGATATAAAGCATTTATGTCAGTAAAACCAGATTCTCTTTGAAGTCATCAGAAGCACTTGAAGCACGAAATGCATGGGATGGTCTCTCATAGTGAACATGAACGGAAGATGAATGGCTTACAGTGAAGGTGGACTTTTAAGCGTGGGGTTGGCAAGCATGGTGTACAAGGCAGTCAGCAGAATTATGGGCTTAATTCTCAAGAAAATGGCTTTCTGTTGTCAGTCTTCTCCTTCCACTGTGTAAGAAAAGGAACATCATACAGACTGCTTCATTTATTTCAGCTTCTCTCTTACAGGAATTAGAGGAACTTCATGAACTTATCCTGTCTCTTGGCCTGAAGCCAGATAGCAGTTTAGCCATTTGAGTTCCCTCTGTATGGTTTAATGTTTTGCTAGAAAGCAGCCATTTACTGTGCTGAGTGTGGCTGGTGTGTATTGGAAGGGAACTACAAGACAAGAAGGTCGTCACAGGGTTTCTCCTTCCCCTCTCAGTTCTTTTTGCCTTTTTTTCTGGTATTATGTACGTTTGAAAACAAATATTGAATAGTCTGCAATGGATAGTGTATGTGGCAGATACTGTCCCTTCTCAGCAGCCTGAAAGGCAGGAAGAGCTTTGTATTTTGGAGAAAGGAAGACAAGTGAACTTGTGTTGTGAACCACATCAGTGACTCATTTTTTTTCACCAACAAACATAGCTTGAAGTTATTTTTGGCCCTTATTTCTAGCTATTGGTGATCTAGCTCAGAGATGGCAACTGGTTGGTTCCAACGCCGTGAGATTCATCTTCCTTTCATCCCCAACCAATCCATAGTGCCTATGTAAAAGAAAAAGCCAGCAGTCTACAGAAGCTATTGTATACAAGCTAGAGGACACTTATTTTAAACCTCCTTACAAATTGCCTCAGATTTCCTGAGGGAAGAGAACCAGGAAGGGCAGTTCCACATCTGTCATCACTGTTTTACTCACAGATCCTCTGACTTGACAGCATCTCAGAAACAAATCGCCTGCACTTCTCATGCGAGTTGCAAAAAGTTTGTAAAATCATCCTTGGTAATACAGCTGGAGGAAAATTTCCTGCCTCCACTGAGTATTTGTTCACTTTCGAAATGGTTTTGCTATCATTTTCTGTTTAGGGAAAGTCTCTAAGAAGAACTGTGTCTAATTGTCACTTAGTGACTCCTTGGGACCTGTTACTATCCTGGAATTTCATTGCCATGTTGAATGTGTGGATTCAGTTTTTTCATCAATCCTGTAAAAGTTGTGTTTCTTCTCAGTTATTTGTTCATTGCTGATAGGTAGCATTGCCTCTCTAAAAACACCTCAGATGAAGTTATGTCCTTCAAACCCAGTAGTGTATTCATTGCCTCTTTAGCAGTTTTCGCACTACTTGGACAAAATTCTTCCGAATCAATAGTGTCGTGCTGTGGTGCAGAATTTCAGCCACTCTATTTAGCAGGCACACAGAGTTACTTGAACTTAGCTCTTTCAGTGGCAATGAATCTCCCACTTTCTTCATAAATTGAATTCAATTATCACTTCTTTACCCTGTCTTCACAAGCAAGTTTAGACATCCCGCTTTTCATCTTGCATTTTAAGCAGAAGAAAAAATAGTAGTAATTGCTTCTGCATTTTTATAGCGTATGAGGTGGCCTAATGAATTAATAAAATTTGCAGCTGCAAAGGAATTTTGGTTAAGTTTGTTTAATGTGCTTTTACAAACTCCAAAGCCCCATGAGATCCCCTGCAGTCAAGCTGGTGTTACTCATCTTAGACTGACAAATGAGTTACGTAAAGGTGATGAGACCTGTTAAAAGTTGCATATGTCAGTGCTAGTGTTAGGAAGAGGGCGTTAGTATACTTGGCTAAGTATCCCTCACACAGCTACCAAAGCACATAGCCTGTGCACTGGGTGTTTCAGATGACAGGGAACAGTTTAAGTACCATGTTACATCATGGGGTGATCCTGCAGCTAACAAAAGACTTTGGTACTTCTTATTGTTGATATAATGAAGACTTATTTCCTTCACTGAGGGAAGCTGAGCAGTCTGAGCCCACACATTATTCCACCTTGATAGTGATGTAACTGTCCCAGAGATTGCACAAGCTTCCCTTACACTGGCAGCATGAACTGTCACATTCACTTCAAGCTTAAGTGTTAACGACTTCCCATTAACTCAAATGTTCCCAGGTTCAGGATCAAGAGAACGTGCTTAAGGAAAACATCTGTCTGAGTTCCTCCCAAGTTTATGTTCTGTACCTCTGAAAGGCTGGTGAGGAAAGAGGGCAAAGCTTCAGCAATTCTGTTCTTCCACTGTTTTGTGGGGGTGGGGAAAAAAAGTTTAAAAGAGCTTATTGTGTGCCCTTTCCTTATACTTCTGTAAGTTTACATCTTTGTTATGAGATCTGATACTTTGAAGGGTTGGAGAAGGAGGGATTTGTACTCCAGCCACAGAGTTAACAATCAGAAATTTGCAAGTCTGAGGCCCCTGACCCCAGAGTGTGAATCCACCAAGTGCAGAGCAAAAGTAGAAAGTGTATGATGGCTCTTGTCCAGAGGAACAATGCTAATACGGTATAGGTGATGCAATACTTAAGATGTCCATTTCACAATACAGGGTGGGGGAGGAAATCCGGATGACCTCTCTGTCTGAGAAGAAGACTAAGTGGAGCTAGATGCAGATAAACATTTCAGTCACAAATTAATATGACATCTGCATAGTGAGCTCATGTTTTACTGACCACAGGATGTTTGAATCAGAAGAATTAGTTCATGCAAATCTAATGCCTTCATCTTGTTAGAGCTGACTTATACTATAGAAACACCAATGATTTGTAGTTTTCCTTATGCAACTCTGCCATGGAAGTCAGCCTTGTTCCACTCTTGCTTCTGCATGTATTTAAAGATACTTCATGCATCAGAGGTGAATTAAAGCTGGGGAGCCACACACCATAAACGGGTACTCAAGAAGAGTTAAGATAATTAAAAGGGGCAAACATAGATGTGGTAACACCTTCAATAGTCTCCCATCCTTTGGGTAGTAAAGAGATTAAACTAATTTTTAATCTTTTGACTCACTTCTAGTAAACATTTTTTTATTTTTTATCTGTTATCCTGTGCAGTTCTTGCATCCACATTGTCCTTTTTCCAGGATTTCCTTATGTTTCCAACTTACTGTGTGAAGAGCTGTTTCTTTCCGTCTGATTTGAACTTTGAACCTTCATTTTTCAGTCCTAAATTCTTGTATTGGAAGCAGTGGTTGATTTCTATACATCTTCTCCGTACTACTTTCTCACATTTGTCAGCCTTATCATACGCTTCAGTCATCTCTTTTCCAGGCTGAAACGTTTGAGTCTGTTCAGTCCTTTCTGGGCTCCACAGCTGTAACTCCTTTCATCAAAATCAGTACCTTGGACACCAGCATGAAAATCATTAAGGCGAACCAATACAAAGGAAAAACATGTTTACTGCTGCAAGATTCCTGCTCTGGAGCCTTGATGTGCATGGGCAGTTAATGTGGAAGACTAACCAAAGAGACCATCAGTCCGGTCTAAAATGTAAGGACAACACACATAAGGAAGGAATCTTTTTTCAGGGATTTCTAGGAGCTGAAGAAATTCTAAAAGATTTGTTTCTAACACATGCCAAAATCGTCCTTTGTCATGGGAAGAAATCTAACTGTCCTCAGTACTTGAAAGCTGTGGAGCTGTTGGAGCAGGTCTAGGGGAGGTCCACCAGAAGTGATCAGAGGGATGGAACTCCTCTCCTGTGAGGACAGGCTGAGAGTTGGGGGTTTTCAGCCTGGAGAAGAGAAGGCTCTGGGGAAATATAGTTGCAGCCTTTCAATACTTAAAGGGGGGCAGATTTTTTAGTAGAGCCTGTAGTGATAGGACAAGGGGTAATGGTTTTAAATTAAGAAAGGGTAGATCCAGGCTAGACATAAGGAAGAAATTTTTTATTATGAGAGTCAGAAAACACTGGGAGATGCTGCCCAGAGTGGTGGTAAGTTCCCCCATCCCTGGAAACCTTCAAGGGCAGGTTAGACAGGGCTCTAAGAAACATGACCTAGTTGAAGACGTCCCTGCTCACTGCAGAGGGACTTGCCTAGAGGACATTTAACAGTTCTTTCTGTGAAAGCAGTATTAGTACAGAATAATTTGTCATCACCAATGCAGTCTGTACTGAAGGGATATTTTTGCATTAATTCCTCTTTCTTGCAGTCTCTCTGATAAGGGCACTGACACGTCAGTGGTTTCCTTGTGTACATTCCCTCTGAAGGACCCATCATGAATTTTCAAAACAAAAAAAAAACAAAGCCAAGCCGTCCAGTGTAATGGAGTTATTTCCATGTCCCTCTCAACTTTTGTACTAGTGATTCACTTCTTGTGTCACTTGGTTCTTGCTAAGCCCTTCTACAGAAGCTTCTGCCAGCTTCTGGGAGGACTAGATAACTCAGCATTAGTCCCAGGAGATTTGTGAAAATGATGCATTAGTTATTTTTTTAAATTATTATTCCTTTCTGTGGAATCTTTAACCTAATCTTTATGTGAGCAAAATAGCCAGTGTTTGCCATGGAAAAGGAAAAAGAACAGGTGTAAATTCTTCTGCCAGCTACAAAATTTTGAGTTAACTCCTGTTTACACATAATTCCTCTTGATAGTTCAAAGTGAGAATCAGGCCTTTAGTGGAGAAAAATACCAGATTCTTTATTAACATCCTCTTCTTCACAGCTGCATTCATAAGTAGATTGACTGGTTTGAGGATGAGCAATGTCAATATTTTAACAGTGTTCATCCTTATCTTCACCCCAAACTGAAGACAGTTCAGAGCAGGACACTGAGCAAAAAAACCTGAGCAATAAACCTAGTGTCAGTAATTGCTTCGTTTCTTTTCAGAGTGTTAACTGGGACCACTATCCCATATGTGTAACTGGGGGATTCATTTTCTCCCTGTGACAAAGAAGGATTTTGTTTGCTAATGTGGGTCTAATTTTCTGATAAAGTGTGACTAATCATTTATATTCATCTTGGAGTTTGTAGGGTGGTGGCTTTGCTTTGTGTTTATTTTGGTGCATTTTGATTTGGTTTTTTTTTGTTTGTTTCTTGTTGTTTTATTCCAGTAAATGCACCCATAGGATTCTTCTTTCCTATTTCTTCAACAGGTTTGTTAGAAGTGGGTGTTGTGGAGATATGTCTTCCTGAATAAGAGCAGGTGGTTTTCACCACTGTCTGTCATCAGCTTGGGTTACTGCCTGGTTTACAATGAGAGGTGTGAAAAAGGCACACTTTTCCCACTGGGCAAACACACGTTTGGGTGAAGACTTGTGTTTAAAGGCCAGATAATTAATAGCTGTAAAGAGTCTGTTCCTCTAAACATAGCAAGGTGGTGCTTGTCACTTGAAGGAGCACTACCAGGGGAGAAGTTCTTTCTGGGAAAAAAAAAAAAAAAAAAAAAAAAATCATCTCAGGAATTTAAGGTCAGGAGTTTTGTTCAGAGCCAGTAAAATTCTTACTTTTACTTCTTTCAGGTATTTCTATCAATCTGTTTTGAGTATATTTGGAGGGATGTCTGAGATGTCTTATCTGGGGAGGTTGAGGATAGGAGTGGGGTGTGCAAGCATGAAGCCACTCCTGATGAAAGTCTGGCAGAGTCAAAGCTGGTACAAGAAGGGCTCCTGATCTGTTTTTGTGAGACAAAAGACCCTGCAGGAAGTGACTGTCAGAACACCAGCCTGCAGACCTGAGGACAGAGGAAGAGACTTAGCCTCTTTTCCATGGACATGGTGCTTCAGGAACCCTCGAGACCTCCAGAAGCAGAGTCTCCCTGCCAGGCTCGATGGACCTTGTATGGGTCTTTCTGCAGGCTGCCTCTGACCTTTGGCATGGGAATCACAGTAAAGAGCACACAGGTCCATGAGGGAGGAAGAGCTACTCCTTGTGAAGCATGACTTAGTGCCAAAAAGACACAGAGTAAAGGGGATAGAAATTCAAGTCCAGCTACTTTTTATTGATCCTCCTGAATCTCTGTGGGACAGAGATCCACCCTGCACAGGGTCTGCCTCCTGCTAGCAGGGCTAGCTGAGATCCCCCTTATTTCAGATAAACAAAGGTACATTGCATTCCCATTTATTGTGAGAGCACATCTCCTTTCTAGTTGCCCTTCAAGATCCTGTTGGATTTGAGGACTTGCTGTCAGTTGCCCTGCCTTTCTGTACTGAAAAGTGGGAGCAGCTCTCCTGTGTTTACAGGTGCCCATGCAGTGAGCTATGCTATCTGAGAACACTTCTGGTCTGCTGAAACAGAGCAGTGCTCCCCAGAAGTTTGCCAGGGCTGAGACATGCCCCCAGCAGTGCCTCTCCTTGGTCCTGACTCCTCGTCAGTGGTGAACCCAGTAAGGCCTTAGGTTTCTTTTTCAGCCAGCTTTCTGCAGCACTGGGGAATGGAGGGCAGAGGTGGGCTGCCCTTGCCTGCAGCAGGCCAAGGTGGTGGCTGGCAGGGCCAGGGTTTTGAGGGCTGGCTCTGCTGGGGCAGGTCTGCAGAACAGGGCTGGTGTATGTGGCTCCTCTGGGAGACCAGAAGAGCACCTCTGGTTTTACATGCGTTCTGCTCAGACCTCACATGACTTACCTTTTCACAGAATCACAGAACCATAGGGGTTGGAAGGGACCTCAAAAAATCATCTAGTCCAACCCCCCTGCCAGAGCAGGGTCACCTAGAGTACATCACACAGGAACCCATCCAGGTGGGTTTTGAATGTCTCCAGCGAAGGAGACTCCACAACCTCCCTGGGCAGCCTGTTCCAGTGCTCTGTCACTCTCACAGTAAAAAAGTTTTTTCTGATATTTACATGGAACCTCCTCTGTTCCAATTTGCACCCATTGCCCCTTGTCCTATCACTAGACATCACTGAAAAAAGCCTGCCTCCATCCTCCTGACACTCACCCTTAACATATTTGTAAACATTGATGAGGTCACCCCTCAGTCTCCTTTTCTCCAAGCTAAAGAGACCCAACTCCCTCAGCCTTTCCTCATAAGGGAGATGTTCCACTCCCTTCATCATCTTTGTAGCTCTGTGCTGGACTCTTTCAAGCAGTTCCCTGTCCTTGTTGAACTGAGGGGCCCAGAACTGGACACAAGACTCCAGATGCGGCCTCATCAATGCAGAATAGAGGAGGAGGAGGAGAACTTCCCTTGACCTACTAACCACACCCTTTCTAATGCACCTCAGGATGTCATTGGCCTTCTTGGCTACAAGGGCACATTGCTGGCTCATGGTCATCTTCCTGTCCACCAGGACCCCCAGGTCCCTTTCTCCTACACTGCTCTCCAGCAGGTCAGCCCCCAACCTGTACGGGTACATGGGGGTGTTCTTCCCCAGATGCAAGACTCTACACTTGCCCTAGTTGAATTTCATCAAGTTTCTCCCTGTCCAAGTTTCCAACCTGTCTAAGTCTTGATGAATGGCAGCAGAGCCTTCTGGTGTGTCAACCTATCCTCCCAGTTTAGTGTCATCAGAAAACTTGCTGAGGGCACACTCTGTTCCCTCATCCAGGTCATTGATGAAAATATTGAACAGTACCGGTCCCAGTACCAACCCCTGAGGGACTCCACCAGTCACAGACCTCTAATTAGATTCTGTCCAATTGACCACAACTCTCTGACTTCTTCCTTTCAACCAGTTCACAATCCATCTCACTACCAGATCATCAAGACCACACTTCTTAGCTTATCTATGAGGATGCTGTGGGAGACACTGTCAAATGCTTTTAAGTCCTCCTTTTTCACTGCTTGTGTTTTATTTGTGACACTTGACTTTCACATAGCTCTCAGAGCAGTTAAGGCTTGTTCTGTAATGATGGTTTTCCTCTTTCTTCAGTCTTTCTTTTAGATCTGTTTAGTTTTCTAAATAGCATTTATACTGCCTTCCACCTCCACTCCCTTCATTCCTTCCCAAAATTATGCTTCATT
Organism: Chaetura pelagica; assembly: GCF_000747805.2. NCBI lineage: Eukaryota > Metazoa > Chordata > Aves > Apodiformes > Apodidae > Chaetura > Chaetura pelagica. The sequence goes on along the minus strand of NW_009952533.1, from coordinate 11,401,152 downwards.
TTCTGTGCTGCTGGCAGCCACCAAGGCAGCCAACTGCTCTGCCTGAGGTTGTGCAATGGTGGGAATGGAGAAAAAGAGAGATGTGAGACCTGAATCGAGATGTGCACGTGGGAGGGAGGAGGTGCAGGGGAACAGGGAGTATTCATGGAGCCCCATGTGGAGGAACCAGCAGCCTGTGTGGCACAAAAACATTTTAAACTCGCCACAGGGGAATTCTCTGTGGATGAACACTTCAAAGGGAGGACCTGCCAGCTATAGAAAACAGATCTTTAAATAACATGGAGAGCAAGCAGAAAAAGTCTTAGCTGCTCACTTGCAGGAAGAGAACAGGCTTCACTTAGCCCCAGTGTAAAGCAGTGTAATCGCATTGGCTTTGAGAATGTTGCAAGGGCTTCAGCCATGGAAAAATTTAGCCTGCTGTGTCCAACAGTCTTACTTAGGCTGAATAATTCTTTTGTCCTGTCTCTGCATCGTGATTCTAGCAATCGGCACCAAAATGTGTGTTGGTTTTGGTCCCAGTGAGGCAAGTTTTGCTAGGCTTCTGTGAGGGACCCTTGTTAAAACTGCACTGCTGAACTGAAGGGAAAGTTTCTTCAGCTTTCCAAAAAAATTCTCTTTCTGGGCAGGCTTCAAGCTTGGAAAATGTCAGAAGTGAGAGGTGAAACTTAAAGAAAATTACAAATGTTCGAGGACAAGCAGTTATAACGGATATCCTTTGCCAGCATTGAAAATAGCCATTAGTAGTAGCTTGCCAGCTGTATTAAACTGCTTAAAGGAAATTTTCTCTTTAAAAAAATTATAAAATATACTTTGCAATTAACTGGAGGAGCTTATTGCTCCAGAATATCAGAAGAAACTCTGTCTTACAAAATACACACTTGTTAAATAGATGATAGCCCTAGCCCCTGTATTTGTGACTATGGACACTAGTTGTTTTTAGAATAAAATTTTAATGTTCAATTTTGCACCACCACTTACTTGGGAGAGCTATGGATGAGTGGGAGGGAGTTCAAAATTATTTATGAGGAGACAGCAGGAACAGGGTGGCCTACCTGAGGGGCTTTGCTGTTCAGGGGGCTCAGCAACACTAGGTGCTGCCACTGCAGGGGACCAAGTTCCCCTGGGATAAATGTCTGCCTGAACTTCAATGCTTTGGAGGAGTCAGGCTCCTTACAAAGAGCCCTTTGCTTTGAGGGTACGATCTTGTCCAGCCAGCCTCAGGAGAACTGTGGCCATGGTGATCACTCCAAACCCAGGATAAAAAGAGGAGAGGCAATAGGAGCCAAGGGGCCCAGATTTCTCTAATCCTTCTCTCTTCTAAAGGCATACTGAGTTCATTACTTGAAGTGAGTTGGATCCTCTATACTGTTACTTTTGCTGTAGTTCCTCAAGCCCCATCTTGCACCCTGCTCCTTCCTGGTACAGGAACTGATGATGTCTGCTCAATCTTTGCTATTTCTATGGTACCATGTGCTGCGGCTTCTCCAGCTGACCTTTAAAACAGTGTCCTTTGGGTTTCTGATACAAAACAGGCAGTGACAAAAATAAACATTAGAAAGCCCGATATCTCTCTAAGGACTGATTTGCCTGATCTCTGGTTTTCTTTTTTGTGTTACATTAAGATTTATAATGCCTCCTTCCAGGAAGATATTACTTGGTTTTGGTTTTCTACCTTTAGTGCATGCATATGATCTCAAATACCTTCCTCAGACTCCAATACATAGTTCTTCAGAAATGTAATAGGCAGGTAGGCATGGGAAGGAATTTGATTATACTTGAAAAGAAAGACAAAATAGGTCTGAATGGTAAAGCTATCCAGCATGTTTTTGGTTTCTCTCTGTAGTTTAGGTAGAAAGGATTGTTCTTTTGCCAGTGTAAATATATACATTTTAAAAGAGATGTCAAGGACTGCTTAACATACAGGAAAAAAAAAGTTTCACACATCTGCCCTTATAATGGTCCTGTGTGTTTGTATTCTACTTATTTATGCATTCGTATTTGGTTTATTTGTGAGATCTTCATCCAGAAATATTCCTCTATTAGCTCTATATGGTTCTCTATGGTAATTAATATATCACTGTGATATTCCATCTGTTATTATTTCTCCAGCATTTGCGCCTATGAGCCCCAACCAAGATCAGAGTCTCATTTGGATCAGAGGATCAAAGCCTCTTTGTAGTAAGGGCTCCACATAGGCGTAGAAAGTATCTGAGGCTTTCAGTCTAAACACAGAAACTGGGCAAGTGTCGGTGAATGGATGGGTGCTGGCCCTTGGCATCTTACTGACCAACCCACCCAACATTACTTAGGAAAATGTAGTAGTTGTGAAAGTCAGGTTCAGATCCCACATTTCACCATCCTGCCTTACCTCAGTGCTTGGCACTGCCACAGTATTTCTTTCCAAAATGAAAGGTACCATGGGATTGTGATTTACTTGCTGTATTCGGACTGTATAGATCACCTGCCCAGGGCCATGGAAAGAGATGCAACTTTTTTACCCAAGTCTGTTGTATTTTTGCTTATAAAATGGAACAATAGAGCAATATTTATCAAGCGTAAAAACAAGAGTATCCACCCTAGCCTGAGCTATGAAATATCTCTATGAGATTTCAAGAACCAGCAAATGTCTGCTGGGAGCAGTGAGAGCTGAAACCCATAGCTGGCAAGAACAGGAGATGACTGCCCTCCTGTCCTCTAGCGGTGATAGCACAAGACTTGTAAAGCCGAGCTGTGGTTAGGGTAGGAAGATAATCATTGAGGTTCCTGAACACAGAAGTGAAAGAAGGAGGGAAGAAGGAAAAGGATTGTGTCAGTGTGATTATAGTTTACAAACTCAAAGCCAAATTAAACATAAATAACCTATAAAACATGTGGGAGTAGAAGAAACATTTTAATTCAGCATTGCAGGTTGTGAGCAAGTGATTCTGGCCGGCCAGGGTGATGTTTTAGCTCTTATGATGATGGTGTTATTGCTATGTAATGTGAAAGTAGAAAGCAGACTATCTCTTTTTTTGAATGCTAATGTGTTAGTAATTATAAAATATATTGCTATCCAATAAAAGCAGCCTTCATAAGCAGTGTGGCACTCTTGCTGTCAGGCACTCATTATTTCTATTCAGTGGTGGCAGGAAGGCACCAGCTTAACTGTAAATATTGAAAGCAAGCTGAAAAATCTTCCATTGGAGTGAAAGAAAAGTAAGCACAAATGATTTAAAATCCAACTCTACATTTTCCTGATGGTGCAAACAGAGACTATGACATTTATGACATCCAGAAAATGCTGAAGGGAACATGAAATGAAACATTCAGTGGTGTGGGGAATGAAATTGTACTACTTGAAGCTATATTAAAATATTTCTGTTCTCATCTACTTCTTTGGAGAAAGAGGCTATTTTAGGGGCAAGGATGGGGGGAAATAATAATTTTTAATATTTAAGATATAAAGATCAAAATCTGTTTATCACTTTGAAATGTCACATTAGTGTCCCATGGAGTTCCTCATGTTTCCACTCAGCTGCTTGTTCTACACCTTTTCATCTAAACCTAGGAGCCATCTTTCTGCAGGAGAGGGTTGACTGAAGATGCCACATTGTACTCTACAACATAATTCGTTGGGATGACGTATGAATTGCAAAGAACCTTGTGAACCCAGATGTGCTGATATCCAGGGGACTCTCTGAGGGGAACATTCTCCCAAAGCCGTGGTGAAGGATAGATTTTGAAAACAGAACAGGAATGACAATTTCATGAAGTTTTCCCGTGGATCACATGAATAACCTAAAACAAAAAAAATCCAGAACTAGGTTTGAGCAGTTACCTCTGAGGCCATTCATCTGCCTCTCTTACTCCGAAGAACCCCAAACGTGCCTCATTTCCAAAAGAAACATCCAAAGGAATAAACTTCCAACTTATCTGCATGTATTTGTGTTGCTGGAAGATTTTTGGCTTGAGATAACACTCCAGGCCATGCAGGGGTCCAGCCACGGGGCTGTGTACTCCTGGTACTGTGGGTACAGGAGCAAGTTTGCTTTTCTTGCATTGCAGCCTGGCTTGGAGTCAGCCAACAGCAGTGGCTCTCTTAGGTTTCTGCTAATTCTCCTTTTCTTTTTTTTTTTAATGAATTTACACGTGGTTGTAATCTGGCGTGTAGATATCCTACTTGAATGGCAATTTGAAGACCTAACATAAGTGCAAGATGCCAGGTCTGGGAACAGGATTTTTGTTTGAAGTTACTTCAGTTATCTTAAAAGACATTTTCTGTTGAGCTCTTTTTTTTTTTTAGTAAGTTTTTGCATAAACTAGAACTTCAAATATGTTCAGACAATGTTTTCTTATTTAATAAAAGGTTTTTTAATTATCTCTATGAAAATAGGGAAAAAGGATTTTTATTCACAGATGTATCTTGCTTTATATTTCAGTTTACTGGTACCTATAAACATTCGTAGTAATTATTCAGATTTCCAGCTGGGGATTTCTTCTGTTCATGTGTAAATAAACCACAAAGCCACAAATGAACATTTGCCACTTTGGTTTTTTGGAAGCTAACTGCAGTGGTACAGTTAAATTTCAGAAAGCACACTTATAAAAAAGGTTGTGCAAAGGCACACTGATGTGCTGCAAGTTTAACTCCAAGAAGCTTGGTAAAGCGTGACTGTAATTTTAGCCAATATAGTTATAAAAGACTCCTATGCTGATGCCTCAAGCTTATCACCTTATTACAGCCTGTCCTGCAGTTTGAGAACTGCCATTAGAAGAAAATTGCAGGACTTTGAATGCATGACTAATAATGAGAAACATTCAACTTCACTTTTCAGTCAGCTTTGTCTTATGTCTTTGTCTTGACCCAGTTAAGGGCTAGACTGAAGAGCTCTTTTGAAATGGTGGTTTCTTCCAAAACATCATCAACTCTGCCAGGCCAAGGGACATAAACGGTAAGAATGTGATACTACCTTATAGCAGCAATGTGGAAAGGCTGGCTTACAGAAGAGCACTGGAGCTTTGTCACTTCTACAATTGGTATAAACTTTTCATTGCCTAAGCTGCATGAAGCCAGTTTGATATCATGCTCCTCTTCCTAGTATTTTTTTTTTTTCTGCCAGCAATATCAGCTGATTTAAGCCAAGTAACTTTAATACTTAATGGGGTTAGCTACCTGACAATATCTGTGTTCATTTCTTTCCAGAAAGTGCTCATAGCAATCCAGAAATAAGACCCCCAGAACAAATGAGCAGCAGATAGCTGTGCAGCGTAGATCTCAGCCTGACACTGGGTTCATGACACGCATCTGCAAAGCACCAGATTTTGAAAGAAGAGAAATTGAGAAACAGAGGCTGGAGAGGGGCAAATTACAGTTAATTATCACTTGCTGCAACAAAAGGTAAGACATCTCCTCTATGAGAAGCAGGGCTCACCAGGAAGGAATGCCAGTGTGCATGTTAGTGAGCTACACCATCTGCTTTTGCGTAACACCAGCAGCGTGCACAGTGCGCTGCACGTAGCAGCTCCTGCAAAGAGCTGAGGCTGTCTCTAAGTGATACAATGAGAAGAAATAGGAAGTTCTAGCTTGGGACCGACCTTACCACTTATAGAAATAGACTGCACGTAGTATCAGAGCTAAATGTGTTCTTTCTTTATGGAAAGCACACCTGATTTGAGGATCAGCTGGTGATGTGCGGTACTAAGTAATAATGGCAGGGCAGTGAGGCAGGAAGATGCCATGGGAGGATCAAGGCCTGACTCCACAACCCTGTTGGAAATCTGGACTAAATTCAGATTGCTAAATCCAACAGAGTTACAATGATGTAATCCAAGTGTCAGTCAGCCCTGGATCTTTCCAGAGGTTCTGCTCTGTGGTCAGAGATGAGTAATAGAACCATGTTTTTGCAGTCCTCCACCCCTTCTCTAACCACTCTGCATTTATACAGAATTTTACCAGCCAGCTATACTTCACCCTGTGCTATTCTAAAATGTGACAGTGTGATTTTACAGCAGTGTGCCCAGGTGACCAAGAAGGCCAACACCATCCTCGCTTATATCAGAAATGGTGTGGCAAATAGGACTAGGAAAGTGATTGTAACCCTGTACTTGGCACTGGTGAGGCTGCACCTCGAATACTGTGTTCAGGTTTGAGCCCTGCACTGCAAGAAGGACACTGAGGTGCTGGAGGGTGTCCAAAGAAGGGCAACAAAGCTGGAGAAGGGTCTGGAGAACAAGTCTTAAAAGGAACCTGAACCCTGAAGGCTGAAGGAGCTGGGGTTGTTTAGCCTGGAGAAAGGAGGCTGAGGGGAGATCTTACCACTGCCTGAAAGGAGGTTGTAACAAATTAGAGGTTGGCCTCTTCTCCATAGTAACAATCAATAGGAAAAGAGGAAATGGCTTCAAGTTGTGCCAGGGGAGGTTTAGCTTGGATATTAGGAAAAACTTTTTCACTGAAAGGGTTATGAAATACTCAAAACAGGCTACCAAGGGAGGTGGTGGTGTCACCATCCCTGGAGGTATTTAAAAAATGTGGAGATGTGGTGCTTAGGGATATGGTTTAGTGGTGGACTCAGTAAAGTCAGGTTACCAGTTGGACTGGGTGATCTTAAAGGTCTTTTCCAACCAGAATGGTTCTGTGATTCTGTTTGTAGATACAGTCTGCCCCTTGCTGTGTGTGTGTGGTGGGGTCAGGGAGAAGGCATGTCTTAGTTAAGACAGTGGTTTTATGTGTATATGAAGGTATGATATACAATAATGGACTAGGATGCATATTTCATTTGCCCAAGGCCTTATGGGCATAACTTCAAAAAAGCTATACAGCTATGAGGATGCTTGCGTTTCACTCTATGAGGAGAGGCAGAAAGCAAAAATACTTCTGCCAAAATGGTTCTTGTCTGGCAAAAAGAATTTGGGTCTAATTTTTCTTAAATGTTATGCAGACACTCAGGGTAAACATTGTACTTAAATTTCACCTGGCTGTTCCACCAGGCAGGATATAACCATCTCCATTACTACTTAGAATGGTCCTTCGATCCAGATGCAACTTTATTTCTTTATCACTGTGATGAAGTATGTTTTACTAAACTTTGTTTTATTGTAGCTTCCCAGAAATGTGTTTCAATATGCCAGGCAAGCATAAGCAATGAGCTCATATGCAGAAAAGGTCTGCTTTATAGTAATTGAATATACATGCTCTGTGTTTACTATGAGTTTAATACGTATGTCGTGCATTTTACCAAACAATTCAAGTGTAAGTGGAAAAGTTCAGGAATAATGGAAAAAGTCTAAAGCCATTGAATGGAAAAGGTCTTGACAAAAAGGCAAGTAGGAAGCAAAAGTTTTGATTATGCTGTTTACTCTTGTTTTCAATGCAAATTCATCAACAACTATGATGATGAAAGGGCATTCTTTGAAGCTCATTGGTGATACTTGACACAAGAAAAGAATGCTCATTTTATTGGAAGCTGAAAACTGAAAACCTGTAGATTTTGTAACTCTAATGCATAAGCAGGAAAGCAAAATCCTGTGTGTTTAACAGTCCTGATCTAACTCCAAAACAGAACTTTAAAAATAGTACTGTGGCATTTTGTGGTCCTTCTCTTCTAGCAATTTCACAGCAAAGGTGCTTAGTTGGATGTTTTTCCTAACTGTCAGCAGTGCACAGTCTCCCTCGAAGCTGCGAGTCAAACTGTTACTTTTGGCTTGCACATCAGCAACAATAAAGATTGGGCTGGCAGAAGCTATGGTGTGATCTGTTGTCTCTCCATGGACTTTGAAGGGTATTGCTTCAGTGCCCTAGCATTTAAACCTTGGCCTTTTTTGGTTTAGTTGTTGTTATGTGTCTTCATTTGGTGTGTTTCATCCTTGGACCTATTTGTATCTTTTTGAGCTCGGACATCTCAAGCCCTTTTCTCTAGGGTGACTAAAAGCAGAGGAGACAGCACACTCTGGTTTTACCCCTTCCCACGGCACAAAAATTGGCCCCAGATGAGGACAAGCAGACAGGTGAACTGACTGTCATCAGCATTGAAACCCAACAGTGTCACAAGGTTCCCAGAATTGCATCACCACTCCTGAGAGCTATCTGGAATATCTTGTTTTACCCATATTGAAAGGCCCAAAAATTATTCAAATAAAATATTTTACAGGTAGTTATAAAAGAGGTTGCAATCAGGCCTTGCTTGGACATTTTTCCCCTTTGTGCAATGCACTGTTGATGAAACGGAGAGGCTTTCGGACACTTCGGTTCAGGCTTAGCACTGCTGTGCTGGGAAGGCATAAACAAAAGCCTTGTCACTGTTGGACTAACCAGAGGGGGGTACTCTTTGCTGGTAGAAGGGCAGAGCAAAATCTGCAACTGCAAGAGGCAAACAGCTTTCCTCAGGCTGGACGAATCTCCACACATCAGCCGTGCAGCTGCAGAAAAAAACTGATGCCAAGATATGAGCTGGCACAGCTCAATTGTCTGCACTTCACCCTCTTGATTAAAGGCAGGCATTTGACCATGTTCTCTAAATTACTTGGGATCATTTACAGTTGTAAAAATATGCTGTTACAAAAGCTTTGTCATTCACCTTCAGTGTGAACACGTTCAGCTCTAACAATGTTATCTGGGGAGAACAGCAGCCCCAATCATCTCAGACACGCTTGCAATATAACAGGGCTGCAGGCGAAGCTCCCTGACACCAGGGCTGCCAGAGGAAGGGATGAAAACCAAGTGACCATTACGATGAGAAATGTGATGCAGATGACACACCATTTTTCCTGAGAGACCGCATTTAAATAACAGAAAACTGCACTGCCTCTCCGTTTTCTCTTGTTCCCTGGAGATCTTCAGCAGCAGTGAATTATTCCCGGACTCCCACATAAAACCCCGTGTATCCCCGAAAGCTGCAGCGCCGTCTGTCCGGAGGGAAAGGCTTCCGAAACGCTGCCGTCTCGTGGCCATCTCCTGACACCACTGCAGCACCTGCAGCCTTGCCAGAGGTCACAGGCAGATGGCACAGGCGTTTAGTGGTAGGCAGGATACACAGAGGAAACTTCCTCAGGTCTCACAGGTGAAGAGAGTTGGTTTTGCGCCAAAAAATGAAAATGTATCAGATGAGACAGGTGCCCAGGCAGATGATGACAAAGTAACTGAACTGCTGCCAGGTGAAAGGCAGCCCTGGATTCCCTTGATGGGTTTCTGTGCTTTCATGAGCCTCATAGCAGTTCTTGAATTCAGTCACCTTGCTGGAGCAGTTCAGTGTCTACATTGACAGACGGCTGGGAAGGTTTACAGCTCAGGAAGGCAGATGACCTGGGGTGGCTTTCTCAGAAAGGGAGCTCTCTTCTTTTCCCAGCCAAACTTTCTGTACTGCCCCCAGCACATCCTGTTAAATGCACTCAGTACAAAATGCTACAGTAATTTTGCAGTAAATACCAGGTGAAGGTATCCTAAATAATGTGAACTATTTTTTTTCCCATTTTGTTGTGGGTTTTTTTTACCCACCAATATAAAGTCAGGGAGATTTTCTGCCATTGGCTTGCTTTAGCACTCGTCTCTTAAAAACAGTCATTATCTATGTGTAGAAATTACCACCATTCAGAGTATTTTAGTGTGTAGTCTACAGTGTGCTTTTAAAAGCAAACCAGCACCTGAATTTTTGATGTACGAATTATTTCCTAGGACTGCAGTCTTCAACATTAGGCGAATGAGAGGCAGCCTTTCTGGTCTTTAGCTTTTAAACACTGTGGGGTTTTTCAGAAGAGTTATTTTGTGCAGGGTGGAAGACCTGCTTAGATGCAGGTCTGACCTGTACATCTGGCAGTCTACATGAGGCCTTATCCAGAGCCCATTAAAGTCACTAGGTGGATTTCCAGTGACCTGTGATGAAGAATTGTTTTATCTTGTGCCAAATGTGTTGACCTCCTGTCCTGTAGAATATACCAGAGTTTGCATGAATCTTCTGTATATTGCAGTCTGCCCAGAGGTATCATTAGAAAGAAATCCTTGCCTAACTGTAAGAACAAGGTCTAGGGAGGGTGTATATTTAATAGTACAGTGTCTCAAATAATGTCTGGTTTTTATAAAGCTTGTAGAGTCTTTTCTGTGCCTCACCCAAATGGTCTGAGCCAAGGGTGTCAAGTCAGTGTCTGCTTTTATAAATTGACATGTCCATAGAGACAGGCAGCTATAGAATTTCAGTACTACATTCAGTATAAATAGTACCTATTTGCTACTAATTTACTTCCATATAAATGTTGTTAATTCATTTTATAGAAGGCAGGATTGAATATAACTCTGAGTAATTCTTGATACTGTCTTCCTCACCCCTACTTTTTCCCAAAGGAAGTTTTAGTGATTTAAACCTGTTTCCCTTGCTTTCCACCACTTTTAATTACAACAACATCAGACTTTGGAGTTTCACTGTCTGGATTTCTGGATGCTTCAAGGACTAATGGTTGACTTTCCTGAAGACCAAGTGTAGGTTTCACCAATGGGTGCCTGAGGGATAGTCACCTCTGCTTTTCATAAAATTCTGAGCAAACAAGAGCCATTGCTACTGAAGTTAGCAGCAGCTCAGGGTTTTTGAAGCTCTGCTTCATCACTTATAACATTTTTATGCCATGGAGGCATGTTCTCTGGCCCTTGTCCAGGCTGACTCTGGAGTGTATACTCAATATGGTGCATGTTGGCGGAGTATCTACATCTGCTGTGCCTTTGGTAGCTGTGCAGGAAATATCAGGGCTGGGAGCTTAAGATAGTTGTGCACATTATTCTTAAAGGGATGGAGTGGAAACCAGGCTGGCTAGAACCTGGATGCCCTTGCAAACAAGGAATGAGCTCATGAGAGGGAAGAACTGGAGTCACAAGCAAAGTCTAGGCAGTATGGGTGGCCAGGTTGTTGAAATGCAAGCAGGGGTTCAAGCCCAGAGCTAATGTGATAGTCTGACATGCTGCTCATGTAATAGGGGAAAATTCATGTGTTTAGTTATCTCTTCTGTCAGTAGCAGAGCCCTGCTGGGGCCAGAAAGCTTGCTGCCTTGCAAGAGCAATCCCCTTGATGCAAAACATCTCTCTGATGTATTTAGCGTTAGTGGCTTTAGCAGTAACACTGGTGCTATGTGGGTAGTCCCACCAGCCTGCAATAAAATCCTGAAGAGGCAGAAAGTACTGAGTGCAAATACAGCTGTGATAATACTGCCTTCATAATGGGTTGATATAGCTACTAGCACCAGTACAGATTTGCAAGGGTAGGTAGTGTAATTTGATGCCTTTCTTGCCTTATTCACTCAAATGTATATAATTTTATTTTATGTACCCACACCTTTTAACCTTCAGCTTCATATGTCTGTTGCTGTAAAACACAAGCCTGTCATTTTCTCAGAGACTTCCAGCCTTTTCCTCTTCTGTTCATAATTGACTTTTTTTTTCCCTTAAATGCACATAGTTTTTCTTAGTGACGTGATGGAGTTGCAGGGATGTTTTTTGTAAGATAGGGGGTCCTGTTGTCTCTCTGTTGCAAAAAAATTATTTGCTTCTTGTGGCTCAAATTTGCTGAATTTATTTATCAGCTTTTGTTTTCCTCACTCCTCCCTGTTGCATCTTCAGGTGAACCCAAGGACTATCTGTAAAGCCTCTCTTTGATCTTGATATAAGCTGTAGGTCACTAAACTGCCCTTCATGTTTGTTTTTGATATTTAATCTGTTTGGACATCCCTAAAACTGGAGTGACTTTGAGGCAGTGATAAGGTGCCAATCAGTTTATTAAGTCATCCTTGAATAGAAGTGACAAGCTTCATCTGCTCTTGGAGCCTGACTAAATACAGCTGAGAACAAACATGGAGAAAGCAATTAATCTGCTTTTTATTTTTCATAAAATTTGAGCTCAGCTGGTATCTAGCTTTCACTGCCCAAAACCACATATAAATCTGCTTTTGCATCCACATATGCAGAGCAAAGAGGGAGATTTGTTCTTTGAGAACTGGGCCCTTGGCTATTGCAAGCTGTGGTATCTCCAGTATCCAAGTTCAGACTCAGGTACTGCTTTTACCTGTTCATAGGACCTGTCAGAAATCAGATGTTAGGGATGGAGGCTTCATAATCCTACAGTAGCTAGATGGCCCTGGTTATAGCTGTAGGTTGAAATTACCTGTTGTGGATTGCAGGGCAAATGTTCCTAGATACAATGAATGAAGCTAGGGGTCCATCAGTGAGGAGTTCAAACCTCCACTAATAAAGTAAATTGTATTACAGGATGGGAATAGGCATTTGGCCTTGGTGAGTTACCTCTCTTAAACTGCTAAAATCGCTATAAAAAAATAATTCTCATAACTGTCTACTCATAGAATAGCAGTGGGAACAAAACAAAAGAGCACAGTTCTGCTTGGGAGAAAAGAAAGTCCCAAAGTTGTCTCAGCTATGAAGATTACTGTAATTTCTGAGGGCTTCTTATTTGGTGACAGCATCCTCTGCAGCAACGTAGTCAAGTCTCAGAGTGTTTGTTTGTTGCACAGTCTAATGCCAGTGGAGTCCTTGTAGAGCAATCATGTTGGCAAGGGGTCCCAGCAATAGAGGGACACCCACAATGAGTTGTTCTGTAGCTGAGTTCATATTTGTTTGAACAAATGCTAGCTAGTGTCCTGCTAGCATCTTTGCACACTGGAGTCCCCCTGCATTGGAGCAGACATTTGTATAAATGTGAAGAACCACTTCATTCAGCCTGGTAATTTCTGATGAAGGACAAAAGAATGCCCACTGATGGCCTTCTAGTTGCTTGTTCTTGTCCTTTTCCTGGTAAAGACTTTTTACCTCATCTCTCCCAGTCAGAGTTAGTCTGGCCAGTCCCTAACTCTGATCTCTAAAAGCATACTGAAAAAAGCTGCTAAGCTGGAGCTGCTGGCTGCTGTGACCAAACAGCATAACTGTGACCCCTCCTGATTTCATGCTCTCACTCAGTATTGCCCGGGGCTTGGAAGCACAAGAGCTGGGTATGCTTCCATCTCTGCCTCTGACTTGATGAATTTTAAAGAATTGCTTCATTTCTTTGGGCCTCAGTTTCCCCATCTGTTAGAGAAAGTGATCCTTTGTATTGCATTGCATTACAAATACTAAATACTGCTGTGCATTACAGCAAATCAGTACATGATGAATCTTCTTTTTTTTCTATTTATTTGATTGAGGGCTTCCTTATACCTCTGTCCATATTTGCCTGGATGTATACATATATGCCTGTTACTTGTCTGTCTCCCTAACTGATTACTTAATCTCGAGTTGAATTGACTCGATTTTACTTAATGTCAGTTAAATATATCACAGAGGTAGAAAGCTAAGGTAAAGCAATGCTGACAGTCCTGTTTTAAAGTTGGCTTATCTTTTCCAGTATTTCATGTAATAACATATAAAAGTATAAGATGCTTAAAAGAAAGGAATATAAAAGGGATCTGGTTTCTGCTGCCAAGGCAATGAAGTACAAGAGTTACAATAGCAGATAACTGAGTCACTGCAGATCAACTAACTCTGTTAAATCTTTCTAGTAATGAAAATAACTACTTGATAAAGCAGGAATGAATGCTGCACAAGAATTAACAAATGGTCAATTAGAGTCATCAGATTCATCTCCTGATAATGGCTTCCCTATGAACAAATATGTAACCTCTCATGCTGTTTCCATGAACGTGCTAGCAAGGCAGGCATACTCATAAAAATCCTATTTTGTATTTTTGCCAGGTTTACATGGGCAGCCCAGTTCTGGCTCTGCTTCAGAGAAGCACTTTTGTCTCTGCCTTCTTTTAAGCCTACATTTAAGTCACATCAACTTTTGTTCCATGTCAAGAAAACAAAAACTTTGCCACTGGTTTTGATGACAGCAGGTGTGGGTATAGCATGCATGCAATCCAGATGGTGTTTCTATCCCTAATTTATCAGCTTCTGAATGTAAATAAAATGCTGTGTGTTATGGGTTCATTGGCAGGTGATGGGAGTCTCCAACAGGTGTGTTTGGCCCATCAGACAATAGCACTGGACCCGTTCCTCCTTTGGTGCATCACTCAGAAGGCGGACTCTGGCAGTAAAAGCTCATTGCTGGGCATGATCACGTAGCCCAGCTTTAAGAATCTTTCTTCTTCCAATGAGGCCACTTTGCAGTGACAGACAGATTTCCCTTCTAGTGGAGGACTGAGACTAACTTTTCAGTTGGTCTGCTGGGGCAGCAGAAGCTTGGGTAGTGCTTTGTGTGATGGTGCTTACTCAGGGAGCTGCTGGGATGAGAGCAAACAGCGAGGTGCTGCACAGCAAGGCTTGGTGAATCAATGAGCCTGTTAAGAGATCTGGAGGCTTATTGGGAAGTGCATTGTTAATGCTATTAAATATTACTTAGGCCTACAGCAGGCTGCATGTTCAGTTTAAACTGTAATTGCTAGCTGAAGCAGAAATAAGACTGAATATATGTAAATCCTGTTGAAAGCTAATGTCATTTGTGACTTCTCAGATGGATTAGCAGCCTCTACAATTAGCAGTGTATGCAGCTGATGATATTAGTGGAAAATCTATGATACAGTGCTGTGGGATGTGTTAAAATTTGAATACAATAGATACACCACTTTTTCCAGCCTTAGGAATATTGCCAGATAACCAAATAATGCAGAGCCTGTGCTATGCCTTTTGTAGGGGGGGAGGCTAGGAGCCACGGGAACATGTGACTGACTTCCAGTAACCTTGACTCTTTTTCCCTTTTCTCATTACATTCATGGTTTTACAGTTCCACCTGAGAAGCCAATGCCTCATCTATTTTTCTCCTGCCCTGCTCTTTGCCTGTGACCCAGCAATGTTGGGGAGAGGATAAAGGGGGGGAGAAACCTCCCTCCTATGGCCAAACCAGTTATCCCCAGCTCATACCATATAAAGTCCTTTTATCAGCACATGTTTTCATGAACTTTTTTGCATGTACATATCACCCTGTGTTTATATATCTATCTAGAATAAGATTTAGACACACACACATAAAGCCCAACAGATGTCTTTCCAACCATACATAAAGTCTAATTTTTGCAGCAAGCATTTGAAGACTGGGTAAATTGGGCCCTAGGACCAATGCCAGATGGAAGTGAAGTACAGATGTGCTGCAACTACCTAAAATGTGACCAGTTTCATTTATTTATTTTTTTTATGCATTTGGGAACAAATGTACAAATGTCCCGTTTATCTATTGTTTTGAAATTCTAAGATTTGGCTTTTTATTCTGTCCTTCAACAAATGAGCAATCAGTTTTCCATTTTCCATGGCTCAGCATATACGGTTTCTGGTACCTAAGGACCTCTGGCAGTTGTGTCACACCTGGCTGTGGATCATAGAATTGTTAAGGTTGGAAAACACCTCTAAGATTACCAACTGCCAACCCAACACCACCATGCCCACTAAACCGTCATCCTGAAGTACCATGTCTACATGTTTCTTGAATACTTCCAGGGATGGCAACTCTGCCACTTTCTGGGCAGCCCATTCCAATGTTTGATCTCCTACATTCCATTGCAGGCCTCTTGTTTTGACAGTTTTCATGCAGAATTTTAAGACAAATGCACTGAAAATAATTTTCCCCTCAAATTTGGAAGCACTTGCCAAGCCTTTTTCCATCATTTACCAGCAGTCCTGGCTCACTGGGGAGGTCCCAGTGGACTGGAGGGTAGCAAAGGTGGTTCCTATCCACAAGAAAGGTCAAAAGGAGGATCCAGGGAGCTACAGACCTGTGAGTCTAACCTCTGTGCCAAGGATGGTCATGGAGCAGATCATCTTGAGTGCCATCACACACCAAGTGATCAGGTCCAGTCTGCATGGGTTTATGAAAGGAAAGTCCTTCGTGATGAACCTGATCTCTTTCTATGACAAGCTGACTTGCCTGTTAGACAAGGAAAAGCAAAGGGCAAAGAAGGGCAACAAAGCTGGTGAAAGGCCTTGAGAATAAGTCTTATGAGGAGTGGCTGAGGCAACTGGGGCTGTTTAGTCTGAAGAAAAGGAGGCTGAGGGGAGACCTCATCACTGTCTACAACTACCTGAAAGGATGTTGTGAAGAGGTAGGTTCTGGTCTCTTCTCACACTTAACTGGTGATAGAACAAGACGAAATGGCCTCAGGCTGCACCAGGGGAGGTTCAGACTAGGCATTAGGAAGAACTTTTCACTGAAAGGGTTGTCAGACATTGGAACATGCTGCCCAGGGAGGTGGTTGAGTCACCATCCCTGGATATGTTTAAAGGTCATCTAGATGTGTCACTTGGGAATGTGGCTTAGTGCTGGACTTGATAGAATAGGGTTAATGGTTGGATTTCATGACCTTAAAGGTCTTCTCCAACCTAAGTGATTCCATGATTAAAGAAAATGTTTCCTAATGATGCTCAACATAAGTAAATTTTCTTTACTCCTACAAATCTGAGAACACCTCAGACTTTGTGTATAGAGGCTACTAGTCTGTCATGGTTTCTGGGCTTAAAATATCATTAGCTCTAATCTGCTAAGCCATTTGGCAGAGGTCTTTCTGCCCTCTATTTGTATGGTAACTGCTACAGAGGGTGCTGAGCACTAGGCAATGCAAAGAATAGATAATAGTGGTAGTACTGGATACCTCAGAAGCCTCTGAGAAGTCTTGGTTACAACACAATTATTTCAGACAGAGCCATCCCTGCAGGCAGGTGAGTGGTGGAGGATTCATTTATCACTGGATCCTCCAGGTATTTTGTGGGGACACAATCAGTACTATTGAGCACTTTCTTATTCTGATAACTTCATTGAAGCCAACACTCTTTTCTTGTACCCTGTCCAATCAGCTCTCATCTTATTTTTCTGTAATTTAAATGATTTTTCATGAGAGTAGGGTGAGATTATAAGAGCAATACTACCTATATGTTTTCTAAGGCACATCACGTCAAGCTTCCCTCCTTGCTGCTTCCCTTCTTTTCATAACTTTAGGCAACATGTTGTCATTGACAGAGCTGGAGTGCCGTGGGGAGGGCTGTCATGGTTGTTTGCCAGGAGTGTAGATAAAATCCTCATCACAATGAAGCCAGCAAGATCTTTGTCACTGATGTTAGCTGAGACTTCATTCTGTTTCTAAATGGTGTTAAGGAAAAGGACAAGTGAGTTGAATAGAATGAAAATAACCTAATTGCTTGGTGGAGGAAAAAAAAAAAACACTGATTGCTTGATGAAGGAGGAAAAACACTCTTTAAAGCAATTTCTGCCAAAGTAAAATTGTTATTCCCCTCTATGGTCCATGACTGCTCTTAATCAAGTCTTGAACACTGAATAAGTGATTTGCAGGTGGATGTGTCTCCTTGCAGTACCACTTTTATTTGTGGGGCTTTTTTTTTTCCCTACCAGCTTCTCTAAGAAGGTCACTTTTCAAGACAGCTTGTAGAAATACATAGGTGAATGCTCACTGGTCTGAAAATCCCAAACAAAGTTTAAATACACATGCAGCACTGTGTACACAGGGTTTTCAAAAGTAACCCTCTGTGCAGGGCTGTGCCAGCAGCTCGGTCTCAGATGACTCAGCAGCTTGGCTGTGTGTGGCCCCCTGCACAAACGGGACAAACAGTGGGAAGAAGAATCAAGCTCTGGACATGCATCTATGGAAAGGATAGTTTCAGTTCTTTCACGGTGGAAAGACAATTTTAGACTGGCTGTGGGGCATATTACTTCCCTATTGTTTTAAAGTTTTTTAAAGGACTTAGCTGGTTCTTCTCACACACACTCTGCAGAAATGTTAATCTCAGTATTATTCTTAATTGTCTCAGGGAAGTGGGAGGTATTGTTCCCTAAAGGATTGTAAATTACTAAGAAAGGCTCCCTAAGAAATGTGATGTACTTCCCCACTCCCTCCCTGCAGCTGAGACTGTTAGCGAAAATGAAGAGGGAGAGCTTTATTATAAAAGTTCTTTAAATAATGTGACTATACTTCTTGGCTACCCTCTTTCAAGTCATCTTAATAGCAAGCCCAGTCAAGCAATCACAGCTCACATCACTGTCCATGTGGCTACAACACTATACAGCAGCAGTGGGGAAAGAACTTAACTGGTTGGATCTGGGTGTTCCTGAGCTAGGAGCCCTCCAGACCACCTTCTTCCGGGTCAACTTTGTATGAGCTGACAGAGATTCTCCTGGGTCGCTTTGAGAGTCCTTCCTGCTTCTCTGGCAGCTGCCCAGCAAAGCTGCCATGTAAGCTTCTGTGGAGTCAGTTGCTTTTTTGGTGGTTTGTGTTGCAAAACTTTGTTCCATGTTTGCCTAGCTCAAATGTGGTCTAGCCAAATGCAAAGGAACTTTTAAATGGCAGTGGCTGCTGCTGCTGTGATTTTTGTAATTTTGGTTTGTTTATGTTCAACTTCTAAAGCAAAGCTTCTCTGCAAGAACAAAGAGCCTCAGCAAACCCCAGTGACTCAAGTCTCTCTAGCATGTCACTAAAAGAGCCAGAGGACAGACACAGCTTAGAGAGGACTTGTGGCCAATGCTGCTGTAGTTCTTATGGTCTTGTGTGCTGTCGTGGTGGCATCTCCAACTCCAGGCTGGACCAGGGGAGAGCTTTAGAATTAACAATAATGACTGGTCTGCACTTCTGTTAGTCTGTGCCACAGGTCTTTTGCAAGCCCTGCTGGTTAGTATCCATGTGGGTCTAGGGCTTATGTGATTTATAACTATGCTTAGAGTTTTGAGAAAGAGAACCATTGCTGATACCAAGTTGGTAATCTTCCACCCATGTGTGCTACCTGGAAAAGCACTGGAGCAGCAACAAAACAGACACTGTAGCAACCTCAACTTTGGTTTTTAAGTACATTCGTGGTAGGTAACTCAGATCATAACATGTCCTGGTTGTTTTGTGGAGGTGTTGTAGATTATGGTGATCATTTAATGAGCTAATGCATTAATTACTCAGTACTACAGCATATAAGGCCATTACTTCTATTCATTCAAAAACTAAAAACTGCCAGAACAGACTGTCAAGCAGCCCTTAGACAAGGATTCAAGGGCATAATCCTCCTTCAGCTGCGCAGCTTCTCGTTAATATTTGAAAAGGTTTACTGCAAAGTTTAGGATTGGAGTGTAGTATTTTATGCAGTTATTTCAAAATTCATAGATTCCTAGATGTTTCAGGCCAGAAGGGACTATTATGCACACCTTTTCTGACCCCCCATATAATGTAGGCTACATTTGTTTAAAGTTTCAATTTGTTTTCATGGGCAAACTTGTATTTATTATATGTAGTTTGGTACAGAAGAGTAGCTAGTGAAAAGGTTGAAATCCATAAATATTATATCAGACCACCTGGTGCTCTGAAGCCTGCTTCTGAATGATGGCCACTCAAAATGAAGAGCAGCTTGAAAGATAGGTAGCTATAATTATGTGACTATTGCAGAGAGCAAATGAATGGCTCCCTGTTAGGGAAAGTTGATTTTGAGAATCCAGGTTCAATTCACAATTATTTTTTTTTTCCTTCAGCAAAGACACGTTTTTTTTCACTGAGTATAACCTTTATTTTAGAAACAAAAACCGGAAGGGAGGGGAATGTTTCTGCAGATGATCACACTTTCCCTGAATAACCCAATAATGAAAAGCCATCTCAAACTAATAAGGGAATGCCCCTTGCCCAAGGGCAAAATTTACAGTTGAAGGTGCAGCATGCAAAAAAATGGCCTGGTACCTACATAACAACAGCCAGCACAGTGTAATGATTCATCTGAATAGTGGAGAAATATATTTTTTTTATTTACTGACATCCCATTGCATGATTGAAGATGTGTTGAATGGCTCAAGAGAGATGTTTCTGTCTTAGCATCTCTGTTTTAAACAAAGATGAAAAGGAAGGGCCATAGGAGTCTCAGACTGAGCAGCTGTCTCTGTGACACTAGCCTGGGCTTTGATGATCTTGCTTTCACTCAGCCTATTGCTCATGCTAGAAGCTTGCAGAAGGGCTTTGCAGCTTAACACAGACCCACTGTGTAAAATCTATAGGTTGTGTCTTCATGATTAACGTTAGCTGTTTGAAACAATCCAAATGCTGCCGTCTGATCTGATAAAAAAAATAAATACATTGGGTGTGAATGATGGGAACTAGGGGGAAGGACTAGGAGGCGATGAGGACAGAAGTTTTTGCCAGGCTCAGGTTTTAGAGAATGAAAAAAATTTTAAAGGGGAAGGAAACTTGGGGTTTTTTTCCCCTCCTCCAGATGCTGTGCCAGAGGCTTGCCCCTGACACGGACACAATGTTTTCCTGGAGTGCTTTGCAGGCTGCCTGAGATGGGAGAGCAGAGAGATTCTCCCAGCAAAGGGTTGCACAAGCGTTCTGGTGGCACAGGAGTTCTACTCGGAGTACATCTGCAAGTGAGTTAACAAGGGGAAGTACTTGAGGTACCCACAGGTACAAAATCCAACCGTAGAGTTCAGCAAATCATGAGGTACTGACTGCCAGCTTTTCTCAAATCTTCACCAGATCATTTAGCCTTTTGTGTATCTTGCTAGGCTCTATTTGGCCTCTGCACACCCCATTTTACTGCAGTAAAGACCAAGTATCTAAAGACAAGAGTACCAGTGGTATACATGCCTGTGTGCAATGACACTGCTGCCTCTGTAGAAGCAGATCAGCCCCAAGAGCATGAGTGAACCATTCTGAATCAAACAATGTCTAATAAATACAAGGCGTTTAAAAAAGGCATGGTATGAGATAATTAAAGAAAAATTAATTGCATCTCTGCAATGTGCAAAGGTATTCTAAACAAAGTTAAGATATTTTAAATTGATTCATCAGTTCTCTGTTTCAGTCTATGATGCTGTAAATTAGGTTTTTGTCAATGCAAATCTTTTGCTACTCCTGCTTTTAAAACAGCCATCATTATGTTCTTTTTCTATCATGCCTTTTAATACACTTTAATAATCTTTCCATTGAAACTGCTGTTTTCTAGATGTGACACAAGTATCATATTAGACCTATATATTGTTATTACATTTGTTGTTTTTAATTATATATGGAAGAAATGGGAAAACACAGGCTCTGTGGAAGAGATTCAGTGACACAAGGGCTGTTTTAAGCCAAACACAATTAATACAGCAACCAATCTGTATGGGAAAAAAAAATGGGAGAAAAATTGGGTTTTGCTCATAACAATGTTTTGCCATTTTCTGCACATGATTGTTTGACAGACTGTGGTTATATGAGTGTGAAAGAGTGGTGAGTGCTCTAAATTCTTAGTTTTCAGTTAAGTCCTATGAGCATTCATTCTTGTTGTAATGAAATGTAATGAATGTTGGGTGCATTAGAAAGGGTGTGGTTAGTAGGTCAAGAGAGGTTCTCCTCTCCCTCTATTCTGCATTGGTGAGGCCACATCTGGAGTATTGTGTCCAGTTCTGGGCCCCTCAGTTCAAAAAGGACAGGGAACTGCTCGAAAGAGTCCAGCGCAGAGCTATGAAGATGATTAAGGGAGTGGAACATCTCCCTTATGAGGAAAGGCTGAGGGAGCTGGGTCTCTTTAGCTTGGAGAAAAGGAGACTGAGGGGTGACCTCATCAATGTTTACAAATATGTAAGGGGTGAGTGTCAGGGGGACGGAGTTAGGCTTTTCTCAGTGATGACCAGTGATAGGACAAGGGGTAATGGGTGTAAATTGGAGCATAGGAGGTTCAAGGTGAATATTCGAAAAAAATTTTTTACTGTAAGAGTGACACAGCACTGGAACAGACTGCCCAGGGAGGTTGTGGAGTCTCCCTCACTGGAGACATTCAAAACCCACCTGGATGAGTTCCTGTGTGATGTACTCTAGGTGACCCTGCTCTGGCAGGGGGGTTGGACTAGATGATCTCTCGAGGTCCCTTCCAGCCCCTAAGATTCTATGATTCTATGATTCTATGAAAGATCTTGTACACTGAGACATGAGAACTTCAAGGGTCCAGTCCTGAGCTCCTTCACCAGTAAGTTGTTGTTTTTTCTTTCTTTTTTAAGGAAGGTTCTGCAGTGTTGCAGAACTACTGCCAAATAAGTTGATGGCAGATCAACAGGTTAGTAAGTACAGTCACAGGCATGGTGCCTGGCATGAAGAACCAAACCAGGACTGTTGTTATGAGGGTTAGACTAAACAGGGTGCTCCTCATTCTCATTCTGGGTGTGTGTATGTAAAATATGAGTTATTTGGAGAAGAACTGCATTGTGTGACCATGGTTGGGTAGCTTTCTGGCATCTGCTACAGAGGTGTTAGTACCTGAGTTGGCTGTTTGGGCCATGGACAGAATGACAGGCTTTCCCAAGGTAAAATTCATCTGATCTATTTTTGACGTCCAATTTTGTGATGACACAAACATGGTTCCTAGAAATTCCTGTACTGAGTAGAAAGGCAACCTATTGTGATTAGCTCTTTTTTGGACATCAAACCTTTAATCATCTTAAATTTGGGTAAGAAAATCCATCATCACCTGTCTCCGCAAGGCTTCAGTTTCTTAAGGAGCTGCAGGGAGCTGTTCAGGTAGACGAAATAATAACTAACATCTCTAATTTTGAAGCAAATTTATTAATGTTTTTGTCTCTTTAGAAATACAGAGCATGCTTTGTGTCAGTAGTTGCTTACAGCATATAAAGAGTTTGTGTGTCAGGTTCTGGCAGAGTAGCATTTGTTTTTAGCAGTGCTGTAATTCAGATTGATCAGTGGCGGAGAAGAAAACGTAACAACTGGCAGAAAAAAGGTTGGATAGCAACTGCTAGCAAGAAGCTGCATCTGGTTCTTCTGCTGTGACATTTCCTTTTTAAACAGTTCTTTGCTCTCCAGGCAAGAGATTTTCACACCCATATATGAAGAGGCCTCCTATTCAGGCACAGCCAGGATGCAATTGCCTTAGTCATTCAGCCTCTGGACATGTTCAGTCCTTTTTTATTATTATTTCCCTACCCCCGGCAGAGGCTTAGACTTAGGGACTGAGCGGAGCCCACCCATGCAGCTCCACCAACAATGGGAGTAACTTCTCATCGATTCCAGGTGCAAACTTCCAGATTAGTGATGTGGGATTGGATGACAGGCTGGTGTCAGCCGTGCAGGGGCACAGAGTCTCTGCCTCCAGCACAACAGGGAGGTACCTGTGTTCTCCTTATTCTTTGAAGAGTAACTTTCAGACAGTATAAACACCTCATAATCATCTTTGAGAACCTCCCAAGGTTATAGAACCAGTTAATTAATTAATTACTTATTCCACAAGGTTATAGAACCAGTTAATTAATTAATTAATTACTTATTCCGATCATTCTCATTATAATTCTCATTATATATTATGTCAAGTAGTTGGACACATGTAAAGGAGTAAGACTTTTCTCTCTCTCTCTCTCTGCAATCACTTGCTTTCAGACTTGGAAGCAGCAAGGCAGGAAAGCACAGCACTCAGCTAAACTGTATTATTGTGAGCTTTGTGAAACAGCTACCAGTATCTCCAGAACTGTATCTCCCACGTGCTGTGACCTGTCTCTTGGTGCTTTGCCCTGGCCAGGACTGTGCTGAGTTTTCTGTAAAGTCCTTGCACTAAGACACTTGCAAGTGCATGTAGAAAAACATGTTGAAGGAGCTTGTGGGTCTCTCCCAGAGCTGTTCAGTTCTGAGGTATAGATGCTTTCATTAGGCATTAGGGAGAAATTATGCATTAATGTGGACCAGACAGTAAGTTTTGATACACAAGAACACAGATCCACCATTTATGAAACAATGGGGAAGGACACAAAAGAAAGAGCAGCTTCTCCACACTCTTCTGTTTTAAAATCTGAGTTTGCTTTAGCAAAAAAAAATAATATTGATTGTCATATGAATTTGTTCCCTCCTCAGCCTGCAGCCATCTTTGCTGGATTAGGTGGACTGGTAATAACCAGGTAGAACTTGTCAGCCATCTAGGATTCCTCTTTTCCTTCCTCTTCAAATCATTTGAGCTCAGACAGTTGTTTTTTTTTTGGTGTGGGGTTGTGGCTTGTTTTGGTTTTTTTTCTTCCCGGGTTTTCTCCTGCCTGACTTAGCTGACACAAGTCTCTGCTCTATTTATTAATTTGTTACTGTTTTCCTGATGGAGTAGCATGCAATGAAAATTTGTTACTGTGAAGGCCGTAATGACTTCTAATTGTGGCTCCTAATGCCACATGCTGTCATTTAAATCTCAATGGCTGTCACTTCCTTGTTCTCTCACAGAGAAAATATGGCTTTTTACCCCTTCAAACATCTGCATTAGCACACAGTTTATGCCTGCCTCTGTTGGGCTAAGTGAGTCACAAAATGCCAGCTCCTCAAATTACTAGCTTCTCTGACTTATGCAATGAAAATTTGTTACTGTGAAGGCCGTAATGACTTCTAATTGTGGCTCCTAATGCCACATGCTGTCATTTAAATCTCAATGGCTGTCACTTCCTTGTTCTCTCACAGAGAAAATATGGCTTTTTACCCCTTCAAACATCTGCATTAGCACACAGTTTATGCCTGCCTCTGTTGGGCTAAGTGAGTCACAAAATGCCAGCTCCTCAAATTACTAGCTTCTCTGACTTATTCCTCATGGGGAAAAAAAAAAAAAAAAAAAAAAAAAAAAAAAAAAAAAAAAAAAAAATGTATTTGTTACTTTCAGTGAACACTCTGGATACAAAAGAAAGATTGCATATTCAAACCGACAAGTCCTTGCAGATACATTTGTGTGGTTTTGTTTGGAGAAGCCCAACCTTGTGGCTCTTACTATCTTTTTTAGAAAGAAAAAAAAATCATCCAAACAATTATTTTTGCCAGTACTTTCCTGAGCAGAGAGAGATGATCTGCAGCTCTGAAGTCATTGGAGTTCTTCCTCTTTATTTCAGTGGCATTGAATTTCATGCCCAGAACTTAGCACTAAACAGTTTTTACCACCTTGTATGCATAGGACAGAGGGGAAGTGAAGAGGTTTCTGGGCAAATCCCAGCAACAGTGCAGTATATGATTGCAGTAAAGTTCTCACTCAAGTAATGGGCTACATTTGAAACTGAATACATTTTATTGTCTTTTTAAAGAGCTGGCAGGACAGTGTCTGCAGTGCATACGTCAGCCAGATCTGTGAGGGTGAGCAGGAGGAGAGGTGCTGATGAGCCTCACAGCCTCACCCAGGAAGTAGCACACAAGATGCCACAACATAATAGCTGTGGAGGCTGTGCAGGTACAACAGAGAGAAACAGAGAGAGTTAGGAATCAGCACAGGAGGAAGCATTTTTTCTGAGTGCTGACTCTCTCACCTGTCTGCATGCCCAAAGGCTGATTAGTATAATGCCAATTGGAACTATCATATGGTTTCAGAAGGTTGGTCATCTTTGGGAAATAACTCTGCAACTTCTGCATTGAGGAATGTAAGACTACCAGCCTGAGCTATCCCATTGCTCCTCTTAGCTCGTCAACAGCTGTAGACTTTTCTTACATGAACCAGATGGAAAGGAACAAAACCACAAATTGCTGGCATAGTTGTATGCGGTCAGTCATCTCTGCTGCAATAATACAAAGGAACAGACAGAGGAAACTGCTCTAGCAGGAGGTACTAAACTATTTGTTCAAAGTCCTGTGCTGAAAAGAGACAATTTAATTCTCCATTTATTCTGTTTTCTAAATCATAGGCTGAAACCTAAAATGTGATCTCATTAGGAACTGTAGCTAAACAGAACAATGACCCAGAAGAGGTCTAACTGGAAGCTGGGATTTTCAGAGGAGCCTGAGGGAGTTAAGATCTCACCTCTGAGCAGAAGGGAATTGCAGTTATCTCCCAGTGTTTTCCAAGTTTTACTCCCCATGCTTTCCTTCATGAGCTCATTGATGTTGCTTAGTGGAGATAATGTCTACACAAACACTAAAATATGTGGAAGTCTACAGTGATTTTTTGTTTTGTTTTCAGTGTTTTTACATCTTTACTGGTTTCATCCTTCTGAAGTTGCACAGTTACCACTAGCCAGCATCATCAGCCAGAGAACAGTGTCATGGCAGCAGTTTGTACAAGCTGCTGCCTCCTGTCAGATTTTTCTTATGTTCTTATTACAGAAGAATGAAACTTTTTTTCTCACTGAGCTATTAAAGACATGCTGCCTGTGTGTGTATCATGGAGCAAAGTGACAGCCTTCCTTCTCATGTCACAGCTTAAAAAGCTGCTTAATGTAGAGGGACCTCACCCACCCATATACTCATTGCATTTCCAGTGCCAACTCAGTGGTGCTTTGTGAAAATAGGTATTGGCTCTTGCTTTCAGTAGGCTACTTGCACTTCAACTTGGTTGAAAATATTTTTGCCTTTATTAATAAGAATGAGGATAGGAGTGATACATTGTATATGATGAGAAACTGTTTTACTAAAAACTATGGTGACTTCTGGCTTTAACAGTAATGTAGTCTGCTTTTACATTGAAGTGGGTACCATCTGTAGGAGCTGACAGGGATATGAGCTGACTCTTCTGTAGCCAGCAACCTTTGTCCTTCCCTTCTTCATCTGCTCTTCCCCTGGTACTAAGAAGCTGAGAGAATCTTCCATCAGCAATTCCTCCCTGCCAGCCCAACAGTACAGGTCCCTTCTGAGCTGCCCTGATCTTGCCCACCGGGCCAGAGAGAAAGGTGACATGAAATGTGGTGAAACTCAGGACCGTGTCCTGCCTCAGCAAATATGGAAAGCTGATGGCTCTTCCCTACCAGGAAAATGGCATGGGAAATGCTTTAGCTATTTAATGACATTTTTCTGACATAGTGAGTGTGGGACTGGCAGTGAGTACAAGTCTTGCAGCTGTAGTTCATTAATTTAGAAGGTTTTGATGCCTTGTGCTTCTCCTTCACTCTACATGTGGAATTAACTGGTAAACTCTGCATAGTTGAAGTGAGATACATGTCCTCTTAGTAGCAGCTTCACTGGAGATTTTCAGGGCTAAATGAATGTCCTCAGCTCTGGAGGCAGGGATGCTCAGGTGATAGCTGCCATAACCTGTTGGTATAGGGCTGCACTTTCAGAGCCCATTGCATGGACCCACAGAAAGCCACAGTGATGTACCCTGTCAGCACAGCTGTCTCCTTAAACTCAAGCTGTTCAGTCTTGCAGCAGAGGAGAGCTCTGCATTTTCAAGGGGAGCAGGGAATGCTTAAATGGCAGCTGGAAAAGATGCCACAAGGTAACTCCTGTGATCTAAGATGCCCCAGCAGAGATCAGTGCAACATCTGCTTTGCTTGTTTTGCGCTTACCTACATATTCATGCACAGTTTTCTGAACTCTCAGGAGATGACTGAGTATATAGGAAGAAGAGTTCCAGTGAGATGTAAACCTCCTGCTTTAGCTAATGGGAGATGAAACATCTTTTTTCTGTTGTATATTCATTTCCACAGAGTTTTGAGGCTTACTGGAAAGGACAGACCCTTTAGAGGATGCCCCCTTTCTCACCTGTTTCCTGATAAATGCAAAGAGCAATAGGAAATTACCAAAAATAAGCATGTACTACGAACTGGGCTATCTGGGGAATAATGTGTCTTTGTACAGGCCCCATGAGCTAATGCCATGTGAGTAAACTAAGCACAAGGGAGTGACGTACAGTCCTGGCAGGACATGAGCAGCCCTGCAGTGAAGAAAGGTTCCTGACACATCCAGCTAAGAGTGTGGAATGTGCTCTTCACTGGAGCCAGGTCCTTCTCTCTAACACCAGCTGAATGAAAAGAAATCAATGGACGGTATGTTAGAACTGCTGGAGCGAATCCCATGCAACTACCATCTTCCCAGAGCAAAGATAAAGAACTGCTCCTCAGACCTGCTAGGGTGGTCTCTGGAGTTCATGACTTAGAAGCTGCACATTGCAGAAAGCCTGAGTTTGATGTGTACTGTGCAACATGCTGCAGAGCTTGTTCTTGCTGAGCAGGAGAGGATGAAGGAAGCTCTTTACAGTGACCACTGCATATCCCTACCTCTAGGTTTGTTTTAACTAAGCCTTGCCCAAATGGGAGGATCTTGCTCAAATTCACTCTATACGCTGAGTGCGCCAACATTACAAACATCTGGGCTATTCTCATTTGAATCAGTCTTAAAAGAACTTGTTTTGATGTTGCAGATCACACTCCTTTACCCTGATTCTCAAGAAAAATCACAGAAGTATATGGCAAATCTCTCCGTTTGGCAACATCCTGGATTTACTCTACATCTGGGAAATGAAAACATTTCTCTTTGTTTTCCTCCTCTCCCTTCCTTCCCACCAACAGGTGATTTAAAATAATAATTTGCATTTGCTATCTCATTCATTGTTGGGCCACTGATTCCTGTCTTGCTGGCAGTGTTAGTGTGGTGAGGGTGTGCTGTTCTTAGGTGGTCCTTGACTTTCTTAATTGTCATCCTAATCCATGGATGGAGTTGTGTGAAGTCAGAACGCACTGAAAAGATGTTTGTATGTGTGACATGCATGCTTCCAGGAGGAAATTTTGTCTTTCTGTGTTCTCTGCAACCCTGCTCCTCTAAAGAGAATCAATATGTGTTTTCAAACCAGTGTTCAGCTCACTGCTCTCTCAGCTCTGAAACCTGCCAGGTACAGCAGTCATTCTGAGTTTTGGCATTTGTCTTCTGGTACAATAGAGCAGAATGATTTTTAAAAAGACTCTGAGTACTGAGCAACTTGAAAAACAGCAAAGGGACAGTCTTTGATTTGGCAGGATAGGATTTGGTGGTTTTCTCTTTTTCACTGCTCACTTGCACACAAACTGGTGTACACACAGTTTTACAACCCCACCTAGACACTCTAATGTGCAGCAGATGCAGAGAGGAACAAACTGTTGCTTTAAAAGGCTACTCTTAAAGTGATCCAAGAGGTGTGACCAGATCTAAACTGACATAAAATGATATAAAATAGCTTGTTTGTTAACTGAAATAGAGTATTCAGAATATTTTTTAAATTATTATTAAAAGGGTTGTTTGGGGTTTTTTTCTTCATATTTGGAGTAACTGAAAAATTAATCATTTTATTGTTTTGTTTGGTTTTTTTCCCCCACAATTTTCAATGGGTAGAGATATCACTGTGGTATTTTCACAGAAGTTAGAGAGCACTAACCAGAGATTTCAGGCTTAAAACTTTCATTACATTGTCATCTCTTCTTGATGAGGTTCCTCTCACTTACTCTGACTTGTTTGTGTTTCAGTGCTTTGTGTGATGCATTTGGTGCTAGAACAGATCTGCACAGAAAAATGACCTTCCTTTCTTCCTTAAGAGTCTCTTCAGAGCAAAGCAATCAGAAGTTCTTAAATTGAAGGATTCACAACAATATTATTTAGAAAAACTTCTGGCCACTGCTCCTTAGAGCAAAGCATATACCAACCAGGTAGGCAGGGCACATCTCAGTTTCAACAATCAGAAACATTAAGCTCCACACTCTAGAAGCACAAGCAGATGAGCAATCAATTAAATCCAGGCCTGTAAGTGAAACAAGGACAATCTAGGAGCTTATGTCAGTTTGTGTCACCCTGCTTGTAATCCTGGCACAGTACATGTGTTGTTGCTTTTCTTTGTTTCCATCAGTGGGCTTATTTGGGGTCATCTCAGCCTCCATCTACTCTCTCCTTGGTTTCTACCAGTTCTTCATTGCTGAAGAAACTGGCACTTTGATACTGAACAGAGGGTAGGTGGGTACTTTGCAAAGAGACCTTTGGAGAAAAAAAGTAATTTCTTCTTTAGGGATGGGAACAGCTCAATACCATATGGGAGTGATGCAGCACACAGCCACGGGGGAGGCTGTAAACACTGCTGAGAGCTGACGTGGGACCTGTGCCACCATGCTTGGGCCTCCCAGTGACCCTTTGCCCTGCAGGGAATTTCACACTGAGGGAGAGCTTTTCAATATTGAGCACCCATTTAATCACATTAAGGTCTTGATCCGTTTCCAGTTGAAATCAAAGGCATAACTTGCACCAGTTGCTGTAGCACTAGATGGAGGCCTGAAGAAGTCAACATGTCTGGGGGCTGCCCCACTCTGAAACTCCAGTAATAAGCACATGGGAACTGCAGAGGAGCAAGCACCCAGACCTGTGTTTGTAAGGGCTAATATTTAACACTGGGAATATAAATACTGTTTAAAATGTTTAACACAAATGGTTGTTGCTATAAAGCTGGAGTGGTGCAGGGCTTCATGCATCTTAGAAATGTTTTGACATAACAGCCTAAAGTAGGATTTAATAAAATTCTTGTGCTCTAAAAAATACTTACAATTTTTGCATAATTTCTACATGTTTTCTCCTCGTTTAATTGTAGTTCAACAAATCAGAGGGACCAATCTCAGATAAAAGTAGGAACACCAAGATTAAAGTGCACTTCTGTTTATTTTTAAAGGCAGTGGGTTAATACGAGCACTCTATTGTTGATGTCAGCATCACAAGCCAAAGATAAACACCACTTTTCTGCACTTACATCACATTTTCAGGGCATTATTCTTCATTAACAAGTATTTTCTTCTGCAGTGGAAAAGAATGACTTTGCCATAAACTTATTGA
The DNA here is from genome assembly GCF_000747805.2 of Chaetura pelagica. Lineage (NCBI taxonomy): Eukaryota > Metazoa > Chordata > Aves > Apodiformes > Apodidae > Chaetura > Chaetura pelagica. Next base: position 11,370,708 of record NW_009952533.1, on the reverse strand, counting down.
CTACCAATCATATCCATTTTGTGGTTGTTCTGTAAAATATTTTGTCCTTTTATCATGATCTTTGCATTTATTTCAGTGTGGCTTTATTTTTATTTCCTTAAGTTCTGACTCTTTTACGATGTAGTTACTCTTTTTTTAAAGAAAATTATTTTATTCTCTAAATGCATGTATTTTCTATTATCTTAACTTTGTTATCATTACCTCAATTAAGATACTAGAAACCTGATGCTCTTGCTATCATAAAGGTCTCAAATGTCCTGTGGGGAAGAGCTGATAATATATATTTATAGGACGGCTCCCTGTTTTTGTTTTCTTTAGCTTGCTCTATTTCTTGTCAGGCTTCAGTTGTTTTATTAGTAAAGACTGTGTAGAAATATGCTTTTAAAAGGCTGGGAGATAATATCTACTTAGGTAGTTATGAAGACACTAATCACTGCAATCTTTCTTCTTGTCCATCTTTTCAAGTGTTCCTTTGAGAAAGGTACCCAGAACCTGTATCCAGATACTTCAGCTCCCTGTAAGAAAAATCTCACCAGGTGAGCAGAGAATAATGATGAAGAGGTTTCAAAGCCATGGAGAGGCATCTTCTTCAGTTGAAAGGCTTTTCTGCAGACCACAAAGCAGCACATTTTACAGCTGCCAGCAGTTACATGCTCCTAATGCTGATATGTAGAAAGCCGTGCAATACAGAACTCTGCCATGTGAAAGAACACAGGCAGCTTGAAATTTAAAATAACTTCTTGCTGTCATCTTATTTTGACTTATGCCTTTTGTAGGACAATCTCTGAAATATATTTGCCCTTGCTTATCTATGTTAAAATCATATCTCCTGCATCTCGCTCATCTGCAAGGGTACAAACAGGTTATAACAAGTATCCTCACTCTTTTGCTTCAGTTGATTTTCAGATGAGGGAAGTCAGAATGAAAGTTTAAGTTTTCCATGCTTAGGAAGTAAATGTAGGTAATATTATTTATGCAGGCCAGAATTTTATGAACAGCCCTAAACTAATTCTCAGTTACTATTTCCCAATGTGGAAATTTAGAACTATTTTTACATTGTTTCCAGTACAGAGCAAAACAAATTTCAAAAATCTTGAAATCCTTCTGAAATATTTTCCATTCATCATATGGCTCTAACTCACAGAAAAACCTACTCAGAAGAGCTACAGTGGTTCAGAAAGACTACAAACAAGATGATGTGATTTAAAGGACCAACTGCATTTTACCAAAGCTGCTTGCATACCACACTATAGTCACTAATGTTCAATAAATAATTTCACCAGTCATAATCTTGAGTAATTTTTAAAACTCGCCAGGCAAGCACAAAATTTAAAAAGACAAGTTATTAGAAGAGATTGTTTGGTTGGGGTTTTTTGTGGGATGTTTGTTTGGGGTTTTTAAATAATTTTTCTCAATTAAGTATCATCTAGTATATTCTTTCTGGCACGAATGCATTCACAGTCAAAGATGCTGATGACAAATGACTCCAGTACTGTGACTGTTAAATTATAAGGTATCACACTGAAGCAACCAGTACTGAGTGATTTCTCAGGTTGGCAGGATAAGAGGTACTAAATCTACCATCATATAGTCATTTTCTCTGACTACATTTTAAAGATTTAGCTACACATGTTGTACTTTTGTGAAAGTCACTGAGGAAATAAAAGCATTAGAAATTAGCTTACTAGAATTAAGTGTGCTAAACCATGTGCTGTAATAGACCCCTGTTTCTATCCTCAGGTAACCACCCTTATACATGCAAATCCTGTATTTCCATGCATATATAAATGTCTTGCAGATTAAGATACAAAAAGAGACTACTGAGATCATCTAGTCCAGCCTTCAGCCAGAAGTGCTTGTTTGAATCAAGTATTTGTACCCGTTGGTCTATTTTGTATGTTCATCTCTCCAGCCATCCTCAGTGGTTGAGTTTTCTGAGCAAAAGTTCATGCTTCCTCACATTTTTCTATCCACCCACTTAGCTTTGCGTATGTCCCTCTTCCTGGGAAAAAACAATCTGAATACTTTGATCTTCCACATTCTTCTTGCAGGACAGCAGGCATCCAACTTGGTCTGTTCGTGTCTGCATTTGCATGAGAATAACTTTCCTTCTTCCTACGTATGTTTGGAAAGGAAGACACTGGAATGACATACTTCCTAGTAATGTTTTCCTGTCACACAGATGCTGTAGGTTCAAACATTTGAACAAAGGTTCAAAATGTGTTTTATTGTAATTTCTACAAGGTGATACCTGAAATGCTATGGGGATTTCTGCTGGAGGCAGGAGAACTTGCAGCCTAAGGAAACATACTGTTAGTCTGTACTGGTTTGTCTGTTTTCTTTTTTTTGTCTGTCATGAAAGTGCACCTAAGAATCTCACTCTTAATTCAAGGTCAGCTAGTGGGGTAATTTATAATAATCTCTCACTGTTGAGCCCATAGTCCACATTTGTCTTTTTATAACATCATTAGTCATTTTGTCATATGTCCTTCAGTAGTAAGGACTGAAGCATCCACATTATGGTTGTTACAGGTTATGCATCCAATAGTCCTAGTCATACCTTCATCAAGGTCTCATGTAAAACAAATTTGTTCATTAGCTTCCAGTCTGCCTGAAGGAAGGTTGCTCCAGAGCTATGCTCTTCTGGTAGTCAGAATCTTGCTTCTGTGTTTTCAATCTGAATGAAGACCTGCCTTGAGTGTACAGACAAGACATCACTGCACCAAATGGCACCTTCAACCCAAACATTGTCCACCTTTTCTGTTATTGTACCTCTTCTCCAGCCCATATTGCTGGGCTGTGCAAGAAGTAAGGACCTTTTATTCTCTTCTCCAAAATCCTCCTCTCTTTAATCTCTGAGCTATCACCTTCTCCACAGCTGACCCAGTCAGCAGAGAGGTCCGAAGAGGAGACTTAATTTTTAACATCAACAGCAATGCATGGTAGGGAAAATGTTTACAGCTTTACTAGGGTAAGAGAAAGACGTTTCAGCCTACAACAGGTTGGGACACTATGTATCAGAACAAATTAAAGGGAGTTTTTGTTGCCTTTGTTTATGCTTATTCAGAAAGCTGAAATAGTAGGTATATGTCCTAGACCAATCAGATTACAATATAATTCAGTTGCACAGCTCATCTTCAACACAAACCTTACATTTATAAAGCGCAAAGCTTAAACTTGAGCAGACTCATGTTGCTTTTTTCTGGCATAATTTGCAATTATTCAAATAGCAATACTACAGATAATGAATTCCAAGTTAATCAAATTGTACCAATGAGCTTGGTAGTTCATCTTCAGTTTCAAATTCATATGATCATTTATGGTCAGCTGCTTAAAAAAGAAAGCCTTACCTTCATCCAAATCGTGGTCTAGTTAGTTTTTATGATTTGTGTCAAGATGAGGTTTAAAAGAAAAAAACCCACAGAAATTAAAGTTGAAGGATAAAACCTGTGATCAGTGAAGAAACAGACCCATTGAAAGGAGCCTTTGTGCTTTCTGATGCCTTTAAGAAATTCACAAGACTTTCTGCTATAGTGAAATATAATTTTATGGTTATTCTTTCTAGGCTTAATGTATTAAGCAGTTGTTTCACCAACAGGTAAAAAAAAGGTAACATGATCATACATGCTTCGAGTTTTTCTTAGAATGTGTGCAGCATGATATGAAATTATCTGCTTAACTGGACAGGGAGGGAAAGTCATCACAATCATATCTTTAAATGTTTGTGCAAAATTATAGACAATCTTCACAGAAGCTTAGAACATTTTGTTCTCATCTGTAGTGCAAAAGACTGCTAAGTGTTGAAGAGAGCTTTGTCTGTTTCTGACTCCTTTAGGTACTTTGAATTTAAATATCTGCGTCCCATCAAGGTGGCTACCTGCTTTGGAGGATTTTCAGTGAAGCCCCCACGGTCAAATATTTCTAGCCAGTAGGAAGTTTGTTATCAAACATTATGTAGGACACCAAAGTCAGGCTGATTGATAGATTTGGTCCAAGTAGCTTGAAATTGAAAAGGCACCATAGACTGATGAAGGTTCCGAACTTTGTCTCCTCCACAGTGCCAATGTGAAGATCAGGATCCAGTCACCCACTTCAGTTAGTGGAAAAATTTTCCTTTACTTTGATGGACACAGGATTAGCCCCAGTATGACTGATGCCTATAGTGAATGACGGTGTTTGTAAAGTGTATACACAGTAGGGGAAAGCATGGGGTGCCACACCAGGAACACAGACGTATGGGCTGGAACGGAATAGGTATTTTGCAGTCAGCTTTTCTAGTGCCTGAGCAAGAGCTTGTACCCACTGCATCAGATAATTCACTGGGTTGGGAAAGGGGGTTAGAAAATTGACCTGGGTGATGGATCTGTGGTGTGCTGGTGTGTATGCTCATGTGCTAGAAGCATCTGAGTGTTAACACATGGTCTCCCTATCAAAGGTCTGTATATGAAACTCAGCTGCTGGAGTGACAGAAGATTTTGTGCTGTTAGCGCACACTTCATTAAAATACCAGCTGAAATCCAAGTCTGAAATCCCACAGTTTGTGTTAGTTGATAAAACTCAATTGCCTCTAATTACTGTTAGTATAGCTTTAAAATAATATTTTGTTGTAGTAAAGGTCCCCTTGTGATGAGGAATAGCTGGTATTCACAACTGGAAATTTGGGAGTGTAAAGGCACAGTGGTGTGGGGAATATGACCAAAATTGCTTTTACCACATTACTCAACACCTTCCAGCAGCAGCACTGTAAAAAAAGCAAATCAGGGATGGAACACTGAACAAGGGAAAGATTAGATGTTTTAGCCTCCAATAGTTAAATGAACGTGCTATGAAGTAAGGCAAACAATTCCATGTCCTCTTTGAATCCAAGAGACAGTTTCATGACCCAGAGAAGAAAACCTGTCACTGTTTTATATCATTTGAGTAGACCTTGATTCTGCAAGGCACTTGTCTGAAGATGAGATTTTCCTCATACTAATCCCCAGGTCTCACTTGTGCTTAGCTTTCAGCTTATGTTTGAGTTTAGCAGGAGCAGGGCCTTGCTAGCTGCACTGAAACATCTGCATTTGGTTGCTGCTGTAGATGCTTCCTTTGCCTGCATGGAGGCATATGCTCAGTTAAAGTGAGGTCACTACACCAAAGTGCCATCGTTGTAGACAGGCACTGTTGGGTGTTTTTTCAGAGCAGCCTGGTTATTTAGCAGGCAACTATGTGCCTGGAATTGACCTTCATGCAGGGGTAAAAACCTCATTACCCATAGGATTTTAGAGTAAGATAAGCGTGTTGACTCTTCTGTGCAGAATGTACAGTCTGGGTTTTATTCTAAGACAGAAAGAAGAAACATGATCAGGTTCCTCAAATTTGTGTTTCTAAGGCACATAGTAATATTGTTACAAATATCCATATAAGGTGTTCACAAAAAATCATAGCAATGCATCTGTATATTGCTTTAGCTACAGGCTTCCATTCATGACAAGCCATTTCAAAAACATCATTGGATACCTTATGAAAGTTTAATAAGACTTTTTATTGACACAGTAGGAAAGCTTTTCAGAAGATTTTGTTTTAAATAAAAACTCCTTGGACTTCCTGCTGAGAAGTGTAAGTGACCCCTCAGTCCTAGCTGATGTCCACTAGTCGCAGATGCAATTGCAGAGAAAAATGGAAAATCAGTGGTGGACAAAAATCTGTTTGAACAGAAGGAGGCAAAGAAGCAGTCAGTGAATGCTTAGGCATTCATTGTTCTATTTTTATTCTGTTGATTGTGGTTGGAGCTTTAGACTTGAGCAGGGCCAAGACTGCATGCCAGAGCATGAGAAAGCCAGCAACCACCAGAATTATTCGCCCCTAAATAATGGCTCTATTATGGTGCCTGCTGGATTCAGGAAGGGTGCTGGACTGCCTTTTGCCTTTCAATGCCTAGACCTCATTCTCTCTGGCCATGATGCCTAGGGGAGGTGGTGAGGCTGAGAATAAGACCCATAAAAGACAACAGGCTGAACAGGCACTAAGGTGCTAATTGGGAGGAGGTGTCAAGGGGCTGGGGTTCCTTTATCCCCCTTTTCTGAGGGTGACTCTGAGCTGGAAAAGTGTTTATTCTTGTTCATGCTTCACTAGCATTCAATTCAAGTGACAGAAGTGTTGAGTTTTTTGTTTGCTCCACAGTCTCCCCACCAAACGCAAATGGAAGTCTTGTTGCTGTTTGCAAAACCAGTAAAAGTTTTGGTTTTCCTTGAAGTTCAAGCTGGAGTTCAACTGGGCCCCTCAGTTCAAGAAGGACAAGGAACTGCTTGAAAGAGTCCAGCACAGAACCACAAAGATGATGAAGGGAGTGGAACATCTCCCTTATGAGGAAAGGCTGAGGGAGCTGGGTCTCTTTTAGCTTGGAGAAAAGGAGACTGAGGGGTGACCTCATCCACGTTTACAAATATGTTAAGGGTGAGTGTCTGGAGGACAGAGCCAGGCTTTTTTCAGTGATGTCTAGTGACAGGACAAGGGGCAATGGGTGCAAATGGGAACACAGGAGGTTCCACGTAAACATCAGAAAAAACTTCTTCACTGTGAGAGTGACAGAGCCCTGGGACAGGCTGCCCAGAGAGGTTGTGGAGTCTCCTTCGCTGGAGACATTCAAAACCCACCTGGATGCGTTCCTGTGTGATGTGCTCTAGGTGACCTTGCTCTGGCAGGGGGGTTGGACTAGATGAACTTTTGAGGTCCCTTCCAACCCCTAAGATTCTGTGGTTCTGTGATGTTCAACCACAGGGACCTCAGGATGGGATATATTTTGGTCTGATGTAATAGAGAGATCTGAATCAAGGGAACTGATGAGAATGGTGAGTGCTCTGCCTCAGATACATGGGACATTCTAGATAATCTCAGGTGCTCTTGAGTTTGTTAGAAATGTCTCCCAGTAGTTTGGGATTTTCTGATTTTGTTGAGCTAGAAACATTATAGGCGTGGTCTTTGTTTGCAGCATTTGAATGTTTCCCCTGGAAGTGCACAACAACAAAAAATAAAAGGATCTTGTCACACCTCAAAATAGATTTAATTTGGGTTCAGTCGAAGTTTGGGGCAAAGGCTTGTGATCTTTCTCCTTTTAATCAAAGAAGTTGACTCATGCCCTCAAAACTTTCACTGCCAGAGTAAGATCAGCAGAATTCACTTGCAGGTCCATTAAGCAAACAAAACCACATTCCCTGCTGTCACCTCAGTTCATGCTTTGGCAATTTTTAGAAGCTCTTTTTAAAAATAACTTTCTCCAGGTTCCAGGACCACTATTACTTCAGCCTGAGTGGTTATACGTGTTTATATAAACACAAAATACAACATAGTGAAGTGCATACATCTCTTTTACTGCCACAATCCTTACTCTGAAACAAAACAAAAAGAAAAAAAGAGATAAAGCTGCATTTTGATATCCTTTAAATCATTATTGAAACCCTTCCAGAATGTGAAAGTTATTCTGGCATCTTGCTGAAGGTTAACTTTAGCATTCTGGAAGGATTTCAATAGTAATGAAAAGGACAGTAAAGAGAGTAAAGCTATTTCAGAAGCATTCCTGAAGGATAATGCTGGCTTGCTAGAGAGATTTCAACAGTAGGCTAGAGGGCAGCAAAATTGTTTTGGAAGTATTCCTGAAGGAGAACTTTAATAATCTAGTAGTATTTAAAATAGTTCTGCTGTGGTGGTAAAACTATATGGCAAATGTCCCTGACAGGTAATTTCATTCTTTGAAATAACAAGGCAAAGCTACAAAAGTATGAAACCTACTGCTCAGAAACCCCATCTGTAAGAAACAGAGAGTTGAAGCAGTTGCTCTGGATTCGTGCAGGGTTACGTTCAGTCCCACCAGGGACCCAGACCTGCAGCATCCCTGGCAGGTCCCTCCCCCCATATCTCTTGTCTGAGAAAGTGGACACCTCACCACTGCTTCTGCTTTTGTGTCAGTGAACTTCAGGCTCAAGTGTCAAGTTCTCATGTTCATTTCACCAAAGGATCTATGAATCTGAAGCCTCCTCAGTCTGGATGGAAAATGAGTGGGAAATCTCACCCAGTGGATTTTTCTGAAGGTCTGGATGCTACCCTACATTTGACTCAGCTGGGAATACCACAAGAGCAAGCTTATAATGTCTCACTCCTTAGTCCAGCTGACTCAGAGAAACACACAGGCATGTGCAAATTAAATACAGACATAATTTAGCTGACCAAATATGCATCCCAGCATTGAATTTGTTTGGGTTGGAACGAACGTTGGCGAGTAGTTTCAGCTCCATCTTATGTATTGTAGCCTAACTGGGATGCTGCATTAAGCTACATTACATATTAGAGGTAACCATCACAAAGTCAATGAAGACTTAACTTGCACCCCCATCTATTCTGCCATTCCCCTTCTTTTTTGAGACAAAGGCAAAAGGCATTTTGTGCCCTGTCTATACAAGGAACAGTCTCATCTGTGAGCAAGACATGATTTGTGACAGGGAGACTTTATTGTTTATACTTTTCTATGAGCAACTGACACATAAAAAAAAAAAAATAATGACAAATTTCAGTCATACTTGGCAAGGATATTACATTTTGCTACCTTCACCTCATTTATATGCTTGGACCACTGTGGCAACAATAGTAGTACTACTTAGCCTTTAGCACATACTGCTCTTTACCACAGGTGACCAAGTTCATCTAGTCTGTCCACTTTTTGCAGATTGTACTGAATTATTTTGAAAAAGCCTTCCTAACAAAAAAATGACAGCATGCTGTAGCTACAGTTTTGACTTAGGCACGTCCATGTGGATGCATGTAGAAAACAAGAATTAAATTAATCCAAGCTTCTTAAAATACAATCCCATGAACTTCCTGAGAGCAAAATCATGACTTTGCAAATGGATATTTGGTAAAGATCTGGGCATATTGCAACCAGCATTGATTTTGCAGAAAATGTGTTCAGAGTCTGGAGCATAAGGTGCCAGTAAAGATAGAAAGTATCCCAAGGAAAGCCTCAGGCACGCTATCCATAAAAGTTTAAATGGGATACTGTCAAGTCTAGCTTTAGCCAAGCTTCTGAGAAACTCTGTGGAGACCAGGGGCTGTTCACAGGAACTGTATGGGGAATCATTCTGACAGATGAATACTGTCCAAGAAAATAATAATTCACTTGAGAATTGGAGAGTAGGGGAAGGAAATGGAGAAATCTGCCTCATTTTTTTTTAACACAAAATACTCTTCTAGGTATTGCGGTAGCTATGAAACCTGGAGGCACTCACTGTAAAATGTGTGGGTTTGCCAGTGTTCCACAGAAATGCTCCATAGGCAATTCTCATCTCACAGACAATGTCCTGAAAGTTCCTGGATGTTCCTGGTTTACTTCACTATCAGCTGATATTGTTGTGTCCACCGGTGTCTCTAAGTCTCTTCCAGTGGCTTTTCACACTCATGAAGCAGTTGTTCACAGGTTCCAATAGAGTCACCATTTGCATAGCCTGACGAGAAGAGATTAGATTTATCAGCATTTTCCTTTAATGGATGTCCTTCAAGGACAGCCCCCAGAAAGAAGAGGTCAGTGCAGTAAAGGTAGCGGCATTAATCATCGTCACCATTTGAAATAAGGAAGAATAAATAAATAAACAGCTTAGCATCATGATCATGTATCAGGATGTTACTTCAGGTCACATACACATCAAACGTAATCCCAAGGATGTCAGGACCAATGTTATGAATGTTATTGTTAACTCTGTTTCACGAATGGCGAGGCAGAGCTTTGCATTAGACTGTGTCATAATGTTATCAATAATAACAGGGTGTATACAGTGGCAGCACAGTGAGGTTGTCCTTTGTGGGAACCTTTCTGTAGCTACAAGTGCTAGGGGTTTGGTGGTTTGGTTTGGAGAGAGCGATGACACAGTGACATCCATGGGTTGTCTGTCTTGTCCTACAGGTTACTCTGTGGGCAGTTCATACAGAGTGTAAGAAGCACTGGCATCAATACAAGAAGACATATCCTTAGGGGGACATGCTGAGGGGTATTACAAGTTAAATAAATACTAGAGGAGAAGAAGCTACCTCCCACTAAGGAGGATGAAGTGGTGGGACATGGGGCTAAGAAGGAGGAGACTGCATGGTGATGCACTGGAGTAAACGAACTAGCATCCCAAGAAGCAACTAGATTATCAAGGTCATGCTCCCCACGCAATTCTACTATTTTTAAACCTGAGCCTTCTACACCTGGATTCAATAGGGTGCTGTTGTTTTGTGGAAGAAGAAAATGCACCTGTCATTCTGGCAAAGATCCTACTGTACATTGAGATTTAGCAATTTCAGTACTTGGGAATTGTAGCTAGTGCTTACAGAAAAAGGAATAGACAATAATTTTTCAAAAACCTGTTCAAGTGCATAACTTTGCACACCAGAGTGGCCTCAATTTAATAGGACTGAAAGTGTGGGTACATACATACTGCCTGAAATTCTATAATGGGAAACCAGCCTCTAATAAAAGAATAATGAGAAATATAGATATTCCCTGAAATTCAAAATAAGAGTCCATTTCTGTTCTTACAAAGAAAAACAACTGAAAAGTGACAAAATTGATCATGGGAAATAATTCCCAGTTTTGTCTTCATTCTGATATATACTGAGAAAAAATATTAACTCCTTCTCAATGGGTATTTTATATATTTATCTGTATGAAAGCATCCTGGGGGCTTTCAGTTTGTTATGGATGTCTCTTTGTTCTTTTCAACATCTGTTAAATAGTCAGAATTTAAAAAGCAATTTAACTTTATAAAAAGCTAATTTGATTTATTTGGGTTATTTTTATTTATTAACCAATTTCCTTCTGGGTTGATTTTCTTAAGTGCTAAGCTTCATAATGGAAATGCTGACACAACTTTAAGTATAGGAGCAAATGCTATTCTAATAATTCAGCTGAATAAATACCAGCCAGCATTTAGTTATTTTCCCAGGAACTGGATAAACAGCCACTTCCTTTTTAGTGTCTCTTTGTAAAGTAAATGTTCCACAGCCTGCTAATCATCACGATGAAATTTTCTATTAAAAGACCTCCAACCTTTCTTTTGTTTATTCTGCAAGATCTTTGTGGTTCCATATTAGTCAAGTTAAAAAAAAAAATAAATCAAAACAAATACAGTGACTGGCAACAAACCACGTTTTGACCCATTTCAAGAAGTACTGTTTCTGAACAGTTTGGCTTTTATAGATGAGAACATGAGATTGGGCTCAGTTGAATAATTCAGATGCTGATTGATGTTTCAAACATGCAAGACTATTCTGTAAGGGAGATATCATTTTGACTGTATGATTTCATCTGATCTATCACATTATTACAGTGGTGTAGTTCTTGCATCGTGTTGCATCTGGGCAAGGTTCATAAGAATAGTTTTACTCTGAGAGTCTCTGTTATGCTAGTGAAAATTAAATAATAATTCTGCACTGAAAAACCAGGAACAGTTTAAGGTTGGAGATTTTTTTAATTATTTTTTTAATTTTTTTTCTCCACAAGTTGAAAGGGAGTTGCTTTCCCAAAAAGCTCTGCTAGTGAAGGGGCAGTTTCTCGTGGAAAGCTTCAGCTTTGAATTTTTTCAGAGAAATTATAGCTGTTCCTGAGATAATCACCAAGCACTCCCAGATAGACCCTTACTCACAGCTTACTGACGTGTGCTTTTAACTCAGCTTTGTCTAAAAGCAGAGAGAAAGGTTGAGAAAAAGAGGTTGATCTTACAAATCTTCACTGATACAAAGCTTAAACCTCAAGCAGCATAATTTGCCTGAGCCCCATTAATGCCAGTGCAGCAGACTAACCCCCTGCCAGTGCCTCTGGACTCCCCCTTGGCAGCTGAGAGAGGCAGGCTCTGTGCAGGGCCAAACCTGCTACAAAGCTGGAGTGGAAAAGCAAGCACGAGACCAGGTCCCTTGCTGATTGGACTATCCATCAGGCTCCGCCGTGTGCCTCTCACAAAAGTTTAATTACTCAGATCACACAGGCCCTCTTTTGCGTGCCAGACCTTCCCTGCTCCCATTTCACTAACAGCTACCCCACTGGGTGGATGGTATGACAGCTCCTGACACATCCTTAAATGGTGCTAATTACTGGCTTTTAAGTAACTAAGAGTTTTTACAGGGTCTTCATTAGGGTGATAGTAAGTGGGTGGATACACGTGTCAATCAAGTGAAGTGGTAGATGAACTGTATATAGTATTTCAGTTAATTTGTTCTGTTAATTACCTTATGATAATTGCCGCCTCCTTTGTGGGAATGAAACCAGCTTGAGGGTGTCCTGCGTCCTTCCCCACCTGAGTAGTTACGTGCTCTTCATAGTACATGTGGAGCTGCAGACAGAGAAAAATACCCTGAAAGCTGGCATGTGGGCATGAGAAAGAGAGGTGCTGGGGAACAGAGGTGGCTGATGAAGGCTGGAAAACTGGTCAGATGCCCATGTTTTAATTACTTTCTCAAATAAGGCACCCATAGTTTGAAATAAAAATTCATGTAGTCTCTTTTTGAGGAGCCTCTTCACATGTGCCAAGGAGATAAACCTCAGAGGAGGACACACTATAAAGGGGCAGTCACTTGTTGACTTTGTCAGAGGTGTCTGATCTGATCCCATTGTGGGTGCTAACAGCTAAGGCTTCTTTCTGAACAGTTTTGATCTGTTTTTGGTAGGCTTCGAGTTGGAATAAGGGCAAATAATGCAAAGCAGTCAAGTCCAGTTTTGGTGTGTTTCCAGGAGCTTTTGAAAGTGAATGTAATGACAGGTTGGAAAGTTAAAATAATAGAATTAAAAAATGTTAGCAGTTTAAAATGGTGCAAAAGATGTGCCACCCTGACTAACTGTATGTATTTTCCTGCCTTCTTCTCCTGATGACAACTCAGGAATAAGAAAGAAGGGCAGCCCTTGGGAAAGGCTGGGTCAGGCCTCTGACGGCCTCCTGCAAAAAAAGGTTGTGAAAGCCCTGTAGTAAGAAGAGGAATGATCTCTGGGAATGGACATGGATCCAAGATAAAAATAGTGAACTGAAAGAATGTATTTATTCAGCTGAGCAATGGCAAAGTTAGTTGAGGAGGGGAAGGCTGCATTCTGTGGAGTGGCCCAGTCACATAAGGAGCATTGCCCAGGTGACGGAGCAAAGGCATTAGGAAGCATTTACTTGGGTTGGAGGCTTTGTTTGATTTGACATGTGTATTTTATTGCCATGGATATTCATGCAAGGACTTTTTAAAAACAATAGTGTGTGTGGAAAAAGTATGAACTTCCAAACTTGCTGAAGCCAGCAGGACTGTTGCTGTTCAAAGCAGTAACAAAAAGTGGAACCATTAAAAATGGAATAGAACCTTTCAGGATGTCCCAGCCTATACTTCAAAACATGTGAGTTTCTTGTACAGTTCAGCTGCACTAAAAAGAAACACCAACATTTGGAACAAACTAGGAAATAAGGGAGTTTATGTCAGTAAAGCTGCACTGAACTTTGTCTGCCTTTCCCCTGCCTAGTTCAGGAGCTTGCTGCTAGCAGCTGGGTGCCTCTGCCCTCCTGGGCATCTTCCAGGCTGCAGACGGCACCCCAGACCCTATGTGTGCACCTCTGCTTGCCTGGGAAGGCCCAGGCTGGCAAATGGCCAGCCCCAGTGGTTCTAACAACAAACCTTCAGATACCTCATATTGATGGGATGAAGACTAAGTCCTACAAGCAAAGAGAGATTTTTATTAATTTTTTTTTTTAATGGTATATGTGTTGCTGAGGTTTGCTGTTATAACCATGTCAATTGTGGGCATGATTTATACTTCTAACAGACCTGGTTATATCAGCAACGTAAGTAAATACAGGATAAAGCTAATTAATTGTGATCCTTCTCAGCTTTCCCATGATGCAGAGTTTGTAGGAGGCTTGTTGATAATGCTGAACTACAAGAAGAGCATCTTAACATCCCTATGAGTGTTTTATCACATTGTCAGTAATGTTATATACTCCATTTTTATGGGCTGTGTTTTAAAGTTATATTTCTGACAGGAATGTGTCATTTTGATTACTCTCAGCAAGAAATTTTACAGTGCGTCCAGATAAGCCTCTTCTGATTAAAATGGAAAATTTGGTTTTGAAAACTTTCAACAAATTGGGCTTTGTTTTTTCCCTTTTGCCTCCCTTTTAACACTGCATTCATTGGTATGGAAAAAAGCTCCATGCAATGTTTTCTTTTTGATAATTTAACCCATAATATATGTTATCTTTCAAAAGTTCACCATAGGAGAAATACAATTTATTTTCTTCTTTTATCCACAGCAACAAAAAAACAACAAAAATAAAGCAAATTTTCAGGAATAACAGATATTAAACAAACAAACAAACAAACAAACAACAACAACAAAACACAACCAAACAAAAAAATGCCCAAAACTTGTGGAACAGAAACATATGCTGAATTTTAAAATTATTGGGAGAGTTGGAGAGTTGGATATCCACTTTTAGAAGGACATGTCATGGGCACATCACATAAATGCTAGTTCTCTAGCTGGGAGGTATCAAGAGATGTTTAGTGGAAATGGGGAAGACAAGATATTCCCACAAACTCAAGGCTAGGTAGGATCCTTCTATACTTGGTCTCGCTGGCCAGTGCATCCCATCACATTTATTAAGCTAAAATACTTTTAATCTGAGAATCCAAAAGCTCTTTTTGAGCAGAAGGACAGCAGACAGTTCTAAAGCCAGGAAGCCAAATTACCTAGATCCTGTCATTGACTTAGAGCAGAGACATGAGCCTTTGCTCCCTGTGCCTTGGAGACTGCAGCTGCTGGGGTACACAGCATGGCATCTGGTTAGTGGTGCAGAGAAGTGCTGCCCAGCAGGTTGCAAGACAAAGGGAAGTGAATGAGATGGAGAAATTTAGGCCAAAAGCAATCTTCCAAACCATTTTTGAGGTGAAACACTACTATTTTTCAATTTCTTTAAAACAGAAGGGAGAAAACCCACCATGTAAGCATGGTTCCGTTACAGCTTTGTATTGCAGTCTCCTCTGCGCTCCAGTTACTGCTTTGATATTGTAATGGTGTTATTTCTTGTAACATGGGGCTACTAGGGGACTCATTAGTCATAAACCTTACCCTTGGAAAATGTAAAAGTCAACATCAACCGTCACTAATAATGTATTTCACCTACTGTTATTGTAAGTATGTGAACACAGCCAGAATCTGCTCGGTGCCTGCTCATGTAGTCCTTTGGAAATATCCTTTTGCAGACTCTCTTCCTCTGCCAAGCACAGGGTCCATTGAACATATTTATTTCACATTTTCAAATATTTTTTCTGCCTATAAAATGAAGCAATTGATCTAGGGGAGTGCTGTGAAGTTTTTTTCCTTAGGAGACAATAAAATTTGGGTGTGGACCTGAGGGAAGATACCCACTCTGTGTTTCATCTCAGCCCACCCCACCATTCCTTCTTGTGAATTTTAAAAAATCCTTGTCTTTTGAAGAGCAGAATCTGTTAAATTCTTTTAGCTGGTGCAGAAACTGCTGTGGCTAGGGTTGGCCAAAGAGTTTCACCATGTTGTTGGTGTAATTAAGTAACACAAAAACCTCCAGCCAGTGAGTTTCTGTCCTAATTCAAATGAATATGAAAATATTCTATAGCTTCTGCATGCTGGATTGCATCAAGTGGGAAATACATCTTTCAATTGCATGTCTTTTTGTTACTAGTCATTTAACTTTGGGTTTCTATGTATAGATATATATTTTTAAATCTTCTGGATTGAAATAGTTTTGGATAGATTGATTGCAAACTGATTTATGATCCATGTCGCACCAGAGAAGTAATTTTATGCATATAACTTCTTTTACAATTACCTCCACAATGATTTCAAAGGATTTTGCTGCTTGTGGGAGGCCGTCAATAAGTGGCACTTGCATATTCATCCATTTCAATCTGAGATTTTTAAAGACCTGAGGGAATAGAACAGAGTCACTGGAAATTAATTTTTTCAACAAGTTTGCTTTTTCATTTTTTTAAGGATAACCATGCTTCAGTGAAAGCTTTTTTTTTTTCAAATGAAGGTACTCCTAGATTCACAAATGCTGAAAGCTAAAGATTTCTACCCAAATGTAGCAATTCTTTTCGGTATCCGTTGTCATTCAGTTGAATGTAAATCTTGCTTCTGGGCTTTTGTAGATATTTCTTTTCTATTAAATATTCACTATTCCCAAGTGAATGAAGCTACTCAGAAATGAGTTTGTTCTTTGACTAGAAAATCACCTTTCCCAAATTTTTTGATTATTTATTTAACAAAGCCATGCTTTGAAAATGTATAGCTTAAAGCTCTCACTCCTGCAGCAACAGAGTATCCAAGGGTTGGTTTCCCACCATCTTTATTTCTCTCCTTTGCACTCAAAAGGCCAAATTCTGCTCCCATCTGACAAGTGAGCAGAAAAACACACATGATCTCATTCCTGAGTTAGATGGTAACACCCAGTGCCTGCTGCTAGACTGAGCTGCAAGAAAAGAAACAGGTTTCCAGCAAGTTCTTGTAGGAAATAAATGTTCTGGGGGCATCATACAAAATGTTTAACCTATGCAGTCATGTGCACTATTGAGCTCCCCAAAGAGTCTGGCACATCACCATGTGGAAGTACTTGCTCAGATAGCAATTATTACAATATTAATATTACAATTATTACTGCAGATTAGCAGTGCCACTGTGTTGATGTTCATGGTGCTCAGGCTCATACTTCCTGCCTTTAAGCCAACTGTACCAGTTTAGGTATCACATGCAGTCGGGATGCTGCTCCCAGCTCTGCAGGTGCTTTGGCTCATGGCAAATCAGGTATTTCTCCACTGCAGTGCGTTGCACAGTGGCACCTTAGTGGGCAGTGACAGCAAATGTACAGGATGCTGGTAGTTCAACCAGTCACCGGTGAGATGGGAGCCAGATGAGATTAACCACTAGGTTATTTGAGTTTTTCAGATAAGTCCTGCTGACTTCTACCATAGGTACTTCTATTCCCCACTCAAACACAACAAATGCTGTCCAGACATTAATTATCCATGTCATTATTTTTTTTTAATGTGAGAAGGATGCTGTCTTTGAGAAGCCATGATATCCACTTCTCTACTCTGACAGCAATAGCTGACCCTTAGGGTTAATCACTAGAAGCAGAGAAAGATTTGGGGTTGTGGGGGAACCTTTGTGCAAATATTGATTGCATATCACCACGGTTTTGCAGTCTCAGGCTATATGTGAACACTAGAATGAGCTGAAAAAAATATACTTCCAAAATTCCTTTTTAATTTGTAATAAACCCATTTTGTTATTTACTAAGGCCAGTGCCAGATGGCCTGGAGCATCTTCTCACTCATATTTCAAAACAGAAAAACCTTTCTCCAAATCTGCAAGCTACTACTTTTTCATGGGGATTATTTCTGTTGAGCAAGGAAAACTCAGGTTAATTAGGCCAAATAAGCTGATGCAGTCAGAGACAGAGACGCAGCAGTTGCAAGATTGAAATCCATCAAGAAACTGTGTCAACAGATGCTCTCTTAACTTGTTTGTTATTTGCGAGGGGAGTTGTCCACATCATTAGATAGAAATATGTTTATTTTTGTTACAATAAATGCTCTGATGTAAAAAGTCTTAATTCAGTAGGGTTACAGAGCCAGTGTGTACTCCTAACATGCGCATCTTGAAAAAGAGAAGTTTACCTACTCTCTCTGGCAGATTCCAGTATTTGCAGAAAAAGAGAAAGATTTAAACTTAAACTCTCCAGGTTTTTGGGGTCCAGCTGCTTAGGGCTTAAGTCACTTCTCCTCACTGTCCTGCAACCTCAGGACCCTTTAGCTCCAGGGACTTCTTCCTCAAACCCTGGGTGTTTTATATGCTCTGAAAATAAATTGAGAGATAGACAGATGGAAAGTTTTAGAATTGCCTTAAATCTGACCAGCAGTTCATCATTTTCAGTGTTAGCAGCAGCCAGCACCAGATATTCTTAAGGAAGAAGCAAGACTTTCAGAAAGCTCTACAGAGCACCATCGCACTGCTAACAGGATTTTGCCTCTATTTTTTGTAATTTTTGGGAAAGGGGCACCTGCATGATTCACAGCTATCACTAGGGGCCAAGTTCAGACAGCAGATTTTTCTAAATGTCATCTTATACAGGCTGGAGGCAGAAAGTGAAATCTTCATTGTCTGGGTTGTTTCTGTCACTGTGGGGTACAGTGCTGTGGCTTTGTTTCACTGGCCACCAGCAACCTGTCTGTGTTGATGGCCATACGTGTAATTCTGGGCTCCACACCCATCCCAGAGCCTTTAAGAAGTGTTTGTCAGGGGGGTATGGCTGTAGTCAGAGCAAGGATGGATGTCTGCTTCCTGTGGCTCTCTGGACCCTCACTGCCACCCCTGGTCACTCTAAGAGCACACCAGCTCCGCTGACAAATTCCATCCCTGGCAATGTGTGTGTCAAACGCGGATCTTCCCCGGTTCTGATTGAGTTATCGATCTGCCCTCAGAGAGCGTGACCTGGATTTATCCCTCCACACTGTGCAGGTCTCTGGGCCAGAGAAAATTAAAGTTAATCAGTGAAGGATCCTAGCCAGTTTCAAGAAACAAACACAATCTAGCCCAGGCTTAGCACAGGGTTGGCTTGCTCTTTGAAAAAAGCGTCTCCCACCGTGGTGTTCTTGAACTGCATTAAGTGCAGTAGTTCCCTGTGTCTGCCCTCACTCAAAACTGAGGCATATCGTAGAATCATCACAGAATCACAGAATGGTTTGGGTTGTGAGGGACCTACAGATTGTCTAGTTCCAACCCCCCTGCATAGGCAGGGATACCTCCCACTGTAACAGGTTGCTCAAAGTCATATCCAATCTTGCATTGGACACTTCCAGAAAATCTAAAATCCAGTGCTGCCTCTTTAAATTAAGTCCAAGTTATGTCTTCCATTTTGGCTGTGTGGTTGCTTATTACTCCTGTCTGCAGAGGGGAATGAGAAGCAGGTGGGTGCTGAGTTGTAGGCATTGGGGCATTATCCATGTCATTATTTTTTTTTAATGTGAGAAGGATGCTGTCTTTGAGAAGCCATGATATCCACTTCTCTACTCTGACAGCAATAGCTGACCCTTAGGGTTAATCACTAGAAGCAGAGAAAGATTTGGGGTTGTGGGGGAACCTTTGTGCAAATATTGATTGCATATCACCACGGTTTTGCAGTCTCAGGCTATATGTGAACACTAGAATGAGCTGAAAAAAATATACTTCCAAAATTCCTTTTTAATTTGTAATAAACCCATTTTGTTATTTACTAAGGCCAGTGCCAGATGGCCTGGAGCATCTTCTCACTCATATTTCAAAACAGAAAAACCTTTCTCCAAATCTGCAAGCTACTACTTTTTCATGGGGATTATTTCTGTTGAGCAAGGAAAACTCAGGTTAATTAGGCCAAATAAGCTGATGCAGTCAGAGACAGAGACGCAGCAGTTGCAAGATTGAAATCCATCAAGAAACTGTGTCAACAGATGCTCTCTTAACTTGTTTGTTATTTGCGAGGGGAGTTGTCCACATCATTAGATAGAAATATGTTTATTTTTGTTACAATAAATGCTCTGATGTAAAAAGTCTTAATTCAGTAGGGTTACAGAGCCAGTGTGTACTCCTAACATGCGCATCTTGAAAAAGAGAAGTTTACCTACTCTCTCTGGCAGATTCCAGTATTTGCAGAAAAAGAGAAAGATTTAAACTTAAACTCTCCAGGTTTTTGGGGTCCAGCTGCTTAGGGCTTAAGTCACTTCTCCTCACTGTCCTGCAACCTCAGGACCCTTTAGCTCCAGGGACTTCTTCCTCAAACCCTGGGTGTTTTATATGCTCTGAAAATAAATTGAGAGATAGACAGATGGAAAGTTTTAGAATTGCCTTAAATCTGACCAGCAGTTCATCATTTTCAGTGTTAGCAGCAGCCAGCACCAGATATTCTTAAGGAAGAAGCAAGACTTTCAGAAAGCTCTACAGAGCACCATCGCACTGCTAACAGGATTTTGCCTCTATTTTTTGTAATTTTTGGGAAAGGGGCACCTGCATGATTCACAGCTATCACTAGGGGCCAAGTTCAGACAGCAGATTTTTCTAAATGTCATCTTATACAGGCTGGAGGCAGAAAGTGAAATCTTCATTGTCTGGGTTGTTTCTGTCACTGTGGGGTACAGTGCTGTGGCTTTGTTTCACTGGCCACCAGCAACCTGTCTGTGTTGATGGCCATACGTGTAATTCTGGGCTCCACACCCATCCCAGAGCCTTTAAGAAGTGTTTGTCAGGGGGGTATGGCTGTAGTCAGAGCAAGGATGGATGTCTGCTTCCTGTGGCTCTCTGGACCCTCACTGCCACCCCTGGTCACTCTAAGAGCACACCAGCTCCGCTGACAAATTCCATCCCTGGCAATGTGTGTGTCAAACGCGGATCTTCCCCGGTTCTGATTGAGTTATCGATCTGCCCTCAGAGAGCGTGACCTGGATTTATCCCTCCACACTGTGCAGGTCTCTGGGCCAGAGAAAATTAAAGTTAATCAGTGAAGGATCCTAGCCAGTTTCAAGAAACAAACACAATCTAGCCCAGGCTTAGCACAGGGTTGGCTTGCTCTTTGAAAAAAGCGTCTCCCGCCGTGGTGTTCTTGAACTGCATTAAGTGCAGTAGTTCCCTGTGTCTGCCCTCACTCAAAACTGAGGCATATCGTAGAATCATCACAGAATCACAGAATGGTTTGGGTTGTGAGGGACCTACAGATTGTCTAGTTCCAACCCCCCTGCATAGGCAGGGATACCTCCCACTGTAACAGGTTGCTCAAAGTCATATCCAATCTTGCATTGGACACTTCCAGAAAATCTAAAATCCAGTGCTGCCTCTTTAAATTAAGTCCAAGTTATGTCTTCCATTTTGGCTGTGTGGTTGCTTATTACTCCTGTCTGCAGAGGGGAATGAGAAGCAGGTGGGTGCTGAGTTGTAGGCATTGGGGCGGGACTCAGGAGAGGCTCTGGCCACAGGCTGCTTTCACAGCTTTGTGTAAGGTAGCAATTTCGTGCTGCCTCTGTTTAGATACATGTGGACACATCTCAATGCTTCTACTAATCTGGATTTGCCTTTCCACGATGCTCATCCTTTGCTGTTTGGAAAGGAAGTGCCTGTGTGCTGCCAAGTACAGTGGATACCCCACCTCTGGGGAATACCAGTGTACCCAGGTAATGCTGCCATTCACAAAGCTAGGTAGTAGTATTGAACAGAATATTAATAACTTCTCTGTCTTACCCAGTCCTTTAACAAGCAGTGATTTAGCTTAGTTAGAAACTATGTAACATCTGTTCTTAGAGTGTCTTCATGTGTCTGTGCAGAAGGTCCTTCCAGGTCCTAAGAAAAATGCCTTTACCTTCTTAGGTTTAGTCTTTCAGAGGGAATGTGGCCAAGACACTGGAAAATCCAGGTTTTATATTCAGCCTGATGACAGGCTTGCCAAGTGAGGAGACAGCTTCATCATGCTGCTTTGCTTTCCTGGATTTCCTTTTCTCCCCTTGTGTTTGATTAGGTGGTGGCTCCCTGGGACACTGACAGATGCTGTAGCCCCAGGCACACTCAGCTCTCCCACCTGGCCAGGTGGCCTGGGGCTGCATTTACTGCTGCTGAGAATCACAGAAGTAACAAGTGAAGGATTCCACTCCAGGCACACTGCTAGACCTCCCTCCCACAGCCAGTGGTACACTGACAAGGGGACAGGTGTGTAGCGCACACACGTGCGTGCCCACACACTCATGTGCGTGTCCTCACTCTCCATGTTTAGTATCTGCTCGGTGCTGATGGAGTCTCTTTTGAATAAGTGCTCATACTGTGCTCTTGTAATGGGGCAGAAAGGCTAGAATGTGAGAGGGACTGATCTTTGTTTATTTTTCTTTGGCAATTTTGTGGTGAGTGCTGTGGTTGGCATGTAGGCTGAGATGTTACAGGGTGGGAGAAGTTTAAATATAATTACAAGTCACTGCTGTCTGCAGCTAGCTCCATAGGTTATACAAGGGATGAAGAGAGCATTTTTCCCATGGTGTTAGGGGAGCACAGAGGATACCCCCTTTGCTGAACAATTGTACAGATCTGGTCGGTAGGGACTTTTGTTTGGGAATAGGAAATAGCTTGCAGAAAGCAGGCAGAAAGCTGAAAACTAGACAAGCTACAGAGCTCCTCACACGTTAACAAAGCTAATGGGAAATTACTGTCATCTGCAGGAGAGGGATGTTTGGAAAAGGCCACTCAAACTTCATAATCCAAAATCTCTTTTCAGTAGACCTGGGGTGGATATACTCTAATTTTGGGAGGAGCAGGGATACTATGTAAATATTTTCTCCTGTTCCTAGTAATATCTTCCCCAATTTATTTAAGACTATTGGTCTTTGTAATGTGGTCTGCCTTCTCAGCTAGTGTAGCAGAGAGGCATCCAAAGGCATGAACCTTCTTTCTGGCTGCTCTGCTCACTACATTACCAGTTTATTTTAGTTTTACCCTTTACAACACCTTGTGGATGTTTCCATCTCAACCTCACTGCAGAGAAGAATACTTTCGGTGCCCACAGAGCTTTCAAGATTATTTTGTTATTTTTTAAAAAAAAACCAAACAGGTAGTATTTGGAAGTGCCATGAGTGCACAGAGTGGAGGTGAAAGCATTAATTTGTAATTAACATTCAGGATGCATTGGAAAGGAGGACAGAAATACAGGGTAAAGTAAGAGATTATAAATTCCAGTACTTTAAATAAAATGTATGTGAGTTTGGTAGTATTTTAGTAATGTTGACCTATTTCATGGGTACAGTCTTCCAGGCTTGTAATCCTCTTTGCAGGGAGTTTGTAACGTTTTGGAAAAAACAGACAAACTTTTAGACATGCGAACTTCAGCTTATCTTTAAACCTTTTATGAGCAAAGGTTGGGTTGTTTTTTTGTTTGTTTTATTTTTTTCCCACAAGTACATCTGTTCGGGTTCCTGCAAACCTTGCTTTATGTGTATTCAAGCCAGACTAAACCATATCCTAAGATACTCTTATGACTCCCCTGTTAGTTACTTAGGGGTCTTACACACATACAAGGAGAAGATATTCCCTTTCTGCAGGTCATTTTTTGCTAACAATATATTACTGTAAACCAAATCTGATTATGAAAATTTTGCTCCTGAAACACTGACTTGCAAACACGTGAGCATTAGATAGTTAGTTCCACTAGTGAGTGTTTACCATCACAGTTGTGTTTGTGTTTTTTAAAACAACCACAAAATCACATCCAGGTACTAAACAGTGAACTGAATTCTTGAAAATCCTGACAACCAACAATTATTTAGATTAAATTTAATTAGATGGGGATGCTTTTCTTTAGAGGTTTGAACCTGCTTGGCATTTCACTTTGGTTATTTGTGTAAGAAAATGCTGGCTTGAGGTTTCATTTCTGCTCCGGCTTCTCTGTTTCACTGGGGAAAAAAGAAGATAAATTAGATGGGGTCAAAACTCTCTTCTCACACAGGCCTGGTAAATCTGTAATAATTTCACACTACTTTCAGTTCAGCTGAGGTAAATCCGAGATCACAGCAGTGAAGCTAGCAGGCTGGCTGTATTCAAACTGCTGTGACAAGTTGCTGAAATATTATGGTGGTGAGTGAAAAAGCTTCAAGTTAATTTTTTTTTATTATTTATTTTTTTCAACTAGAAAGAGTGAGTATGTCCTGTGATTTAAAAATCTGATAGGTTCCAGTGCATCTCTAGAAAAAGAGGGAGAAAGAAGCAATGCTCCAGATGGGAAGCTGCATTAGAAGTGTGGAGTGTCTATCTGAAAAGAGACACCTGGGTAAGTGAAGATACTAATAAATAAGCATCCTGGGCTTTAAGCATTGTGAGTGCTTGGAAGAGAACAGTTGGAAAGCCTTAAGTGAGGGTGTCTTTCTTGTACACAGCTGACCAAGTGTGTTGCTTACAGTTGCCATGTGTCAAGCTGTTTCTTGCTCATTAGTTTTACACTGATGGAAAGCAACTTTAAATCACTCTTTAGAGGAATCCACCGTGAGGCATGCCAGCTGTGTGCCAGATGAAGGAGTTGTAAAGTCATGTTGGACAGGCAGGAATATACCAGAGAGAGAGATTTAAAGTCATGAGAAAGATAATTACTTTGCACTCAGAGATTAGCCATAGGAAAGGGAAGGGAAGAATTATACTCTGCATTTGTGAGAAGGTTTCCTGCTATTCCATTGTCCCACTCACACATGCACACACATGCACACAGCTGAATTTACTGTCACAGTGTCAGGTTAGCCAGGACTGCCAGCATGAGAGAAATCCTTATGGGAAGATTTCTTAGCAAGCACACTCACTCCTTCCTTTCTTTCTTCATTTGTTCCTACACTACAGACTGCAGAAGTAGTTGCTGCAGACAAGATGGCTTTAGATGCTTTACTTGTTATGAGGATTTGAAAACATTCCCCCTCTCTCATGACTGCTCCTAAAATGTAGGACTGGAGCTGAGGCAGGCAGTGGGCAGCATGTCTCTGGGGGTGGTGAAAAAGACAATGGTGCAGGAACCTTCTCAGGCCAGAAAAAGCATGAGTGAGCAACAAAGAATGGACTAGGTCATCCTAACTACATGCTTGGGGCAAAGTCAGTGTATACAGCAATAGCTCTTTGCATTTCTGCACCAGTCTACCTTACTATTTCTGGTAAGGTAGTGATACTACACCATCCTTTTCTTCAGAGACTTCTTGAAATGTCTCATAGCTATTGTCACAAATGCTCTGGCCCCTCCAGACCAGAGTCCAGTGCTCTCTCCCTTCACAACTGCGTCTTCTTCCTTCCTGGTCCTTCCAGGCTCTCTGGGTTCTCCTCATCCTTATTTCACTGCTGTTATCCTTTGTTTCAGACTGAATAGTCAGTCTTTTGGGCACTAGCATTGTGCTTGCAGAGACTTTGGGGCATGTTGGCTGTGTGGGAAGTTGTGAACTGGTGAGCTGAGGAGGATCTCTGGCTCCCAGGGCAGAGCTGATGTGCTGCAAATCCTGTCCTGGCTGAGCATCTCCCCAGCTTGCACAGCCGTAAGTTTTGGAATTGGTCAGATGTTGCCCAGCAGAGACCCAACTCGGAAAGTTCTCAGCCTTAGTCACTAGATCACTGCTTGCATTACAGTAGTAGCTTTGGGCATTTTCTCAGGCAAAAGCCTGACGTGAACACTGTCAAAAGAGTGAAAAGAAACAGAATTACTTTTAATGACCAAAAGATACATTATATGTATCATCTAATTTTCTCTTAAGTGACACAGGCACCACAAATATGTCCACTAGATACACCAGAAAAATGCTATCAATTAAGTGTTTCTGCTTAAAATAATTGGACTTTTTTTCTTATGGAAATCTTTTTAACCCCTTCTGAAGGCTACCCTGATGCTGACACCCTGCCCTCAGAAAGGCAGTAGATTAGGTGTTGGGTTTGTGCTGCATGTAATCACCCTTAGTGTAATGAAACTCTCCTTTCTGACATTGATTTGGCTTTGGTTTTTTAAGACATTCTATCTAAATGGAAGCATCTTTACATGAACGTTTCTTTCTGCCCATCTGTCAGGGCCTTAACCACTGCAGCTGCAAACATCGGTGCTTCCTGTGGATGGGAATTACAGCCCTATGAAGTTGCCCTGACATGACCCTGTTACCTGCCCCCTTTCTCCCTTTTGCCTCGCTTTGTGCATGGATGGACCTTTTGGAAAGTTATAATTTGGATGTGAAACAATTATCCTAAAACAGTTAGCCAGAGCAGAGTGGACACACAAATTTATCTTCTCTCTCTCTCTTTTGGTGAAGAACATCTATCTTCCATGACCTCTTGATTACTGAAGCCTTCAAAATATATTCTTTGGTCTGTGACACCGTGCTCAGTGCAGGGCCAAGCATTAAATATCACCCTCTGTGATTAATTGGAAGTTAATTAAATCTATCACTGAAACAATGAGAAGGCAATGATCTATGTAATCATTGAAATAGTAAATGAAATGATGTAAGGGCCCTCCGTTTCGCTTATTGACAGTGATGGAGGGGTGCCCGAGCCCTGCTGCTCTGCTGTGTTTTCTGCCTGACCACACAGGCCTGCTCAGACTGACACAAACTTTCCAATGAACCAAGTGGCAAAGCATAGCTAATGGTGATCTACTAGACACTGCCTTTCCTTTTCTTTTGCCACCTTCAGATGCTGCTCAAAAGGCCTTGAAGGTAACTCTGGTATTTTGGATGTGCAGTGCAAGCAGTAGTCCTGAAATGGCAAAGCCAAGCAACAAAGACTTTCAGCATGGTGCATGGATTATCTTGCTGTTTTCAGGTTGAATGAAAATGTTGCTGCTCTGATTGTTTGGTAAGCAATAACACAACATTTATTGTATTAGATTTTAAAAGTACTTCTTACTTGAATCTATAGTTTTTTAATAGGTCCAAAACGTGCTGTTCATCCCACTATGACAAGAGTTGTTGAGCACATGATAATTTTCTTCTGGTTTCTCACTGTTAAAGCAGTCTAAGCAACAAAGAATCCTAAAATAGATGAAAATGTGGCTGGAAAGGATGTCATATGTTGTAGCCAGTACTTGACCAATTTCTCTAGGTCTCTTTTAGTGGAAAATAAAGATGTTATTTACTTCTCTCTGAAATGACATTGTGATATATTTTCCTTTTGGATTATATTCCATAGTATGAAAATAGGGCTTGTTTTTTCATGTGATAAGACATGTTTTGTAATATGAATTTGTTGCTTCAGATGTAGGATGATAACACCAGGTGTGTACCCTCAGGCACCACTCTCTCTAAATTCTCTCTCAGTCTAGAAACAAAAGAACGGCAACCTTAAAGGAAAGGTCAGGAACTCATCCATTCCCTTTTTTTCCTACCACCTTGCTTCTTTCCTGGGGCTGCCTTTGGGCACATATGCACCCATGGAAGGACACAAGTCTGTGCATTCCCCTATGATAGAACGGGTTTGGATCTTTTCCTTGGCTCCACAGGCTCTCAAAGTGCATCCAAAAGCTCAAAAGACTTGTCTAATTAAAGGGGGGTTCTCTTATCTTCCTCATCCATTCAATTGTAATGCGCTCTTTAATCAGGATGTATTCTCACTTCTTGATATACTTCTTACTCTTCTATGCCTGCCTTTCTGCTCCAGATCTTTAATTCCACTCATTCTGTAGCAGACACCGTTCTCATGTCATCTAGGCCAGCTTTGAGGGCAATGGAGGAATCTTTGGTTTTACCATGGCATTCTTCAGTCTTTCAGAAGCAGAAAGCAGCTCCCCACAGAGAGCCTGATCCATTAAGCCATGTAATGTCAAATATAGCACAGAGAAATCATCAAAGGAAGTGATTCTCCCCCTCTATTCAGCTCTCAGGAGACCCCACCTAGAGTACTGTGCCCAGTTCTGGAGCCCCCAACATAAGAAAGACATGGGCCTCCTGGGGTGTGTCTAGAGGAGGGTCACAAAGATGATCAAAGGGCTAGAGCACCTCTCCTATGAAGACAGGCAGAGAGACACGCTGGAGAAGAGAAGCCTCTGGGGAGACCTTATAGCAGCCTTCCAGTACCTGAAAGGGGGCTACAGAAAAGCTGGGGAGGGACTTTTGACAAGGACTTGTAGCAAAAGAACAATGGGTAATGGATTTAAGCTAGAAGAGAGTAGCTTTATATTAGATATTAGGAAGAAATTCTTCACTATGAGGATGGTGCGACACTGGAACAAGTTGCTCAGGGAAGCTGTGGATTCCCCATCCCTGGAAATGTTCAAGTCCAGGTTGGATTGAGCTTAGAGCAACCTGGTCTAGTGGAAGGTATCCCTACCCTTGCAGGGGAGTTGGATCTAGATGATCTTTACAGTCCCTTCCAACCCAAACTATTCTATGATTCTATGTTATCCAAAGAGTTTGCAAACAAGGTAGCACAAGCTTCTGTTCTTCCATAGAGTAGCTTGAGACCAACTGTGTCACATTCAGAGCCCCAGTTCTCTTCTCTTCTGTGAGTAGAATGTTTTACTCTCTCCAGCAATGTTTGCCACAGGAAAAAAAAACAAAATAAAACAAAAAAAAACCCCAATGGCAATGCATGCAATGAGGGGTCAAAAAGCCTTTCTGAAGACCCATGACTCCCTTGGGAAGGAAAATATATAATAATTTTCTTTCCTCACCCTCCTGACTCTGCATCTTCCAGTTATTGTGTTATTTTCCAGATAATCAGAGGCGATGTCCAATTTGTTTAATTAAATGAAAACTAAACCTGCCACTAAGCAATAGTTAGTGATTAAGCAGGAGAGAATGGTTATTTATCATGAGGGCTCTAAAAGAGCCCCTTTCTATGTGGCCTTCTCACTAACAGCAATAAATTAGTAACCTCACAGTATCCTGATAACTACATGAGGTTCCGTGTTCCCATTCAAACCACCGTGGTCAGGAGATAGTAATTATGTATTTTATTTCTGTCTTTCTTTAACCAATACAGGAACTATTTCTGAGATAATTAAAGGGAAATAGTCTGTGTTCCAGGAATATTTTAAATACTTGCTCCTCACTTGAGAAAATCACAGCCTTTTTCTTCTCTAGCTTGTTGAGGGGTGTGAGAGCTGGGTTTTACACTGCAAATCAGCTTTACTCATTTTATATGCTTGCCAGAACCCATTGGATTGGTTTGGCCTAGGGATCTGAAAGCCAGCTTATGGGAAGCTTCATTTCCTGCCCCAGGTGAGCTCGCCAGTAAGGCATCTGCCATCCAAGAAGGTAGCTGGGGATTCTGTGGGTGAGGTGAGCAGCAGCAGACCATGTGAGCTGGCATGCCTTGCCAGCCACCGGGACAGGCAGCGCTGTCTGTCTGCAAAGAAAACATCTGGTACTCAAAATCAGACCCAGCCCAGCCAGAAGACAGTGCTGGCTTTTCTTCTCTGTCACAGCTGTACCTCAGTCCCCAAGATAAAGCTTCTGGGAAAGATGAACCCAAATTCCTGGGCGAAGAATCGTTCAGATCATGTTTAGTATTCAAGGTCAAGTTCCTACCATTTATTATTTATTGAGCTCTGTGGGCTTGCTCAGCAGTGCACAATACATAAAGACACAGACTCTATCGTAATGGATTTGCAATCTAAATTTCACAGTGTAAGATAGATATTGGTACATATTATACCTGGTGGCTAGGTCACAGTCCAGTCTGAGAACAATGCAGAGATTTTTTAAAAAGCTTCTTCCATTAGTAGTCCATTAGAGTGGCATAAACTTTTTAGATTTGAACAATTAATCCCCCCTAAAAATATTCAAATGGATACACTGAATATTTTAAATACACTTAGTACACATGAAAAGTGCTGAGCTGACATAACATAATTATGTCCTCCTAACCACAGAACAGTATCAGCAGGGAGTTTGAAGAAGTAGTTTCACATTTTCTGTAGCAGTGCAATTGGTTTAAAAACACTGCCACACAGCATTCCAAGCCCCTGCTTCAGTATGGTGCCAGAGCAAGTGGGTAGGATAAGAGGTTGCTGCCACTGGCAGAGGGCACATGGGCTTTGTGGAAGACTCCGTGAGGCCAGCTTTGTGTGTGCCTCACAGGCATGTGCTTCCAGAAGAAACCTGTGATGTCACAGGTTAATCACTGCTCTCCTGGGGGGATCCCAGAGGTAACACCCCTCAGTCCCTGTGAATCTGACCGTCACCATGAAGAGCAATTGAAATACAGCAATGTGGGACAGAGAAGGGACCTGTACTGGTAGCTCTCCAGATCCACTCTCTTGGTAGGATCAGGAAGCAAAGAGAAGTTCAGTTTAGCAAAGCAGCTGCCATCAGTTAGTCCAGGAAGCCATGAATGGCAAAAAGTCCTAGAGAGCCAAATTGCAGCCCTCACAGGATAAATCTGCCCTATGAATGACTTTATTGAAGAGTAGAATGGAGCAACCCAGGTGGACATGAAAAAGAAATCATCATCTGCAAAATGAGAAAATGGGGAGAAAATACTTTTGAAACCAAAGTAAAATCAGTATTTCCATTAGATGTGATTTATCTGTATGTGGGTGTGATCAGAGTAGCCAGTCTCCATGGAAGGGACCCTTCCTGATGCTATGCAGTGCTTGTGCAGCCCCAGGGAGCTCCCATATTTATCCTTTCACAGGATGACAGATGTGAACACACTATTGTGCTGTTATTTCTCTGGGTAAATAGACTGTTATTTGATTGTTGGTTCCGAGAGCAAGCTTTTGATCTCTTCTTTTGCCATCAGTGTCTGTTAGAGCTGCATGCTTGCAGGAGGTGTGTTTCTGCACCTACTGCTGTTCAAGCCTGCATCTGAGAGACATGTGGGTGCCTCTGTGCTAGTGAAGCTGTAGTCTGTTTTCCCTTTTTCATCCCCTACAGTGCCCTGAAGATTGCCCAGGGAAGTTTTTCCTACTAATTCAGAATCCAAACCACAATGGGGAAACTGGGCGTTTTCCCATTTGCACTTTGCACTTTTTGAATAGCAGATTACTCTTAATTCCACCCAAACCTTCTGTCTGCAGAGCTCCCTCTATGCTGTTTTGAGAAGCCAGCTCAACTAAAGACATTGCTGGTAAACTCACAGAATAGATGGATGGAGGCTGGGGACAGAGTAAGAGCTCAAGGTGTCACTTCTGCTCTACAAGGATCTTGGGGATTTCTCAGCACTGGATTTTTTCCAATAAGTTAGCTTCCTAATGACATTAGACTGGAACATTGAGTACGTACCCTTCATACTTACTTTGAGTTGAGGTGTGGGTTTGGTAGGAGATATGATTTCCCCTTAATTCAGAGCCACGTTCTGGTCTCCAAGTTGAGCACTGCTCAGCTGTGCTTTTGGTCCCTGGCAAAGCAGAAAGGTTTCAGTGGAGCTTAAGTTTATAGTTAAAAACAAGTCTCTTGGAAGCTTTAATAATTATGAGTGACATCTGGGGAATTCTCTGATTGTCCCTTGGGATACTGCCAGGACATCAAGCAGACATTTGGAACTCTCCTACTAAAACTAGGGTAGAGGTGGTTACTTTAACACAGCAATAGGTGCAGGCAGCTATTTCTTAACACATAATAAATAGGCAAAACCACTGAAACCCAGCTCTGAATTTGGTGGTATTTCTGCTCAAAGCTGCATGCCCTCAACTCATCTTCTCAGTTATACACAGCATGTGAAAAGACCTTTTTATTCTCTAGGGTTTTCTGTGTGTTTCAAGGGCTTTTTGTGTAGAAAGCAACTCTGTGGGCATATTTCCCACCTCGCTAGCAGTGGGAGCTACCACAACTGCTAAGGAACATCTTAGCATCAGTACCGTTCCCTTGACAACAAAAGAGTACAGAGAGAATTTACTGCAATTAAGCTGCTTTGGTGGAAGAAACTTGAAGCGTTTAAGGAAGAGATGAGGAAGCAGAACACAGTTTTTGTCTTTTGCATCTCCCCTACTGTCTGGAAATGTTTTGCCAATTTTTCTGCAGATAAACCCGTCACCAGCCCTTTGGATCTGCTGAATACTTTGTGGGCTTAAAAAAAAATAAAAATGCCATGATTCCCATAAGCCCTCCAACCCTTTCTTGTTTCTAATTTCAAAGGCCCTTTTGAGTGGGAAACAAAAGGTTAATTTTCTCCAGCTTGCCCAGGCTGACTTAATGTAACAGAAGGCAGCAAATTGTATTGATTTAGTGACATGCAACTGTCCAGAAAGAGCTATTTATACATTATTCAGGACAAACACTGTCATAATGGACAAACAGCAGCAGCATCTGGGATGTTAATGTCTACAAATAAGATTATTCTTTGAAAGGATTAGGACGAAGCATTTTGTGTAATTAGATTTCTCAGTTTCAGGAATGAATTGCCTTTTAGCAGTAAAAGCTGTCACTGAGGGAGCCATTAGCTCCTTATAACTGAATTAAATGCATAATTAGTGACATGATCGCATTAGGATTTGTTTCATTTTTAACTAATCCAGGGTGGGGGGGGTGGTCTTTCCAGGTCACCACGGCCCACCTGGGCGGGAACCGGCCTCAGCTGGCGCTGGAGTCGCTAAAAGTCAGGCGCGTGTGAACGGGAGCCGGGGCCTCGCCACGGCGCTCGCGGGGCTATTCATCACTGGGTGCTGGGTGACAGTGACTGATGGGCTCGGCCCGGGCCTGGCACTTCACCAGTGCAAGAATCATACGAGCCAGGGAGCAGAATGACAGCTGGAGCGCCGTGTCAAGTGGTGTAGAGACCAGAGCTATTAATAATCTGTGCCACATGATCTGCACCGCCAGAAAACAATGATTTAGACATTGGTTAGAATAAAGATTTCACGTTTAGTATGGGGGGACTAGCCCAGCACCAGAGGACTAAATCGCTATTCAATCAGCATGTATGAAAATAAGGCAATGAATACATTACGGGTTAGCAAAAAGGAGAGAAGTGCCTAAGCCCCAGCCTGGCGTGAATACTGTTAGTCAGTATTTCCTCAGGCTTCAGTAAAGCCTGTGAGTGATGGCATTAAGTGGTGCTGGAAGAGCTTCTCTTGAAGCTCTCTGGCCTATTGCAAGTAGAAACAGCAAGGTAATCACCTAGGTCTCAAAATTCAGCACCCTGTCCTCCTGGTCCTGCTTAGCAGCTATGTCAGATCATACCTGACCCATCTCAAAAAGCACAGCAGACACCTTTTGCCAAGGAAGCCCTTCTGGCAACCATTCTCCTGGAGAAACTGACTGCTTGTGTCCTGGGTGAGTGTGCTCTTCATTGTGTGAAAAACTGGCTGAATGGCCAGACCCAAAGCATTGTGATGAATGGAGGTAAATCCAGGTGGCAGCTGGTCACCGGTGGTGCTCCTCAGGGCTCCAGTTTGGGGCCAAATCTCTTTACTGTCTTTATCAGTGACCTGGTAGATGGAAACGAGTGCACCCTCAGTGCCTTTGCAGATGACACCAAGTTGGGAGAGAGTGTAGATCCGCCCGAGGGTAGAGAGGCTCTACAGAGAGACTTGGACGGGCTGGATGAAAGGGCCAAAGTCAAGTGTATGAGATTCAACAAGGCCAAGTGTCTGATCCTGTACTTGGGTCACAACAACCCCATGCAACCCTGCAGGCATGGGGAAGACTGGCCGGAAAGCTGCCCATTGGAAAAGAACCTGGGGATGTTGGGTGACAGCTGGCTGAACATGAGCCAGCAGTGTGCCCAGGTGGACAAGAAGGCCTATGGCATCCTGGGCTGCATCAGAAATGGAGTGGCCACTAGGACTAGGGAAGTGATTGTTCCCCCAGGCTGTACCTTGAGTACTGTGTTCAGTTTTGGGTCCCCTACTACAAGAAGGACTTTGAGGTGCTGGAGGGTGTCCAAAGAAGGGCAACAAAGCTGATGAAGGGTCTAGAGCACAAGTCTTACGAGAAGTAACTGGGGTTGTTTACTCTGGAGAAAAGGAGGCTCAGGGGAGATCTCGTTGCCCTCTACAACTGCTGAAAAGTGGTGGTAGTGAGGTGGGGGTTGGTCTCTTCTCTCAAGTAACAAGTGACAGGACAAGAGAAAATTATCTCAAGTTGTGCCAGGAGAGGTTTAGATTGGATATTAGGAAAAAAAATTTACCAAAGGGTTGTCAAGCACTGCAACAGGCTGCCCAGGGAAGTGGTTGAGTCACCATCCCTGGAGGTATTTGCAACAGGTGTAGATATGGTGCTTAGGGACACAGTTTTTTGGTGGACTTAGCAGTCTTAGGTTAACAATTGGACTCAATGATCTTAAGAGTTTTTTCTAATCTAAGTGATTCTACGATTCTGTGACCTTACTGGTATAAGTTCATCTTTTCCAGCCTCTACTATGCCAAAGGGGGAAGAAAGAATGTGCACCACCACATGCCAGCACCAATGACCATGTGGACCTGGGGGGGCCTGTGACTAACTCACCAGAAAAGCTGCACAAGACAAATTTGTCCTTAGCCTCTCCACAGCATGTACTGTAATGGTCAGCCATGAAAGTGAGGAGGTTTGGTAGAAGATTTGCAGCCACCAGATTGCTGTTTCTGTAGTTCTACTTCAGTGGCTTTTGTAATAGTTCATACTGTGGTATAAAGCAGAGTTTCTGAAAGACATTCCTGGTGGTTTTGTCCTCAGTTCTGGCTCTCCTTCATCACTTAAACACCAATAGTGAGGCCATTTTACCCATTGTATATTTTAACTGTGCTCTGATGTCCACATGCTTCTTCTGAATAGTAGACATTGCCAGAATAGAATCACAGAATGTTTTGGGTTGGAAAGGACTTTAAAGATCATCTAGATCCAACTCCCCTGCAAGGGTAGGGACACCTTCCACTAGACCAGGTTGCTCTCAGCTCGATCCAGCCTGGACTTGAACACTTCCAGGAATGGGCATCCACAACCTCCCTGGGCAACCTGTGCCAGTGTCTCACCACCCTCATGCTAAAGAATTTCTTCCTAATGTCTAACTTAAATCTTCCTTCTTCCAATTTAAATCTATTCCCTGCCTTGTCCTCTCCTTGTAAATGTGCCTCCCCAGCTTTCCTGTAGAACCCTTTCAGGTACTGGAAGGCTGCTATAAGGTCTCCCAGAGCCTTTTCTTCAGGCTGAAGATCCTCAACTCTTTCAGCCTGTCTTCATAGAAGAGGTGCTCCAGCTTTGATCATCTTTGTGGCCCTTCCTCTGGAGTTGCTCCAAGAGTTCTATTTCCTTCCTATGTAAAGGTTTCCAGAACTGGACACAGTACTCCAGGTGGGTTCTCACAAGTGTGGAGAAGAGGGGCAGAATCACCTCCTTTGACCTGCTGGCCACAATTCTTTTGATGCAGCGCAGGACACAGTTGGCTTTCTGGGCTGCGGGCACACGTTACTGGCTCATGTTGCACTTCTCATAGATCAGCACCCCCATGTCCTTCTCCTCAGGGCTGTTCTCAATTCATTCTGCACCCAGAAGGGTGTAACCAAGAATCAGTCCCACAGCATGAAAATGGGAGATCTGCATAAGCCTTGGAGTGCAGAGGAGGTGAGAAGCAGCAGAGGAGCACTTGGGAAGGCTGGCAGGTGTAGGGACACCTCAGCCCCTCCTGCTCCCCTCATTCAGCTGTCACTAAGGCCTTTCAGGGTCTGGTGGGCTTTGGATTCTCCTTTTTTTTTTCTTTTCTTTTTTTGTATTCTTTGGGGTGTGGTTTTTTTGGTTTTTTGCAACTGCTTTCACCAACCCTGAATCAAGCACTTAAGTGAGTGACAATAACTCATCCTTCGCAGGGTAGTTTTTTGCTGATCATGTTTTGAACAATTATAAATTGCAGAATCACAGGCAGAGCTTAATATATTTGACTTTATTGCTTTTCATTTTATGGAAATAAATTACTGCTCACATCCTGCCATTTAAGTTAAAGGATCTGCACTAAATCTTGCATGCCACAACAAGAAATTAAGAGAGCGTTCCTTGCTAAACAATTAGAGTGGGAAGCCCCAGACTGTCAGGCTCTCTGTCTATTTACACCAGTTTACAAAGGAAAAAAACATATTCAGTCCATTCTGTATTAAACACCAGTCAGCAGACATTGCTACCCTGGGCAGACTGGGACTTGGGTGTGTAAGAATATAAGCTTTCTCAGCCCAGAGGAGATCAGCTGGGGAGGTTTGCTGTGTATACACTGATTTCTGGGGGGTTGATTTCCCACTCACTTGTGAACAGGTTCGTGAACAGAAATATTCATGTAATTCATACGCAAAGTGACATGACAGGCAGTCTGTACTTGGATCTGCAGCTCCAAGACTTGAAAAAGCAGAGACCAAAGCAATATGAAGCTGGTCTCAAATAGCAAGCTTTTCAGAAATCACAAACTGGAAAGTGGAGAAAAGGGCCTTTTGGTTTTCAAGCTATTCCTGTGCCTGCGGACAGTCACTTCAAACTTCTCTGTGCTTTATAAAGGACTGAGATACTTTGTTTTGTTCTTCTATGGGAAACCTGAGGTACTCATTCAGTCCAGCTTCTGCTGGAATATTTAATTAACTGGAGTATTTAATGGAACTCAAAGTAAAATGTTGAGGGGTGGTCGGACTGCAGTTCCAGTGACATTAAATGGCACTTCTCTGGTTTTTTTCTTACATATTTTAACCTTCTGTATGCTTTGTTTTACACCAGCTAGTGCCTTTTTTACCTAAACAAGAACATTAACATTAGCCAGTGGGTTCCCAAAAGCAGGCTTCACTGGCGTATCCCAACTGTTTGAGAGAAATCCTGAAAGGAGTAAGGTCATTGTGAAGGCTCTCAGGACCAGCTTTTTCTCTGCACCCACCTGCCCTAAAGCAACTTTCCTGTCTTAGGTGCCTGGATACTGTGTGAAGTTTCACCTATGAAGATTGTACATTTCTAAGAGAAAAATGAGTGAAAATTTTATCTCACACAGTTAATAGAAAATCAAATTTCCACTGTAGTATCTGTCCTTCCTTGGTTTGAGTCCAAGACTAAATGTGAGCAAAGCTTTATCTTTACTTGCTATTCTCACCTGGGCACAACAACCTGGAGCAAATAATATACATGCCCTGTGCATGTGGTACCTCCAGCATCCAGTGACCTGTGTGAGGAAGGGATAAGGAAAGAAGCAGAATGAAACAAGAAGCTGGAAGTGAAGACACTGAGACTGCAAGGAGGAGGAAGAGGAGGAGGCCAGAAGAAGGGCTGTGCAGTCAAGGGAGTGGGTGGGAGCAAGGACAGGGAGGAGGACAGTGGGCTCCTGAGACCCACCAAGAACAAGAAGAGAGCAAGGGGAACTGGGGCCTGAGGTGGGATGTAATGCTTCTGATAGAATTGCCCTACAGTAAGTTCAACAGCCTGAGTCAACAGAGAACTACAGGGCTAGAACTGGACAATTTTAATAGCTGGAAGAAGCAATCAGAAGTAAATTCACTGATGCTTGTGAAGGTCTCGGTCGCGGGGCTATTCATCACTGGGTGCTGGGTGACAGTGACTGATGGGCTCGGCCCGGGCCTGGCACTTCACCAGTGCAAGAATCATACGAGCCAGGGAGCAGAATGACAGCTGGAGCGCCGTGTCAAGTGGTGTAGAGACCAGAGCTATTAATAATCTGTGCCACATGATCTGCACCGCCAGAAAACAATGATTTAGACATTGGTTAGAATAAAGATTTCACGTTTAGTATGGGGGGACTAGCCCAGCACCAGAGGACTAAATCGCTATTCAATCAGCATGTATGAAAATAAGGCAATGAATACATTACGGGTTAGCAAAAAGGAGAGAAGTGCCTAAGCCCCAGCCTGGCGTGAATACTGTTAGTCAGTATTTCCTCAGGCTTCAGTAAAGCCTGTGAGTGATGGCATTAAGTGGTGCTGGAAGAGCTTCTCTTGAAGCTCTCTGGCCTATTGCAAGTAGAAACAGCAAGGTAATCACCTAGGTCTCAAAATTCAGCACCCTGTCCTCCTGGTCCTGCTTAGCAGCTATGTCAGATCATACCTGACCCATCTCAAAAAGCACAGCAGACACCTTTTGCCAAGGAAGCCCTTCTGGCAACCATTCTCCTGGAGAAACTGACTGCTTGTGTCCTGGGTGAGTGTGCTCTTCATTGTGTGAAAAACTGGCTGAATGGCCAGACCCAAAGCATTGTGATGAATGGAGGTAAATCCAGGTGGCAGCTGGTCACCGGTGGTGCTCCTCAGGGCTCCAGTTTGGGGCCAAATCTCTTTACTGTCTTTATCAGTGACCTGGTAGATGGAAACGAGTGCACCCTCAGTGCCTTTGCAGATGACACCAAGTTGGGAGAGAGTGTAGATCCGCCCGAGGGTAGAGAGGCTCTACAGAGAGACTTGGACGGGCTGGATGAAAGGGCCAAAGTCAAGTGTATGAGATTCAACAAGGCCAAGTGTCTGATCCTGTACTTGGGTCACAACAACCCCATGCAACCCTGCAGGCATGGGGAAGACTGGCCGGAAAGCTGCCCATTGGAAAAGAACCTGGGGATGTTGGGTGACAGCTGGCTGAACATGAGCCAGCAGTGTGCCCAGGTGGACAAGAAGGCCTATGGCATCCTGGCCTGCATCAGAAATGGAGTGGCCACTAGGACTAGGGAAGTGATTGTTCCCCCAGGCTGTACCTTGAGTACTGTGTTCAGTTTTGGGTCCCCTACTACAAGAAGGACTTTGAGGTGCTGGAGGGTGTCCAAAGAAGGGCAACAAAGCTGATGAAGGGTCTAGAGCACAAGTCTTACGAGAAGTAACTGGGGTTGTTTACTCTGGAGAAAAGGAGGCTCAGGGGAGATCTCGTTGCCCTCTACAACTGCTGAAAAGTGGTGGTAGTGAGGTGGGGGTTGGTCTCTTCTCTCAAGTAACAAGTGACAGGACAAGAGAAAATTATCTCAAGTTGTGCCAGGAGAGGTTTAGATTGGATATTAGGAAAAAAAATTTACCAAAGGGTTGTCAAGCACTGCAACAGGCTGCCCAGGGAAGTGGTTGAGTCACCATCCCTGGAGGTATTTGCAACAGGTGTAGATATGGTGCTTAGGGACACAGTTTTTTGGTGGACTTAGCAGTCTTAGGTTAACAATTGGACTCAATGATCTTAAGAGTTTTTTCTAATCTAAGTGATTCTACGATTCTGTGACCTTACTGGTATAAGTTCATCTTTTCCAGCCTCTACTATGCCAAAGGGGGAAGAAAGAATGTGCACCACCACATGCCAGCACCAATGACCATGTGGACCTGGGGGGGCCTGTGACTAACTCACCAGAAAAGCTGCACAAGACAAATTTGTCCTTAGCCTCTCCACAGCATGTACTGTAATGGTCAGCCATGAAAGTGAGGAGGTTTGGTAGAAGATTTGCAGCCACCAGATTGCTGTTTCTGTAGTTCTACTTCAGTGGCTTTTGTAATAGTTCATACTGTGGTATAAAGCAGAGTTTCTGAAAGACATTCCTGGTGGTTTTGTCCTCAGTTCTGGCTCTCCTTCATCACTTAAACACCAATAGTGAGGCCATTTTACCCATTGTATATTTTAACTGTGCTCTGATGTCCACATGCTTCTTCTGAATAGTAGACATTGCCAGAATAGAATCACAGAATGTTTTGGGTTGGAAAGGACTTTAAAGATCATCTAGATCCAACTCCCCTGCAAGGGTAGGGACACCTTCCACTAGACCAGGTTGCTCTCAGCTCGATCCAGCCTGGACTTGAACACTTCCAGGAATGGGCATCCACAACCTCCCTGGGCAACCTGTGCCAGTGTCTCACCACCCTCATGCTAAAGAATTTCTTCCTAATGTCTAACTTAAATCTTCCTTCTTCCAATTTAAATCTATTCCCTGCCTTGTCCTCTCCTTGTAAATGTGCCTCCCCAGCTTTCCTGTAGAACCCTTTCAGGTACTGGAAGGCTGCTATAAGGTCTCCCAGAGCCTTTTCTTCAGGCTGAAGATCCTCAACTCTTTCAGCCTGTCTTCATAGAAGAGGTGCTCCAGCTTTGATCATCTTTGTGGCCCTTCCTCTGGAGTTGCTCCAAGAGTTCTATTTCCTTCCTATGTAAAGGTTTCCAGAACTGGACACAGTACTCCAGGTGGGTTCTCACAAGTGTGGAGAAGAGGGGCAGAATCACCTCCTTTGACCTGCTGGCCACAATTCTTTTGATGCAGCGCAGGACACAGTTGGCTTTCTGGGCTGCGGGCACACGTTACTGGCTCATGTTGCACTTCTCATAGATCAGCACCCCCATGTCCTTCTCCTCAGGGCTGTTCTCAATTCATTCTGCACCCAGAAGGGTGTAACCAAGAATCAGTCCCACAGCATGAAAATGGGAGATCTGCATAAGCCTTGGAGTGCAGAGGAGGTGAGAAGCAGCAGAGGAGCACTTGGGAAGGCTGGCAGGTGTAGGGACACCTCAGCCCCTCCTGCTCCCCTCATTCAGCTGTCACTAAGGCCTTTCAGGGTCTGGTGGGCTTTGGATTCTCCTTTTTTTTTTCTTTTCTTTTTTTGTATTCTTTGGGGTGTGGTTTTTTTGGTTTTTTGCAACTGCTTTCACCAACCCTGAATCAAGCACTTAAGTGAGTGACAATAACTCATCCTTCGCAGGGTAGTTTTTTGCTGATCATGTTTTGAACAATTATAAATTGCAGAATCACAGGCAGAGCTTAATATATTTGACTTTATTGCTTTTCATTTTATGGAAATAAATTACTGCTCACATCCTGCCATTTAAGTTAAAGGATCTGCACTAAATCTTGCATGCCACAACAAGAAATTAAGAGAGCGTTCCTTGCTAAACAATTAGAGTGGGAAGCCCCAGACTGTCAGGCTCTCTGTCTATTTACACCAGTTTACAAAGGAAAAAAACATATTCAGTCCATTCTGTATTAAACACCAGTCAGCAGACATTGCTACCCTGGGCAGACTGGGACTTGGGTGTGTAAGAATATAAGCTTTCTCAGCCCAGAGGAGATCAGCTGGGGAGGTTTGCTGTGTATACACTGATTTCTGGGGGGTTGATTTCCCACTCACTTGTGAACAGGTTCGTGAACAGAAATATTCATGTAATTCATACGCAAAGTGACATGACAGGCAGTCTGTACTTGGATCTGCAGCTCCAAGACTTGAAAAAGCAGAGACCAAAGCAATATGAAGCTGGTCTCAAATAGCAAGCTTTTCAGAAATCACAAACTGGAAAGTGGAGAAAAGGGCCTTTTGGTTTTCAAGCTATTCCTGTGCCTGCGGACAGTCACTTCAAACTTCTCTGTGCTTTATAAAGGACTGAGATACTTTGTTTTGTTCTTCTATGGGAAACCTGAGGTACTCATTCAGTCCAGCTTCTGCTGGAATATTTAATTAACTGGAGTATTTAATGGAACTCAAAGTAAAATGTTGAGGGGTGGTCGGACTGCAGTTCCAGTGACATTAAATGGCACTTCTCTGGTTTTTTTCTTACATATTTTAACCTTCTGTATGCTTTGTTTTACACCAGCTAGTGCCTTTTTTACCTAAACAAGAACATTAACATTAGCCAGTGGGTTCCCAAAAGCAGGCTTCACTGGCGTATCCCAACTGTTTGAGAGAAATCCTGAAAGGAGTAAGGTCATTGTGAAGGCTCTCAGGACCAGCTTTTTCTCTGCACCCACCTGCCCTAAAGCAACTTTCCTGTCTTAGGTGCCTGGATACTGTGTGAAGTTTCACCTATGAAGATTGTACATTTCTAAGAGAAAAATGAGTGAAAATTTTATTTCACACAGTTAATAGAAAATCAAATTTCCACTGTAGTATCTGCCCTTCCTTGGTTTGAGTCCAAGACTAAATGTGAGCAAAGCTTTATCTTTACTTGCTATTCTCACCTGGGCACAACAACCTGGAGCAAATAATATACATGCCCTGTGCATGTGGTACCTCCAGCATCCAGTGACCTGTGTGAGGAAGGGATAAGGAAAGAAGCAGAATGAAACAAGAAGCTGGAAGTGAAGACACTGAGACTGCAAGGAGGAGGAAGAGGAGGAGGCCAGAAGAAGGGCTGTGCAGTCAAGGGAGTGGGTGGGAGCAAGGACAGGGAGGAGGACAGTGGGCTCCTGAGACCCACCAAGAACAAGAAGAGAGCAAGGGGAACTGGGGCCTGAGGTGGGATGTAATGCTTCTGATAGAATTGCCCTACAGTAAGTTCAACAGCCTGAGTCAACAGAGAACTACAGGGCTAGAACTGGACAATTTTAATAGCTGGAAGAAGCAATCAGAAGTAAATTCACTGATGCTTGTGAAGGTCTCAGATGGGTGTGATGGTTAATGGTTGTATCAGAATTTGTCTGTGCAGCTTTAAAACCGAAATTTTCTCTCTCAGGAATGACAGACTTTGCAGCCCCTACTTTTGTGTGTGTTATGTACTAAATTGTATTGCAACTTGATATAAAACAAGCAGTGCAATGTCCTTAAGTTTGATGCTAAGCAACAGCTATAATTTTAGAGTCCCATGGGAGGGCAGGCCTTTGAGTTGCACAAGATGAGACAATTAAACATGCCTCAGAGTGTTCCCTAGCACAGAGGCCAGTGATGAGGAACAGCTTCTGGCTTTGTTTATAAATCCTCTTAGCTTCCAGGGCAGGGTGAAGCACACATATAGCCTATTGTGAGTGATTCCAGGTATAGATGTGCACCCTGTGGAATTGTGCCTGAGCATCATTTAAGAAAGTGCTGGTTGGCATGGAACAAAATGGCATCAGGAAAAGTTGTAGCTGTTTGTTGGGGCAGACAATTGCACTTCTGTGACTAGGACTACGTCCTCTCAGTGCTTAATGCACTCATCTTGATGTAACCTTGATTTCTAATTGACCCAGGTGCTAGTGGCCAGGAAGTCATCCCTTACCTTCAGTGATGGGATTACATTTCTTTGACTTAGTATAAAGTTGTTGTCTGGAAAGTCCTTCCCATGTCCTTCTGTGGCTTCTACTGATGCACATTCATGGCACAGTTAGGGCAAAATATAAAATAGCCATGCAAAGTCACACTAGAGCTGAGATATGGTGTCAGGTAATTAGCACCACCAAATGGCTTTGATAAGCCTATGAGTACTTTGAGTTTACACAAGTAGTGGCATGTAGCTACAGGTACTCAGCTGACCTCCTTGTTTTTACCCCACAACGAATCCTGAGCTCTTGAGATAGTTTGATCAGCTCTTCCTCCCTAAGGGGGAAAGAAAAACCCGAAATTCTATAACAGTGAATGCCAGTGACTGGCAAAAAAAAACCAAAACAAACAAACATATCCAGAATGCAACCTTCTCCTCCCTGGCTATTTCTGTACAGCAGGCTGCTGGTGACCTTGCTGCCTTGCCTGCCTCTTCTGCCCCATCCTCCCCGGCTGCTCAGGCCCTCCCTTGGTGCCCGGCGGCCCCTCGACCTTGGCCGCTGGAGGGCATCAGAAAGAAACGCAGCATCAAGATGGTCCAAGAGTGACTCTTGTGTTTGTGAGGGGCCAGGGCAGGCTCTGTGGGGTGCGGGGGGAGGGCTGGGTCCCTGCCGCCCTGCAGCTGCCCAGGAGGGAAACAGGGAGTTTACTCCTATCCCACCTAACTGCATTATCATCTCACAGAGGATTACACATTCCAAATAAAATTAATTACATAAATGGATTATAAGGAGGTAATTCGCTTGTTTCCGAACAGAAAGTACAGGAAAGGGTGCTGAAAATTTGGGTTTACTTTCAAATATTAATACATTTAACAGTAATAATCTTTACAATCTGAGTTATAAAGCAAAAACAGAATTTAAAAAGCAGTGTGATTTCTCTCCAACCATGTGCTTTTGAACATTGAGAAAAAGCTTTTGTTACAAGTTTCGCCTGCCACCACATTTGCAGATTGAAACAGATTTTTCTGGCTGTGGCACCTGGGCAAGGGCCAGGCTGCCCTTCAGGCGGGCTCCCCTCCTGCCCAGGGCGCTGCCCCGGCGCTGCCTCCTGGGACAGACCCGAAACGCTGAGGCCAAGGAACCGGGAGTGGCATGAGGGATCCGCGATCACAGCCCTCGTCCCTGCAGAGAAAAGAGGAGGGAGAGGCTGGGGACCACCTGACTTTCTCATACCCGGATACAGTATTTTTTCTCTTTCTGAGATTGCAACAGATACTTTTTTTTTTTTTTTTTTTTTTTTTTATAAAAAGCCT
>NW_009952533.1:11311337-11326842 GCF_000747805.2 Chaetura pelagica | reverse complement strand
TTTTTTTTTTTTTTTTTTTTTTTGTATTTAATAGAAAGCCTAGTTTTAGTAATTGATGCTGTGTTGGAAAGAATGTTTAGGCATGCTACAACTTTCCTTCGGAGCAAGTGATCTAGATCTAATCCCCTCTGTTTCATCTGAAAAAAAAACACTTACGTATCCTGACATAAGAGTAAATTAGCATGTGCCTATGAATACTAATGCTGCATAAACTCCACTTTAAGCCTCTAAAAATGAATAGTACCAAGATAACTAAATGGGAAGAGGCAAACTCAGAAAGAACATTAGCATTGTCCTTAGGTACTTTGGAGAAAAACGTTTTAACTTTGTATCAAAAATATTCAAATAAGAGGCTTTGCAAGCTGGAAATTACTAGAAAAACCTTTGTGTCTGGGTTGCTAGATGGAGACCAAAGTTTTTGATGCCAGAAAATAGATATCAAAGATGCAATTGCATGTGCAATTGTGTGTGGAGGTCAATATTTTATGCTGTTTAACCTGATCCAGCCAGAGAAAGTTTTGTCTTTTTTTAAAGAAAAGTGAAAAGAGGGAGATCAAGCTTTCACTATAGGGTGTAGCGCATTCACATTTCTTTGCAGATCTCTTGTGGGTGGGCTCCATGTCCATGCAGTAACCCAATCTATATAGGAAACAAGCTTTCATCTCCCTCTTTTTTAATTAGACATGGAGGTGAAGGAGTGATTGCTAGAGGGGCCTAGAGCAGAAAGGCACTGGTTTAGTCACACAACTATGGTGCTGCCTCCAGCCTGTAGAAGTAGATATTCCTGTTTCTCCTCTGGAGGGCTGCTTAGGTAGAATTAGAGCAGTGATTTTTTTTATTATTTTTTTCATTATTTTTTTCTTTTCCCGATGGGAATCATTATGACTACAGAGACATTTCAGAGCAAATAAGGAGGCAAAACAGCATAGCACATGGCACTGTCTCATACCCCTGA
The DNA here is from genome assembly GCF_000747805.2 of Chaetura pelagica. NCBI lineage: Eukaryota > Metazoa > Chordata > Aves > Apodiformes > Apodidae > Chaetura > Chaetura pelagica. Next base: position 11,325,887 of record NW_009952533.1, on the reverse strand, counting down.
GAGGAAGAACAGATAGAAGTTATCTGGATCAGGATAGAAGTCTTGTTGGGCATACGGAATCCATACACTTACCAAGACTGACTCCCCTTGCATTTTAAGCAGAGAAAGGATATGGAGGGCAAGTGGTGATTGGGAGCACAAAGAAGTGAAGTCCTTTGTCTCAAGTCACCTACCAAGTCAATAGTACAGGTAGGAACTGAAGGCAAACACTTAATTTGATGGCTGCATGCCTGCCGTGTGGGGCACTGTGACCCCACTGATACATGTGGTACTGCAACTGCACTGGGTACAGCACAGCCTGGGCCAGGAGTTGGGTCTATCCAGAACATAGCTTCACTGCTTTTAGCCCAAGTGAGACTGTGCCTAACCCACATGGGTGTCCTCTATCCTTTCCTTGAGTTGTTTGAGATTCAAGGCTACCATGATTGCCATGGTCCAGTGTGAGGGGCTGTGACACTCTCATTGCCACTCAGGCATGATGCTGTGTGTATTTCCTTCCTTTCCCTTCTCCCTGTGCTTTGTGTTCCTTGCATGTTCCATGTTGTTATAGGTTTGCCATTTCAGGTAGGATCACACAAGACCATTTTCTCATCTTGGGCTTTGGGCAAGCATATCACTAAAGACTTTGTGGTTTGACAAAGCAAGCGGTTTCTTCTGTAGAAAACTAGGGGTTTGGAGTTGTCAGAGACTGCTTATGGGCCCAGAGAAAGGCATGTTGGCTGTGTGAGCAGCTGGCTTGCTGTGCTGCCTGCCTACATCAGGCACACATCAGAATTTTTGCAATTCACCTCATTTCTCGCCATGTAAGAAGGGCAGCCCATTGCTGCTAGTTGGCTTGCTGAGAGTTGTAACCCTGCTGGAGGTGTCCTCAAAGCAGCATCCTCTGGCTCTGGCCTTCTTGCAACATTCACTTTCTCACCCTGTCTGGAAACAGGTATCTTGTGAGTGAGGCTTTCATCTCCTCGGGGCTGGTCCCACACGCACAACCGCAATTACATGGTGGGGTCTCCAGATCCTGTACATGGTGTTTGGTGTCTGTGTATTTATGTGGCTGAGGAAAAATCCACCCCCCCAGTCCTTTTAGCTGGATGTCATCCTTAACCCAGGAGAATGGCAGCATATCTGTTACTGCAGAGGGGAATTGCACATCGCTGAGGTCAGGAGCCACGTGAGTCGAATTTCAATGATCTCTGGTAAATGCTGAAGTAGCCGAAGAAGCCCATCCAAAAAACTGTGGTGTCAACAGCTGGATTTTCAAATGTGTTGGAGGAAAGGAGAAAAAGAACCAATGTGTGTAGGAGCACATAGTTGTAACATTGTGAGCTGCAACGCTTCGCTCTCTGTCGGTACGTGTGACATGAAGCAGCCCTACTGGCAGGGTTTATTACTGAGGCCTGACTGCCCAGACCAAGAAAATCTGTCCTTAGAAGGAAAGGAGAAGAGAGATCTCTTTTTAACTCTCCTTCCCAAAGGCTTCACAAACAAGTCTAGCAAGCTCAGTCTCAGTCCCCTGCTGATAAAACCAGTCCCCATCGATACATGGCTTGCCTAGCTTAAACTGCCCCTGAGACACTTAACCTGCTGGATTGCCTTTCTGCAGACACCTGCCTGAGCAGCAGACTAAACAAACAGGGATTCTCAACTGCACAAAACTTGGCCCCTTTCAGCAGGGCTCCCATCTGTTAAAAAGCCATTGTCTGAGCAAGTGTTCAGCTAGCTGGGGAGGCAGCGCTGTCGCATATTGAGCTGCCCCTGTCCCCCATAAAAGTCCTCTTTAGCATTTTCTTTTCTCCCCTGTTTCCATCGCCTGATTTATTCATTGGTTTCACCTCTTCTCCCCTCCCCCTGTGGTTCATAAGGAGGGCCTCGTTGTCTTCTGTACCTCGGGGGTCATGTCTTTTCAGTCACTGGGACAATACCCGCTGCTGGCATCTGCTTCCAGATCCAATCAGCCATATTGTGATCACATCCTGCCAGAGAATTGTTCCTTCTTTTGCTCGGCTTTGTTGCCAATTTCATGCCATGTATTGCTCCATGTTTTGTGCTTCATGAAGCTGTCACTGGCATAAAAGTGGCCTGACCAGGGTCGTAGTAAAAGGGGTGGGAATGAAACATCCACCAAACTGTTGAGCAGGCCACCCACCGGCCGCAGGCAGGCAGGCACACACACAGGCAGCAGGCATGCAGACACACACAGGCAGGCACACACAGTCAGCAGGCATGCAGACACACACAGGCACACACACAGGCACACACACAGTCAGCAGGCATGCAGACACACACAGGCACACACACAGGCAGCAGGCATGCAGGCATGCAGACACACACAGGAACACACATAGGCACACACAGGAACACACACAGGCACACACAGCACACATGGCACCCCACTGGGGCCCCGCTGAGCTGCTTTATGCTGCTCTGAAGCAGCGAAAACTTTGACCAGCGCCGAGGCATTTGCTTCCTCTAGTAAAGATCAAAAGCACATCATTTTCGTGATGTTTCTGGAGGATCTTAACTGCCTTCTATCAGATAAGCTTTACTTAGCCCTGAGCAGGGAAGGTGGAACTGGTTACTCAGATAATTGGAAATAAGTCTGGGTTGCTAGTGGATGTCAGACGGGCAAAAAGAACTCGTTGAAAAGAAATCTCACTGGTAACTTGCATCAGTGACACCTGTCACTCCAGCCTCTTGGTTCCCATTCTGAAATCCCTTCTAGAAGTCACAACAAGGTCTGCTGTGGACTGTGACCATCTTCTTCAATCTGGATGTGGGTGTAGTTTACTGGAGGCTGAGATTTTTGCCACTTTCAATGTTCATAAGGCAGGGGCACATGCCCAAATCACTGAGCGGAAGAGGTTGGGCCACCCGTGTAAAAACAGAAGCATGTTTGCCCCATGGCAGAGAGTCTGGCTCAGTGTTTGGTATAGCAGAATTACTGCTTTCCTTTCAAAATACCTTGGAGTTAAACAATAGTGAGCTACATGTTTGTTTACGCATAACAAAATGGACAGCAGAAACTTCTGTCTTGTTCTTGGGTTTGATTATTATTTTTTGCATGTTCACTTGTTGTAGGTGGGTTTTGTGATATGACAGACTCATCTAATGCTCTCCTGTGTCCCCACAGCCTCCATTTGCTGAACACTGGGAAGGTTCCTCATGGTTTATTTCCTGCCTGTCAGAGCAGCCAGTAAACCTTGGGGAAAGAGCTCATCCCTTCCAGAATACAAAGTAAGTCCAAGCAGGGTCAGGGGACTTCTCGCCTTTCCTTCTGAGGGGAGCCAATTCCCCATTTCCTTTCTTTTGGCTCGCTGCTGTCACTTGCATTCACGCTGGGTACCACCTTCCCATGCTAATAACCCGATGGCAATCAATAGAGCTGTTCATGGAAGGCAGAGAAAGGAAAGGAATACACTCACCCCCCTCTTGCTTTGTGCCACTGAGCTTGACAAGCTAGCTGGGGAGCAAGGATGGACCCGTGCTTCCCAGGAGGGGATGCCAGGCACTGGGCAGCTCCTTGCATGGAGCCAGTGTGAACTCCTCTCTGTGCACCCAAAACTTAGTCCTTCTCTGAGAGTCTGGTTCTCTTGTCCCAGTTTGTATAAGCAGTAATTCCACAGAGGGCACTCCCTGTTCTCCACAGAGGAACACTTCACGTGGAGATTTTGTGGACCCTGCGATCCTAATTCTCTACCATGGAGGTCAATGGACAATTAGGTACAAGTGGCAACAGCAGGAAGGTTATGCCCTGTGAGTCTCTCCTCTGGAAGTGGGGCTTCTGTGGTAAAATCCTGGAAGTTTTGAAAACCCAATGAGACTTGAACACCTTCGGGCTCTCACCCCCAAGCTTCCCATCTGCAGGATTGCTGCAAGGAGGGAGTGTGTGGGAGAGGAGAGGGAGAGACGAGGCAAAGGAGAGGCAGAGGAGAGGACCCGACCCCCTCTTGATTCACTCAAAGGAGCTGGGTTTGTGGTTCTTACAGCCTCTCTGAAAAGTTTGCTGGAAGAGCACTGGATTCCTGAAGCAACCTGTGGTCCTCACCATGCACCCACAATTTCTTCTGCAGTACCCAGGTTTTATTTCTATTTAAAACTGACAGTGACCACACCATGAGAGACACAGGAGAGAGTAGGAGGGCAAGAGACAGCTTTGTGAGAGTGTGTGTGTGTGGTGTGTGCATGCGTGCGTGTGTTAAACAATTTCATGGACATCTGTCATGCACAGTTAACTTTGCATTGCTGCATTTTAAGTTGTAGGCCTAAGTTTGGCCGTCAGTGATAAAGTAGCTGGCAGTTTTCAAAAAGCCACTGGATAACAGAGCATGAATCATAAAACACACTACTGTGTAGCAATATCCAAGTTCATTCAATGCAATGAAACCATGCAGAGGACCTTTATTCCCAGCTAATTATGTGGAAACGCCTAAGACAATAAAGCATCTGGTGGTCTTTCTTCCCCATTTCAATTTTTCTCAATATTGTGACAGGGGAAAGCATTGTGCCTTTCCCAGGGTAGTTGCTGTGAAGAGGAGTAAAAGCAAGGGTCAGGGAAGAGCAAATAGATGAATTTATAACTTTCTTTTTATTTATTCCTTTCCCATTGTTTCTCTGGAGACTCTTCCTTCAGGGCTGTATTTTCAAACCACTTTTCTCACTACACTGTGCCTGAATACTTTTTTTTTTTTTAATACCACCCAAACTGCCAGGTCCCTCTGTGTTCTCCTTTTTTTATCTTCTCTTCCCCAGATGCAACCAAGAGTAGAAATCCAAGTCTGTGATCTCCTCTGAAAGCCTAGGTATTAAAAAAAACTAGCAACATAGAAGCCTAGAAATAAGTAGTGTTTCACTAAACAGGGAGATAAAGGGGTTTTTTTGGAGAGAGCTTCCAGTAGGTCTGTGGGATTTGTTGCAACATTGGTTCCACAACTCTGTCAGGCTCATTTTCTGTATGTGAAATGTGGATAAATTTGCTAATTCATCAGTGAGCCCTCAGCAATCTTAAAATAACCTCCTAGCAAATTATTTCTGCATCACTGATTATTTCTAGGCCATCAAATAAGAGTCCCCTTTAAGCTATTTCTCCCTTGGCTCACAGTTTCGTAAGCGAATATTTAAAAGCCTCCCCTAATTCTTTATTTCATAACAAAGTGCTTGAGCTTGATTTTCACTAGGACACCCTCCTTGATCAGCGTATAGAAAGTTTCTTTCTTTTCTGGCCTGAGGCTGTGTGGACAAAAGGGAAAAAGTGAACCAAGTTCACAGTCTGCCAAACAGTGGAAAGGGAGGAGAGGGTATAGATTTTGGGGAAATAAAATAATTATTTCACTAGTTGCTAACGAGGGGTCTGGCTAAAAGTGTTAAAATAGGTTTTGTTTGGTTTGAATGCTGCTAATCACTGTCCTGTGACAAAAGCTGCAGGAAGAGTCTGATTTAGATCTTTGCTCTGATAAGACTTCACCTGCCTTGGCTAGACATAGTAAGGCTACTCAGAGCTCCCTACATATGGAGTGACTGATCTGAAATGCTTAGTAAATGCAAACAAGCAAATGTTCCAGAATGTTCCAGCTCATCCCACACCAAGACAAATCTTCCAAAAAGCTGAAGAGAGAAGCCTGAAAACTCTGCTTAGACTCAGTTTTTGTTTTGGTTTGGGTTTTTTTGCATTGCATTGCATTTCAGTATTGTAGAGAAATGACAAGTCAGGATTAAACAAGTGTAAAGGAAATAAATAATAAAATCAGGAAGAGAGAAATGTAAACTGTTTCCCAAAGTCCCTAATACCTATGATCTTTCCTCAAGAGTAAATATTTCACATATTTTTAGCCTCTAAATCCTCTGCTTTCGGGATTTTCAGCTGCCACTGTGGTATTTGAGGACTGTGCAGCAATTGGCAGTTTAGCCCCCAAATGCACATTTTTCATTCTCATGCTTTAAGTAGTTGCAATTTGTAGAACAAGGAATGAATCTTAGCTTCACTACAAAGAAATCAACTTTTTTTTTTGAAAGAGTTGTGCTAGCAGAGACCAAAGACACCAGAAGATGCAGATGTGAGAATACTTGGACTAGGAAGATTTCTACATACCACGCATTTGGGCAAAGGTAGAAGTGTCAAAGAGGAACTTCTGATAGACCAAGTGCATGGCAATGTGTGGAGTAAGTAGGAGGGAATGAGTAACAGAAAGTATATTTGATGGATGCATCTCAAGGCTGAATTTCAGCCACTGCCACAGTAAGGAAGAATTTCCATGGTGGTAGTATAGTCTTAACTCCTGAAAGGATCTGATTAAATAAAAAGTCATACTCTGTGATATATTTTAAGCATTATCTAAATTTTATATAGCATACTTGGGACAGGGAGGTGCTTCAGTCTAGCTAAAACTGCCAGTTTAATTGAGCACTGCACTCTGGTTTCTACTGTTTGATCCTCTGCATTAAGTGTAGGTCAAATCACTCTGTCCTTTCCTACTTTTTAGGTTTCCAGTAAACAAAGGAATAATTATGGCTCGAGCTTTGACATCTAGCGGTGAATGTTACCATTAATTTGCTTCTAATATTTCAGTTGCTTTGTTCAGTGAAAGAGTTTGTGATTGACAAATATGCAGTCCTGTGATTAGCCTGGCTGTCCTTTACACATAGCACCCAACCAAAAAAAACCCTTAACATATGAAGCAGAAAGAAACATACAAAATTGAAAGGGGAAAGGGAAAGAAAAAGCAGCAGGAGGGAATATGCAGAAATAATGAGGTGAAGTCTAGCTCCATGGGCAAATCAGGCTTCTTCTCTTCCTCTCAGGAATCCATGTAAACATCAACCACTTCATCATCTCCCCTTAGCTCTTCAGAGTGACATTAGTGAACTTCCAATAAGGCCACATGTTCGTGTGACATCTCTCTTTTATTTGTTGGTGAAAATAATGATTGTATAGGAATAAAGTTCTGCACTTTGCCAAAAGGCAAAAACTAAATACGCTGCCTTCAATAAAATATTCATAATACGGCCTTTCACAGTGAGGTTTACAGACACCTGAAGGTGTGGGGAACATTTTACAGCCTCGAGTGCATCTAAAACTGCACAAACCATAATTTAGGATAATCTGGGAACAGAAGGTTGTGAGGGAGAAGGTAAATTTGTTGAGATCAGAGCATATGCAGATAAGAATGGAAAAGAAAGGAAAGGAAAATAGCTACTTATACAGATATTAAATTTTAAATTGGTATGGTAATATGCTTGAATTCTAGAATCTCTCAGCTGGCTGCAGGATGGCAGAATGTGTACATCTGAAAAGGTCACATTTCCCAGTTACACTTTGGAAAAATACTCACGAATATCTATGTCACATTACAGGATTTTCAGCGTTTCAATTGTGTGCAACAAATGCATGCTCAGAAATGCCAGAATGTGCTCAGAAATGTTTTTCTGACGTGCTAGAACTAGGAAGAGCATATCAGGAGGCTGTGACTGCAAGAACAATTGTGCACTGAAAAATGCAGGTTCGCCAGGTTTTGTATGGCTACAACAGCATGCCTAGTGGGACTGCTTTTCTGCTAACAAACCTCCCTTGAGACCTGAATCCTAAATATGTTTCTGTTTCTGCTCTTATCCTCCCACCGTCCTCTCTGAACAGTTAAAGGATCCAATTCATTCATCCTCTCCCTTTGTCTCCTGATTCACATCCTTCCCAGTGAGCCATTACTATTTGTTACTATATAATTTTTTGGTCACATGGATTATTATCCTAGTTACAGTCCCTGCCTGGGAGACTCTGCTGTAAGAATCAGGTTGTTTGCTGAAGTTATCCTCAGGTGATTGTTTCAGTGCAATAAGGCTTTTTGAAGCTGCACCAAAGGGAAAGGAGAACTCCTCAAGCCTGAGCCAAATGACATTCTCTTCTTTCAGTGGGCTGAAGAGGGCAGGTTAGTCTTAATTATTTATGACTGAATATCTAGAATACCTCTCTGGTGATAAAACGCCTCATCCCACAGGCAACTCAGTGTCAGGCAGTATCACTTGGAGTCTCATTTACAGGTACATGGCACTATATTCACTTACACCATGGCACATGGCAAAGATTCACATTAGAGTTGACTCTGCCATAACACGTAAAAAATAAGTGTCAAAGGAGCAGTGGGAAACCTGATGAGCACCCACACCTTTCAACATAAAATGGGCTGAGATTTCCTGCAGCTGGGGTGGTTCCACTCTCACTAGCAGTTTCTTTCTTTTGTGCTGTTGCATTGGAGCAATATTCAGGACAGGTGATAAGCTTCTGCTTCAAAGCTCATTGCAGGCCCTAGAAAGCCTCCTGACGGAAGCCATTTTGCCTTCACTTTTGTTGTTTACATTTTTTTGAATGCTGGATAGCACTGAAAGGTAACTAACCTGGTATCTTTTGTAGAAGTGGAAAGGGCCATAGGAGAAAACTATTATTTTTAATCAGTGAAACACATACAAAAGAGAACATGACCCACCATAGGACCACGGAGAAGGCACACTAAAAATGCAAGTGCCTCTTTGTGATTCAAAACTCCTGCAGAACAAAGTGCAAAACGTGCAGCATGGCAGACCCAGCTGGAGCTGTAGTGCCTGCCTGGGCTGCTCATAGCAGTTCAGTGTGGAGATATGATCAACCCTCCAAGTGAGGTCTTCATCCAGTGGTTTGAAAGAACTGATTCAAGTGCAATTCAGAAGACAATGCCTTCCATAAATTCAGTGTGAGAAAAAGTGGGATCTTCCAGGGACAACTGAGAGCCCATCACTTTCAAGTGTACAGTATTAAGATGCTGATAAGAAAGATAACTTAGCAGATGCCAAGCTCTGACCTTTGCCACTATTTTGGTTCCAGTTTCCAGGCTGAAGTTCTTTATTGAGTGTCTGAGTGTCAGTAAAACATGGCAAATGTTATCAGGGCACTTTCTATCTACCCTGAATCAGAAACACTTGAATTATGCCCAATGTTATGAAGTCTACAAACATTTGATTTTATTGATCACTTTGATTTTGGCACCATGCACAGCCTGAGTAGCTTTCTGGTAATCTGTGGAAACCCACCTTGTTCTGGAGGCCACTGGAACGGGACTGACAGATTACTGAAATTGTGTTTCAAGTATTTTGTTAACCTCAGGTCACAAACTAAATTTATAGAAGGCATTTCAGATCTGCAAAGTTTATAACATTACTTTTAGAGGTCAGCAGCTCCTGCAGTCCTACAGAAAATGGGGATGGACATTTTTAGAAGCAAAGTATTTTTCAAGTAAATTTCACTAATTGATTATTCTGGATAACTTACATACTTAGTCCTTCCAGAAGTTTGCCAAAAGGAAGATAAGGCATTTGAAATGCCTTGCTCATGGTCCTCTGATATATAAGCATATTTTGGTAAAAAATAAGGTTAAAGTGATATAAACTGAACATAACGTTTTTGCGACAGAGGAATTAAAAATGCAAGAGGGTCTTATGCCTTTCAGAAGCTTCCTGATAGGCTGGAAAGGCACTCTTATGTTAGTGTAAGATCCAGATGCTTTGTAAATGCACAGTGGAAAGTAGCACCATAAATTATTAGGCATCTGAAGATACCTGATGGAGATTTCTTTTGGCTTTTTTAAGGCTAAGAAACTCTGGTAGTTCCTTCTCCCTTTTGGGGAACTTCTACTGAAGTTCCTAGGCAAAATCAGCACAGCTGTAGGAGTTTTGAAGGAAGCTTGCTATCATCTCAGCAGACAGGCTGCTGACATGGATGAATTAGCCCAGCTGCTGTCTACAATATGATCTAGTTCACAGGGCCATCAAAAAGAAGCTTCAGTTTGTTAACATGTTATGTGAACAAGTGACTAAAAAGGCATAATGATGTTTAAACAGTGAACAGTTTCCCAGATTCTGACTTTTTATAAGCAGTTGCTTTTGTGTTCTTGCTCTGTGCTAACTTGCTTGATTCCACCTTAATGGTTTGCTTTTATCTAGGCTTCAACAACTCTGCTGGATGCTACTATTCTGTTTAGAAATGGGATTCCATACTGCATCAACCCTGTGATCCTGCTGCTCATGTGCTACTTGTGAGTGGAGACACAAACATGCTTTCAGTCCAGCTTTTTATTTACAAGGAAATTGGGCCAAATTCCTCTGCTGTGAGCTGAAAAAATGCTTCTAAGTTGTTTGGGGAAAAAAGGAGTGAAAAAAAGGCTCCATGTTTTTTACATTGTTGTACTTTTTGCTCATGGTTTTGGAAAATAAACAACACAAAAATCCCTGTGCCATTAAATCAAAGTGAGGGGGAAAAAAGAAGCCGGTCTAGTATCTTTTCTTTCCAGCAATGAGAAATCTCTGTCCTCACCCACAGGCAGCACATTGTATGCACAGATGGATGGCTGCATGGCCCAATAGCATGGTCCTCTGTAAAGCAAAATCTCTGCCAATTCCTGGGCCAAAAATCCCCTATATGGTACCCAAAGAGGCAAATTTCCAACATCAAGCAATAATAACATAGGCAACAAAGACCTTGGCAGGGCCAGGTACTAGCCACTCGTCATGGCTCTTCCAGGGCTGCTCAGTTTACCAGGATGGTGCCAGTATTGATGCCACACAGATTTGTGCTAGCAGATGCTGGCAGACTCCAAGCACTCACCCATGCTGTACAAACAGCAGCCTGTCTCTGAGTCACAGAATAGCAGTGACAGTGACACTTAATGGCAGTGATGTCTAACCCTGCTTTTCATCCCAACTGTGAGAAATGAGGAGCTGAGGTGAGTACATCTGCTGCTGCTCCCCACAGCTCTAGCTGCTCCAGAGGTCAGACAGGAGCGTTTTTATGGGGTGCCTGAGGAGGGTTCATTTGCAGTGCTGTCAAGCAAGGCAGTCCAAGCCCAGCTACTTTCTTCCAGCACCCACAGAGGGTGAATGGCTGGGGACAGTGAAACAGAATGACCCCAAGAAAGAAGGCAACTGCAGCAGCAGGTCTCAGTTTCATTTAGATTGTTCACATCCACTATGTTGTTGTCACATGTTCTCTGGTGTGTACAACAGCTTGGTGAGCAGGGGAATCAGAATTTAGCCAAGTACTTTTGCTTTATCTTAATTCCTGGTGTGAACCCTCTTTATTAGTAACACAGCAGGAACAATGCCAATGTCAACAAACCAGGGGTGTTCAAATTACCCTCTCTCTAGAACTGTGCTTATAATAAACTCCTGGAAACAAGAACCAATTCCTCCATTCTGATTTACAAAAGCAACACCAGGAGCACACAAACCAAATCCTGATCTGCTGGGGAAGTGTTTAAACACAGGGTCTGGTGTATACTGGTAGACCTGTGTCAACCAAGTCTGGGAACTCTGATACCAGTGTGAACAAGATGCTGCTCTGCTGCAACACCCCCTTGAAGCAGGATTAGAGCAGTTCTCCTAGAAATTCCTCTCACCCTTCCCTGTGCAGTCTCTTCCCCAAAAGTGCTACTTTGGCCTGCAAATGTAATTTGAGACAGCAAAAATGACATGGGCACTGATCAGAGAAGGCTAGACAGACCACCTGGGCTGGCATGCCCCACTTCATGGTTAGCAGTACCCAGGCAACAGTGCTGCTCCAGGGGTCAAGGGCATGAGATGCAGCAGTGCCTGATTCTGGAGGCCAGCTCTCCTCTCCACTGGTCACAGCTGGGCATCCTCTCTGCCACACTGGCTCATCATAGGCACCTGGCACACCCTGGAGCTTATTTCACCAGTGCTTCAGGAGTAGGAGGGATTTGGGTGGTAAGGTGTTCTAAGCTGCCTGCAAGAGGACTTGGACTTCTGACCAACTGTGGGATATCCTGGGTGAAATGCAGCTCCTCAGCAAAATGTGTTGCTGTCCAGGCTTCCTTCTTTTTTTGCCCCAGAAAGACAACAAGCTGTAAGTGTAGGTGGTGAGGGAGCAGGGTGGTGAAATCAGGTGAAGGAGACACCCAAAGACCATGTTGTTGATGTGCAAGTGTGGTTTCCTTAAGTGTATGCTGTGTTGCTCCTGCATCATTTTGAACACAGCTGGATTTGCTTTTCCCGGTTGGGCTGACGTGTCTGCCCTGGGCAGGACAGCCTCACTGCCAGTGCTTCTGAGTGGCAGCCAAAGTTGCTGCTTATCAAGTGTTTGGAGTGAAGGTGGGTGGAAAAGACCTTAGATGTATGACCCTATCCTTGTATCCTAGCAGCCAGGAAACGATGCAGAGGTTGATCAGGTTTCCCTGGAGGGTCCCTGTGGCTGCAGAGATGCCTGCTCCACTTGCCCAGCTCTCCCGCAGAGAGCCTTGGGGCTCAGGCTGTCCTGTGCTCCACAGCACCTGCTGTGTGCCTTCAGTCAAGGGTATAACCCAAAGTGGAACATCCCAATATTGCAGTTGGAGAGAAAAGCATTGGGGAGCGGGTGTATAATTTGGTGGGAAAGTTTTCAGTGGTAGCCTGTAATATTAAAATGTTTGTTCATGTTACTGTTGCTGCTAAAATGGAGCTCCCCAAAGTATCTCAGCTGACATAACAGTCTTTGTGTGATTGTGAGGCATAGCTCTCGCGTTTCCCTCATGTCTTCATTCTCTGCTGCTTAACCTCTTCACCCTCGCCTTCTTCAGGCTCATCTCCTGCTGCGTTGCTGCTAGAAATCACTCTGCTCTCACTCTGTCAGCTACTTACTTATTTCTAAATCACTTCCTTTATTTTACTTCTCAGATTCCTCCACTTGTACAGCAATATATCCGTGTGTGCTCTTTTGTTACATTTTCCCTCCTGCTGGTTCTTTGACAATGTTTCTGTCAGAGGGTCAGGAATTATTTTACGGCACAATCTGTGTTATCTCTATAACAGATTTTACATGGTCCTTTTCAGTTGTAAACATGTTGTCTTTACTGCCCTTCTCCTCAGTTACGTTTTGCAGTCTTGATAAGACTTTCAAAGAAGCGCCCTTGATTTGAAGAAAATTTTCACCAGCCTTCTCTAGGCCACTCTAAAGTTATTTGCTCAATGTGATGATGGAGATGCAAGCGGGAGCTTGTGTATCCTGTTAGTGCCTCACTGTGGGAGATGTTTCTGCACAAGGTGACTTGCCTGCAGCAGCAGGAAAAGGGAGGGAGATCTTCCTAAAGTAGGGTCTGAGGGAAGTCCCTGTGCCCCTGAATTGACCACGCATGGTTGAAATGAGGCATGAGAACTTGCCAGCTCCCTCAAAGGAGGACCGGTTGAAAGGTGTGACTGTCGAGCTGCTGAGAGAAGGGATGCCCAGCTAGCATCTCACAGCTGATGCCAGCTGACACTATGTTTCTTCATTCCTACCTTGGATTCAGAGAAAGCTCAGAAGGAGATTTGAGTTCGTTTCCACCCAAAGGTGTAGCAGCAGTAGAAAACTCCAGGTGCACATATACTTAATTGATCTTGAAACACTGGAACCCAAGCTCTGATCCCTCCTGAGTGGTGTCTGGACGAGCAGTGCTTCGGTAGCACAGGGAACCTGAGCTCCTGTTGGACTCTGGTTGTGTTAAATTATAGGAAAATCTTCAGTGAGAGGCAGTTTCTGCCTGCAGAAACTGAGGTCTGTGTATGTGTTTGGATGCCCTTGAGAAGGTAAAACCCTCACTAGAGAGGGCTGTTTTCAACCGTTTCGAGGGTGCAAGTGCAGGGCTTTCGATGTGTGAAGCTTCAGGGCTGGCTGAGTGCGGATTCCGTACAGGTGTGTGCAGGGTGGGGCTTGAAACAGAGCTGGTCCCTGAGACCAGAGCTTCCCATCTCTGGGAGAGGCACAGGGGTCAATCCCTGTGGGCCAGAGGGGTGCTGCCCCCTCTCGTTGCCCGACCCTATCCCCTTGGAGTCGGTCCCAGCGGTTTTGGGGCAGGGCGGAAGACAGGACCAGGCAGGGAAGTAAGCTGAGAAATTAAATGAGGCACGAAGGCTGCACCGAGAGTCTTTTATCAGGTGCATCTTCTTTTTTCAAGTGCCTATCATATCACGCCAACTGCTCTTGAAGAGCCCTCCATTTACCCTCTCCCCTAATTAAATGTGCACTTCATTAATGTAAATTGGGGGTTTAATGCTCTTGTTGAAATTCTGAAGAAAGTGCTATGGCCTTGCGAAATGCTTAAGCATCATTGCAAATTAGATTAGGGACCAAGAAAGGCAGTAAAATTAGAATGATAATGGTTGATGTGACTTCCTGACAGGCGTGACTATTCAGGGATCAATGGGATGGAGAACAGTTTCCCCCAGCCTAAAGCGAAAGGCAGGGACAGACGTCAGCCTACAGATGTGGCTTTTGGAAGCTCTTTCAATTAGTTTAATTTGGTAAATGGCGGGGATTTAGAGGCTCTTTAGCCAGTCATACAAGACAAGAATACATTGAAATGTTTTTCGCTTTTTAACATAAAATAGGATTGGCCACATTTGCATTTCTTAACGCCGGGGGTGGGGAGGGGGAGGAGAGGGCTGAGTGGTGTGTGTGTGTGTGTGTGTTTAACCAGCTTGGGGCTTTAAAATGGAAATGCTGGAGCTGGTTTGGGAAGCGGGCTGGGCGCTGCTCTGCGCGGGGATCTCGCTGGGAGCCGGGGGGGG
>NW_009952533.1:11307920-11311300 GCF_000747805.2 Chaetura pelagica | reverse complement strand
GGGGGGGGGGGGGTGTCTCTGCGGACCCCCAGGGAGGTCCCCCCGAAGCACAGCCTGGGAAGTGCCGGGAAGGGGAGGGAGGAAGCAAAACGGGCCCTTAAACGGGGGAGGGTTTGATGGGGGTCTGATCTGGGGCCCGGTGAAGGCAGCCAAGGGATCCCCCCATGTCTCTCCAGGGCTCTGAAGGCCCAGGACGCGCCCGCTCCCTCCCTCATCCGTTTTTAATTGCGCGCTCGAGCTCTGCGAAGCCGCCGAGGAAGAGGCAGCGGGAACACGCAGACAGCGCTGCTCTTTGTGCCTCTGCATGAACCACAAGTCGGAGCCTGGGGTTTTTTTTTAATCCCCTGGCTGGATTGGTAATTGTAATTAATGACGTGGAAAACAAGTTCGACAGACACCAAGTGGCTCTGAGACTTGGCGGGATTTGTGCGAGGAAGAGGGAACTTTCTGACCCGGGATTTCTTCACTACAAATGGGCAAATAAAAAAGAACAGGAACATCAGCTTTTATGGAAAGCTAATGTCTCAGAAACAAATCAAATCCTGCAAAGATGTGCAGTGGTGTGTAGGGTGACTCTGAGCACACTGACAGCAGCTCTCTTTCAGTAGGGAGGACCTAACCTGCAAAGCTGAGCTTTTACTGGGATTCTGGCCAGTTAACTGGTCTCAAATAATATTCCCTAATCCTCTCCTGGCAGGAAATAGTTCATGTGCCATGAGGTTGTTTGTTAGAGGGAGAGAGTCAGCTCACCAGGAGAGAGCTTTTTGGGATCAGCAGGGTTTGGCTTGGAAGTACAGCGTGCTGAGATCAGGCAGCTCCTGGGTAGGATCAGCCTTGTTCAGGGCCACAGGAGGAGAAGCAGGGCAGTACTATAAATAGGGTGTCTTCCTGGTGGCTTCCCTGTGGCTCAGTCTCAGGAAAGCATACTTGTTTGTAGCAGCTAGTAAGCTAGTTTTCAGGTGTTGACTGCACCCTTGCTGATGGGATCACCTCCATCCCTCCTCTGTTGCAACTCCAAGTAATGTCATGTGCAACTTTGAGCAGCTCTGGGCAGTTTGCCTTAGGTAGCCTGTTAAAAGACTGGGTCTCTATTGCTGTGCATTCAAAAAGTTTAAAAATCTGACTGTTCTACAGGGAGTGAGGCCTGGGACTTGAGAAACCAATATTGTACAGCTTAGGGCCTAGATGCACTGTCAGCAGCAAAAGGGAAGCACCTGAAGAGCCTGGCAGGCCAATACCTTGTGTGAGCTATTGCTACTCATCTTTTAATTTCATTAGCACTAAATTCACCTTTACAAAAATGTAATTTTTAAAAACTGCTTGACTTGGCAAGGGCACCAACTGAAAGATCAAGTTGCTGTTTGTAAATGCCAGACACGAATTAATTTAACAGTGTACTCTTCCTGACTTTATAAATACATATCCCAAATATTGACATTTTTATTTAGTAAAGCCTCTTTTACATTGTTGAGGGAAGCCTCTGGTACAGTTAGTATTTTGAATCAGAGATTTTTCAAGATGTTGCCCATTTAGAATTGTGGACATGAAGTTACTAAGTCTCTGCTGCAGCCTGCAGAGTTAGGTGAGATTGTTTAATGGATACTTTTGGGAGTTGGGAACTTTTAGTACAGTTAGGGCAAGCCTGTGAAAGTGAGAGCTGTGTTACCCTTTAAGCAGAGTGAGGGTGGCATCAACAACTTTGAAAGAACACTGGGAATCAGACCTGACTGCCAGTTACCTCATCACTTTTTGCTGTGGAAGAGGGGACTGGACATTTGTGCCATGGTTAACCTTAAATGGAAAAAAGAAATGTCATTTAAAAGAGATGTCATTTTTAAACAACAAGAAAGGCAGATTAATTCCTTGCAAGCCAGAGGTGGGAAGTATCTGAGGCTGCTTTTTCTGTATATCAGTTCATCTCCTGAAAGTCACACAGAGCCAGAAAGAAGCTTGACAAGCTAAACAAGCACAAAATAGAGGTAAAAAAGCAACCAACAGGCTGAGCAGATGGAAGAATAACAGGGAAGGAGCTAGTTAACATCAAGTCTTCTTTAAGCGATCAGTAAGTAATTTGCTCTTGTAGATCTCCCTGTACCCCTATGGGGACAGCCAGCTCTGGGAGGAAGAGGTCTTCCCTGCTGTAAGGGCATGATTAGGTGTGGCCCTGTGGATCACTCTCACTTACTCAGCTGTTAAAGCAGCTTAAACCCTTATAAGAACATTAACATTTGGGTGCCAATACCAGCTTGACCTTTATTCATAAAGTGCAAAGAGTTGGAAGTAGAACAGATTGGTTGCCAGCGATTGCCTTTTATGTGCAATTTAGAGGCTTTGATTTCTCTCCCCTTTCTTCCTTTAATCTGACATCGCTGGCTTGAATATGTTTGTGCTCTAAGTAAACAGGGCCAGTGCAGGCCTCCCTTTTTAAAGAACTGTGTGTGTGTGAGAGTGAGGTGGGGGGTGAGGTGACCTTAAAAAAAAAAAAGTTTGCCTTAGGAATTAGAGGGCTTAAGAATAGATGGAGGACATCAGGGCTGAGTGCACAGTTCTGCAAACTGAGCTCTGCATCAGTCCTTAGGAGCCCCAGCTATTGATTCCAAATAGCCGTGTACATGCAGAATGAAAATGTAAGGATTTATATTAACTCTCTTGGACTTTTGACTTCATGAAATGTGCAAGAAACTCTGAGTGAAGCACAATAAAGGTGAAGTGCCTGAAATAGTCATGCCAGCCATCTGCAAGCCCATTGTGTTCTTAGGTTAACCCTGAGGTAGAAGGCATGGCCAAAAATGGCTGTGGTTTTCTTACTTCTAGTAGCATATTTACACTTGTGATCTGTGATTTTCTGTTCCTTACCCATTCTGCTTAGTGATACAGTCAAATCATGGCCAGCCCTGTTCCAGAAGCATGGAGAGAAATCTGAGAATTGTAGAATCATAGAATGGTTGGGGTTGGAAGGGACCTTAAATATCATCTAGTTCCACCCCCCCTGCATGGGCAACCTCCCACTAGATTATCTTGTTCCAAGCCCCATTCAACCTGGTCTTGAAAACTTCCAAGGATGGGGCTTCCACAACTTCCCTGTGCAATCTGTGCCAGTGTCTCACCACCCTCATGCTAAAGAATTTCTTCCTAATTAATTCTTCCCTCTTACAGTTTTGATCCATTACCCCTTGTCCTCTAAATACAAGCCCTTGTCCAAAGTCCCTCCCTAGATTTCCTGCAGGCCCCCTCCAGCTGCAATGGGGAGATCTTCCATTTTGCAGTCCATGCCTTTGCCTTCTCTAACTTGGATGTTGTGACCAGAGCCTTTGCTGGTGAAGACTAAGGCAAAGTAGTCATTGAGTACCTCAAAATTCCCTATGTCCTGCACGGCCAGG
>NW_009952533.1:11280300-11307903 GCF_000747805.2 Chaetura pelagica | reverse complement strand
GAAGCTGGCCCACAGCTTGCCTAGTTGTCTTATTGCTGACATACCTGTAGAAACCTTTCTTGTTATTCTTAATATTCCTGGCCAGGTCCAACTCTGTCTGTGCTTTGGCCTTCCTTACCTGATCTGTTGCTTCTCTGAAAGGTTTTTTGCACCCCCCTGGAATACCTGGCCCTGCTTTCACTCTCTGTATACCTTGTTTTTACATTTAACTGTGTCTTTTCTATTCTTGATCCCCCAGAAGTGGGATTACTCTTGATTTTTCTAGATATTCGTGTCTCTGTTTCTGTGTAACTGTCATCAGACTTTGTTCCTACTTTAAAACAGAAGTCCTGTCCAGTTCCCTTGTCCTGCATGTCAGCCTACCCCAAGCCTTACCTTCTGCAGGATTTCAACCAAGCTACTGCCCAAAGCATTCATTTCAGTAAAAGTGCTTTTTTTGTGTGTGCTGACAAAATGTATCTATATAGCAGAGGGAAGGTTTGAATGAACATTTCATGTCTTACCTGTCACAAGCCATTAACTGAATTGCTTAAAGAAATCCCCTGACAAGTGTAATTGCTGGTTTTGTGTTACAGAGCTTCATGATATTGCCCACAAGAAGAAATTATTTTACAAAAGCCCCTTCTGTTTAATAAAGTAATTTGTTCCAGTAACAGTGATAATAAAATTGCTGAAATGAAACAAGATTGTTCAATGAGGACATGAATCCAATTTGCTGTGCTAGTACGATTACACTTTTATCTCTGTGTTTACTCATTTGTAGAATTGCTACCAGACTTTTTATATGCAATTAATAGGATTAATGGTTCCCAGGACAGGCAAGATAGCACCCAGGAGCATAGCACCTTCTTTTGTGTGTCAATGACACGTCAGCCTTATGTGGGGTATTGCCTTTGAGTGCAATGCAGAGTAACAGTCTGGTTCTCTCTCTGTTCTTTGCAACAGGTGGGGGGATCTCGTGGCAACTGGTGTGTTGGCCCAAATCAAGGGTAACTGCTACATCTGAACTGCTGTAAGGTAGGAAGAGTTGCTTCTGGTTTACTGCTAAGAACAAAAGTTCACTGATGTTTCCTGTGGTTTGTCAGCTTCCAAAACTGGTATATTTGGGGCTTGCTTAGAGAAAGTGATCAATGATAGAGTAAGTGGGCAGAGAAATGGTAGATTATTTACTCCATAAAGTTTGCCATGAGATGACACAAGGTGCAAGACAGATGTTCCATCAGTCACTTTAAGCACAAACATATATAGCCCCTAGTGAGAGAATGCAGGCATGCTTCATGTAGTTATTAATACTTGCTTGCATCCTAATGGCACCAGTGCCATGCTTGCTGCTGCCCACACACATAGCGAGAGCAAGCCCTACTCCAAACAGCTGATAGTGTAAGCAAAAGCATATGTAGTCTAAGGATTTGCAGTTCTGGAAACAAAATGAAGGCCCCTCTGACATATTATTAACTCGGGGATATAAGCATATTGCACTAAAAGCTTGACAGATTAACTTGTTAGGTTTGATAAATACCTACATTGGGGGAAGAACTCACCAGCTTCCTCTTGGGCAGCCAAGAGGGGGCAGGATTTCTAAAGAGCTGTTTGGCAGCACCCAGCTCAGGGGCTGGGAGGCTCATTTCTCTGCTTGGAGCTCACAGCTGATGGTAGCCAAGTAAGTTTGGTGCTTGTGAGGGGCTGTTTAGAAGAGTCTGCTTTATGGAAGATAGGTGCACCTCGCTGTAGTTAGATACTTCTGCATTTAGTAAGGGAGCTGAACCTCAAGCACTGGCAAGTATTTTATGCTTATTTTTAAAAATATGGTGATAATTAGGAAACTTTTAAAACACCCATATCTTAACACAGAAACAACAAATGTAGAAATGGTCTGACGCTGCAGTGGTGGAAAATACTAGGGAAGCAGGGAAATAATTTACATGGTGCCTATTTTGTTGCAAATTTAATCAGATGAACTTTTAGTGTTTAAGTTGCTGACATTTTTCACTCAATGGAGATTTGAAGACCTGTAAAACCAGTCAGAGCTACAGGGACTGCCTGGAATGCCTGCTGATGCCGGGGTGGTGTTACAGGGGTGTGCTACAGGAGAAAGATGTTTGTGTTTAGCTCAAGGGTGAATAAAAAGATCAGAACTGACATTAACCAAAAGAGATTGGGAAAAATTGGAGCAAGTCATTGGAAGAAAGACAGGATGAAAGAACAGAGGGAAAGAAACAGAAAAATCATTCTTTCTGTTTCAGCTCACAAGTATTGTGTTCTCAAAAACATTCCCTTCTCTCCTTCCAGCTGCAGGTTGACTATTCTAACCCTACTGATATAAATAGATTTTTTCATTTGGTCACCCAGTAAAATATATAAATGTTTTCCTTACATTAAAGCTAAAAAAAGAAAGACACTCTAGGGTGGTTGATGTAATGTTCTGAAACAGCCAAAAAGTAATGTGTGCTGGTAAACAAATATATAAGGTGTCACTTTGCTGTACCACCAAGAAAAATAATTTCCTCCATTTCCTTTTAAATATAAGAGGAGAAAATGCATAGCTTATTAATTTCAGTATATATCTGGAGGTGTAAGATACTTGTGCTGTTCAGTAATTGTTCTTTTTAAGGTAGAGTTAGTATATGCATGAGGAAGAGTGGGACTATATTTAATGCACAGAACTACAACTCCAAATATCCGTGTTAAGTTTTCACATCTCTTGCATTCATGTGTGACACTGGGCAGTAGTGTCTGGACCTCATTTCTCCATTTAAAATGGAAAGTCCTTCAACACTAGATGGACTTCTGCCCTACTTCTCATCTGCAAAGACCTTCACTCAGTCTCCTGTGGGGACTGTGTGTGCTACCAGTGCCAGGTTCCCTGAGTCGGGTGGTTAAGCCATAGGGTACAGGGAGGATTTTCCTGCCAGTATCGTATCCCAGTTGCCAATCAGCTAATCATGGTTCTGGGTCAGGACCTGTTCAAGTTAACTTTCAATTAGAGCATCACAGGTATTTGTTGGCATAAATGAAAAACCTTGGTTTGAAGCCTTGGGTGGCAGGCAGAAGAACTGGGTATGTTGTTGTTTATGACAAAGGCTTTGACCTTTAGGCAGGGTGTCTGAAGCACAAATGCCTCCAGCACAGTTCAGAGCTGCCTTGTGGCAATTGGTGGGGGATCGCTGTCTGCTGGAGGGGACAACTGTACCTGCCGGGTCAGGAGGCCTGAGGTGAGGAATCTGTAGATGGCTTGAGTAACACCTGCTCCAGCCCCACAGCATTTTCCCCTATGTAGTCACTAAATGTGCTCCATTATGCCAGGAGACAATTGAGAGGGGACTGTTTGTAGATGTCTGTCAGTTGTCAGATTTCTTGATATGCTGCTCTAACTGTTTGGCAGCAGTTATCAAGGACCCAAACACATACCCACCCCTCTGCTATTAAGGACCCTTTCATCATCTTATAAAGCTTTTCATGTGGGATCAGACATCTACTTTCACTTCCTAAAACCTCAAGCTGCTTTTTCCTCTTGGGGACAAGCTGAGGACGGAGAGCAGTGACAGTGGCTGACTCAGGCTTCTGTTCTTTGCCTCCTCCTGTGCTCTGAGGGTACTTCTCTAATGTATGGAACAGTTTTGCAGTGCAAAGTGTAGGTACCTCTTCTGAATCCCTGGGGGCTTCCAGTTTCCACAGTATGATGCTGTTCTGATCTTTACGTTAGCATTCTTTCTCCCCAGAAGTCCTTATTGTCTTGAAAAGAGCTTTAAGAACTTATGAAGTAAGCTGATAATAGAATAAATAATAAAAACTAGCCCAGTTCTCAGCTGCCAGCATTCTTGACAGTCTTTGTTGGACTGCGCTCAACTTATAAACCCTAGAGCAATAGATCATTCACCATAAACTGTAACATCTTCTGTACATTGGCACTTTGTAAGGACTCTTACAGAGCCTGTATCAATCACTTTCAGTGTCCCAATCAAAGAAGATTTTAGTTTATTGGAGCTAACTACCAGTATTTTTTCCTTTAGTGCTGTAGCAGTGTCAGCTTTGAGTGTTGATACAATGCTGGCCTGTTTGCCTATGTACTCATATATCATTCAGCTTCACTGTTGAAATAAGGTGGATTTAATCTTAACAAGACTCTTGAATTTTAGGTATGGCCTGATACAGAACCCACCAATGTTTAAAGACAGAGAGGGTCAGGGGGAGGAGAGGTTTTGTGGACTTCTGTGTCCCGTGAATTCAGCTGTCTAAAAGGTCAAGCTTGTCAGTGATACTGCTGATAATTCTCTTGCAGTTCCCAGACCTCTGTGCCCTATGCTGACAGCTCAAAACACCCCTCTCCAAAACTGAGACATTTCTGGCAGTGGAGCAAGACCCAGCAGACAGTGGGCTGACAGAGGACAGTCACCATCTCCATAAGGACCATGCAAGGCTTGGGGTCTAGATCAGTCTTTATCAGCCTTGGTTTCCACAGATCCAAGCTGCAAGCTGGTATGCAAGCTCAGCAGGAGCATGCATCCTTTTCTAGGTGACATGGGTATGCAAAGGGTGCTGGATACCTTTACACTTCAGATAGCTTCCTACTCTAGGTGACATGGGTATGCAAAGGGTGCTGGCTGTCTCTTCATCCATGATGTGGATACCTTTACACTTCAGATAGCTTCCTATCCGTAGTTTCTGTATGTGTAAAAAAGACTACATGCTATGTATCCTTAAAGAGAGGGAAGTGAGTTTGGTCCCAGCACTGGATGGTGGTGCCAGAGCCGGAAAAAGGCTGCACACTGAAAAAATTCTGTAAGAGGATTTCAGGCCCACTCTTGGGAGAAGTGTCATTAGGGTGCTGGACACTTGCTAACTGATTTATTCTTTCCATGTTCACAAGAAAATAATGTTATGCTGTACCTATTGCTATTTGTATTACCTGTCCATAGGCTCTAAGCAGGCACCAGGTCTCTGCTGTGACCAGAGCTCTGTTCAAATGTAGTAGTACAGGTTTGGAGTTTTTTGAGGTTATTTATGCCCTTTTTAAATAAGATCAGACAACTGGCGAGATGAGAAACAGAGCTGAGGAGGATACATCCTCTGTCAGGCAACAGCTCAATGGCAGAAATATGTATAGCTGTGAACTCTCTTGATCCCAGCCCTAGCTTTATACACACTACACCTCCTTTATGGTGAATGGGATAAACAGGTATAACATCCCTTTTCAGTGTTATTTCTTCTTCACTTGTGCATTAGCACTGTCAAAATTACTTTGAGGTTGAAAACAGATGGAAGCTTGAAGTGACTGGACCTTTGCATGTCAAATCAGGAGGGCTTTGCCCCTGTTGCTTAGCAAGCAAGCTAGCTCTGGTTATACACTGAGCTCCAGCAAGCATGTGTGTTCATACTCAAGGCCAAAATCCTAGTGACGGAAGCCCCTCTTGCTGCACCCAAACTAGGCTTTTTCCCTGCTGCCTCATGGGAAACCCTCTGTCACATTTGTGCACTTTGAAGAGCAAAGCAGAGTGGGGGAACCAAAGGAGACTGACACAAGAGGCATGATCAGGCGATAACGCTGAGCTACATTAGGGAGCTGGAGCCTATTGTCAAGAATTAACACTATTTATTTTGAATATTTTGTTGCCTCATTTGTTTTTCTCCCTAAGCTGTTGGGGACCCTCCTTGGCCCCTTTAAGACCCCCCCTCACCATGGAGCTCCTGGTCCCTTTGGCCAGACATGGCAGGAATGGATGGGCCGTGCGCAGCAGGATCAATTGTAAAAAGTGGAATTAGTCATTCTAAATCATGCAGCTGTGGTCGAAGGGAGCTCTTCTAAAAATCATTAAACAATCATGTATTCCTATTGATTTATTCAAAATACCTTGAGGGAAAGCAGATTAAACACAAGGTAAAAGTAAACTAATGCAGATTAAATGGATGAAGGATGGGCCAATAGTTCCCTAGGTAGTTTTTGTACTAATGAGAGGAAAATTATATGTACACTATTACCAGGATAAAAGGGTCTATTAGAGGTCTTTTGCTTGACATATTTATGTATTTCAAATACTAAGTAGCACAGTGAATTAGGTTTACTCTGGACATTTGTTATTTTTATTGCATCTCCAAGTGATAAACTGGGCTTTCTGTTGAGGGCAGCATGGTGCTTTGCTCAGAAGCCTCAACCCCATCTGCATATCAAAACGCTGAGATGACAACTGCATTTTGGATGCCATTTATTAGCAATGTAACTGCAGTTTTAAGCCCACTTCTTAGAATCCCAGCTAGTGTTCAAAATGAGAAGTAAAAGTATATGTCAGTATTTTTAGGCACCATCACCCTATCTTCTTTCCACTTCATCTTTCACTGCTACTCATCTTGTGTGGCATTCATCCAATAGCCATATGACAACTGGGGTGATACAACTCACTACACCATTTCTCCCCTGTCTGTCATGCACTTGCAGCAGTGCCCTGAACATGGCGTGCTGCAGGGAAGATGATGATGCTAAAACACAATGGAGTTGTCATCTCCGATGTGCTTGCTCTAACTGCTGCTTGTGTTCTGGACAGGCGGGTTCAGACCTCGGAGGCGGCTGCATCAAACAGAATTGGAAACAGGGCAATCATATTTGATACAATTGAATTCCAGCTTTAATTTAGGCAAGTATCCTCACTTTTGGTTTATGAAAGTGTCTGAATGTGGTAGAATCAACCACATGTGTAATTGGAAAGGATATTAAATGCTGGGAGTCACTTCATAATTTTGCCAGAAGCTGTGAAGCTGCTTCCTCCCACAGATAAGGGAAGAGGCTGCCGACTACAACAGCCTCATCACCTTACACAGAGTAAGTACTACCACAACAGTTTTAAAAAGAGGTATCTCAGAGGAAATTAATATTGTATAGGAAACAATGTTGCTGTGTCAAGAGACGCATCTGTGAAGCCAAATTAATGTTATTAGAAAAAATGAAAATTCGTTACCTTTATTAAAGTGTCTAGTAGATCAAGTGTTTGCCTATATGTATGCAGAATAGTATATGAAGCAATCAGAATGTTTAAGTGGATTAGTTGTCTGCTGTTGTAATTACTGCTTTCTTTGAAGAATGTGTCTGAACTAACCTACAAAAAAGCCCTTGTTGAGACATCTGGATGAGAAGCTCAAAAACCACACAGAAGTGTAATTTTATTGCATGTTACACTTGATTAAAATATAGATAATAAGCTGCAGATATTAATTACAGAACTTGAGGTTTAATATGTAATTTCTAACATGTGCATAAACCATCACTTGCAGACAGTTGTATTCTTGTCAGTCGGAATAGAAATGTTTGCCCAACAGTTGCTGAAGACAGAGTAAAGTGCAAGAAGGCCTGAAGATAGGATACACAGAAGTTGACTCACTCAAGGACTGGAAAGGTTTTAGACAGCAAAGATTTCATTAAGTTTCAATTACTCACCAAGTAACTCACCAGCAGAGTCCTGATAATGAGGTGATACAGATGGTGGCATTTGTGTGTTTGGGAAGAGTGTCTGCCTTGGCAGAGCTGGCCAGCCTGGGTATTTGTGTGCAGGGAACTCCTGGTCTATGGAAGTTGGTGGGAATCCCATAAGTACTTTTCTGCCCTTTGTCAAGTGTTGTCCTGTGTAGTTGGACAGCTTGTGGTCTTGTGAGAAAAGTGTGAACTTCAGTGAAAGACCCTGTGGAAAGCTTTCACAGCTTGAACTACATTGACACATGTTGCTTCTAGGATTCGTTTCTGTGTTGAAAAGTGATTCTATTTTTTAAGCTAGTCTTCAAAGCAAATACCTTTGGCTTTGAACACAAAGTGTCTGCCTCATAGTAAATGTGGCTTTCCTCTATCAAATATAGATACCAAGTCAAGCATTGCTAAGGATATACAGTAAATTGGTTGGTTCCTTAGGAGTGAACAGCGGTGGAGAAACAAGATTACACTGTTGCTCAACCCAGCAGCTAGAGAGAGATTGTCTCTATATACTCATACTGGAAGCTGCCTCTTCTGTTGACAGCTACTTGTGCACACACAGCAGTGCAGGGGACAGCAGCTCTGGGCAGTTACCTTGCTGCTGTGGCTCACATTCTGCCTGCAGCTGAACAAGTACACCTGCAGGTATTTGGAGTATTGCTGCCGTGTCCCCATTCCAGTGCACGTGAATGCTGGTGGTCTAGTCCACGTTCACTAGTTTCAGCCAAGTGCTTCAGTGATCAAGTGATGTGGGGCTAAAACTCAGGTGTGTGAGCAGGGAAGGGCTTCCCACCAGTTCTAGCTGGTTGCATCAGCTGGGTTTGGCTCAGCAGCCAAGCTGTGACTTCCTTGTCCCTTTGTGAACAAGAGGATCTCTGCACCTTGCATGGGAAAGTGTGCTTGTGAGCTGAAGTAACTGGCAGAATATCTTAAACAATTGACTTTATTAATAAATTTTCAAGAAATAATTTAGTCGTTTTATAAAATAATTTACTGGAATGTCAATAACTGGAGATTTGTTTCCCTTGGATGTTTCAGGGAGCTGTCTTGACTGCCAGTATCAGTTCAGACTGAGTTTCTGTTCTGCAGGAAGATAAAACTGTAGAAATTGTCAGACTTGATCACAGCAGGCAGTCCATTTGATCAACTGTTCTGTCACCAGTTTACTTGAAAAATAGAAGGTTTTTTTTTTCTCTTGCTGCTCTTCAGCATCTTCAAAGTCTCTTTGCGCTACATCTCTTCCCTTGCTGTTCAGGCTGCATCTCATCAGAGGGAGAGATGTGTTGCTGAAAAAACAGTTCATCCCATAGATACCTGTTGCTGGATAGGAATTCAGTCCCAAAACCTGGCTGGCTTCAGAAGCAAAATTTCGAGTTATGATAGCTGCATTGGATGAATCCAGGATGTCAATGAGATCTTGCCAAGTAACACTAAACAGAAAATAAACACCAGTTTGAGGGAGAAGAGAGGGTAAAAAGCTTCTACAGAGTTTTATATCTTGTACTGTGGTCTGTCTTGGATAAGTTCTGTGTAGGTGCTGCATAGATATGATTAAATATAACCTATCACTATGTCAGATCCACAAAATGTCTTTCTATTCACCACCTATTTGGAGGAAAAAGAACTGCTTTTTTTTCATCTTCCTATGTATATGGAGCATCATTTTTGTTCTTTGTTGGCATTGTGGTAAATGCAGACAGTGAACAAAGCCCTCTATCAACCCGTGAAGAGATGGAAATCCCATCTGTCATTGAAGCTGTTGCAGGGCAGTTCCCAACAAGTACATACTGAAAGTGGAGAGGAGCTTGAGGAATCGTAACCAGTACAAACACTTTCCTATTTAACTGAGGAAGACACATAAGAGTAGGATGGCTTTTTAATGAGTTGATAGCAGCCCACTATGTTTGTGATGTGCACTCTCTCAATGCCAGCATGAGATGCATCAACAAAACACTGAACCCTGCAAACACCTGCTACTTGGAAAACAACTAATCCTGTGCTCCCTACAACTGCCTGGAGCATCTTTTTGAACTTCAAAAGGCCTCAGAACCCTGTGGGTTTTTAGGCATAATATAGTCTTTTGCATTGCAACAACCTACAGTGCTGTGCTGCATCATACTGAAGTTCTCAGCTCTTGGCTCTGGCAGGGAAATAGTAGGTAGAGTTAGTCAGAGACTGACTGTCCAAGTGCCCCTCCGAACCATTCTTTGTCTGCTTGCAAGGCCTGCTGTGAAGCAAGATCTTAACAACTGCTGGGTATCCACATAAGAAACAAAACAAATATTTAATATGATCTGTGTCAGATGTGCTTTTATGCCAAGCACTTCCAAGTGCTACTGCTGGCTTCTCTGGCTAAGAGTACAGTCATTGGAAGAAACATTGTTGCATGGTGAATTATTAGGAAAGCAAGACTTGATTTGTGAGGGCTGATGTTATTCAGCATTAGGCAAGCAATAATTCTGTATGCTCGTAAACTGTCAGCTCTGTTCCTTCCTTGGAAAAGTGTCAAGTAAAGCTCAGATTCATGTTTTGATGACATAAAATGTTTTGTGCTTTTTTGCCTGAGGCCTGATGTTTGTTACAGCCTAGACAGCAGTGACAAAAAACATGAGGCATGGGATTTTCATAGAGTGATGGTATTTGTCAGTCCCTAGGATCCAGGATCTTTTTAATGGGTTTAACCTAGCCCAGTTGTGGTGCTAGAGCAGATTAGTTTGATGCTTTTACACTGTTAAACACAGATGAACAATTTAAACATTTTTTTTGCAAAGCGATAGGTTTATCTGACTCAATTTTTCAAGACAGGCATCTCAATACTAAGCTGAGAGATGTAGGTCATTATTTTCCCTGTTGGACAAAACTGAAATGAATGCCTTTCTACCTTTTGCTATGGCCAAGCCATGACTTTTTGGTTTTTATATGAAACAAACAGACTTGTATAAAATAACCATTGTCAATGGATAATATAATTTGACAGTACTGAATATACTCCATGGATTAAAACTGAAAGACTGTCACAATCTGTGTGACTGTGACAATATCTCACTTCTTTCTCTTGGTTCCCCTTGATATGCAAGAAATTCCAGTACTACTGATGGATCATTTTTCCAGCCAGTAAACTTCTGCAACATCAATGCCTAAGAGCTGTGTTTGGCAGACATTCTTCAGCACTCCACATTCCTTGGAGGCAAAAAAAAAGATGAAACACAGGGCAAGATCTGTTTAGTCACAGAATATGTAAAATAAGACTCATTTATACAAGTCATTATCCAGACCATTGAATGGGCAAGGATGTTCTCAAATAATTTCAATGAGTTTTGCATAAGACTATCATGAGATATATGGTTCTAACTGCTGCCAGTTATCAAATATATCTGTGTTTATATAAGCTTTTCCCTTCCACATAGTCTGTCTTTCCATCCTGCTCTGACTCAGTAGTCTCTGTTTCAGTATTGACTTCTGAGGTTTGTGTTCATTTTATAGTTTAAGAAGGATGCCATGTGTGTACAGTGAAGGGTCTCACTTGAGCTGTAAGCCAAAAAAAAAAAAATCTGACCTCTGAAAAACAAAACTTGTATTCAGACACAAACACATTCAATTACAATAGAAATACTGAAAAATTACTAGTGAAGCAAATTGCTTCTTGGATGAAATACTCTTGCTTGAAAATTTGTCCTGGCATGAAAATCCTTTTCCAAATTCAACTCATGCCTCATGTCTGAAGGAAGGATGAGCATGGAACAGGTTTTCCTGTTTGACAGAGACAAAACTCTTGATGCTCACCTTCAGTTCTCATAATATCTTTAATTTTCTGCCTTTCACATTAATTCAGCTTTCACAATTTGTCATGCATATGCTATACAAACCACTGCAGCAGAGATCAAGCAAAGCAAAAGCTTCAGCCAGAAACAAGTTTATTTCCTGATGCTGAGTAGCAAAACTGTACAGAAAAACCCTGCAAAACTACTCCAGCTCTGCCAGGTGAGCTGTGACAGTTCTGATTTCACCAGCTGAAGTTGTTCCTGCCCTTTCACCTGGAGCATCTGCTCCAGTTGAGTTGCTAGAAGCAGACTGGAGCCCCAGCCTGTAGTCTGGTGGACAGGACTTGCAAGGAGGTGGAAAACAGTTGTGCTAGAATACTTGACTGTGGAGCTGGACTAGTGATGGCTCTAGCCACCTAGACCTGGCTGGTCTGCTTATTCCTAGAATATCTCAAGTTGGAAGAGTTCCATGAGAATCATGAAGTCCAACTCAGGGCTTCTCACAGGACTTCCTAAAACTAAAGTATATGACTAAGTGCATTGTCCAGATGCTCCTTGAACTCTGACAGACTTGGTGCTGTGTCCACTTCCCTGGAGAGCCTGTTCTGGTGACTGACCACCATCTCTATGAAGAACCTCTTGCTAATAATTTTCATTCTGTTTCCTCGTGTCCTATCACTGGTCACCACAGAGAGGTCAGCACATCCCTCTCCACTGCCCCCTTTGAGGAAGCTGTAGACTGCAATGAGGTCACTCAGCCTTCTCTTCTCCAAGCTGAACATGCCAACTGGCCTCAGTTGCTCCTTAGAAGTCTTGCCCCTAAGGCAAGACAGTCTTCATCATCCTCCTCTGGACACACTCTAATAGTTTAATGTCCTTCTTACATTGAGGCACCCACAACCGCACACAACTGAGGTGGATTTGTGCCGGTGCAGCTTAGAGTAGGACAGTTGCCTCTCTTTTTGCCAGCTATCTATGCTGTTCTCAATGTGCCCCAGGATATGGTTGGCCTTTTTGGCTGCCAGAGCACACTGTTGACTTGTATCAAACTTGCCATCAGCCCAGACCCCAGATCTCTTACTGTGGGGTTGCTCTCTAGCCTCTCATGCTTCAATTTGTATGTATAAGCCTGTTTATACCACATCCCAGGTGGTGAATCCATATATTGCTCAGTAAAATACTGGTTGTTGCAGTTACTTCTGAATGTCTAACTGATGGCTTTATCTGATGCTTTGAAAGGTAATAATCATACAGAGATGTTTAGAGAATATCAGTGCCTTTTCAAGTGTTTTCTTACAGTGGAAAATAATAAAAATTTGGTCTACACTAAGAATAGGCACATTTATTCCTCCTGCTACTGCTTATTAATACAGATTTGCTCTTGGATGCAGTGGAGCTGGTGAAGATAAAGCTCTGTTCATTCCCCCTTTGCTCACATGCAAGCTGTTCCCTTGAAGACAGAGACAAGGGATATTTGTAGGTCATTTGAAGAGAGGAGCACACCATATCTCTCTATTCTCCTCTGCACTGATTTGCTGGCCAACTTATCTCCTTAAAAGTCAGGATGGTAATGGCTATAAGCTGTCATAGGCTGTTCTCCTTACACAACATTCAAACAGGGGAATAACTTTCATCTTCCCAGCACAGGAAAAATAATCTCTCTATTTCCAAGTGATTAAAAATCTGAAGAAGGAATGCTGAGGACTGTAGCCAGCTCAAGAAAATTCAGCTCTGTTTAAGCCAGGCTATATATTTTTATGTTCATTAAGTTTTAACACCTCCCAGAGTCACCCCAGCAGAATTCATTTTCTTGGAATAAATTGTTAGCATTTGTATAACTTTGACATTATTGTTTTGGAGGCTTTTTGGGAGGTGGTTTTGCTTCAGAGCTCAAACAAAACTGTTTGAGTGAATTTTTGGCTTCAAGCATGGATCTGTTTTTTATTGAATGTGCTTGTCAAGACCTCTGGCTTTCTGTACAAAAATTTTTAAAAGTGATGAGACAGACTAGCTTTCCAAACCTGCAGTATCCTCACTGTCATCCAACTGATACTTCTGAGAAAGATTGTCTGATCATTGTGTATTCACATGCAGGAAAACAGTCCGAAGAAGAAAACTGGGCAAAGCTCAGGTAGTTCTTCACTAAAGCATGTTGTCTTGTTACTGTTTCTTTGCCTCTTGCCCTTACTGACCCTTCTTTTTTAGCTGGTCTGGACATTAGCTTGAATGCTTTATCTGAGTAGTCTTCAAGTGATACCATAAGGAAAGTGCTTGGCTTTTGAAAAGCTGTATGCGGTTCATAAGCTAGAGCTTTTCCAAGTAAAATTCACTCTCACTTGACTACAGAAATTATGTGGGAGATAGAGGAGGGAGTACAGGGATTATTTTTGGCTCTGAGAGGAGGAGAAGCCATGTTCTTTACCACCTGTGAATTTAGTTCCTTGAGTCACTAAAAAAATGGCTCTTCAAATCTGTACAGTGGTTTGTAAAAACATGTGGCTCTGTGGAAAACTAAGAAATTAAATGGCACTTTCAATTTCCTATTGGAAAGGTACCAACACCCACAGGATTTCTCCTGAGTGATCATCCTAGAGAGGTCAAGGATGGAAGGAAAGCACCAAAACTCATTCCAGATTGATACCTATGTGTTGTCCCCCTGAAAAAAGAACAGCAGAGAGATGAGATGGGATGAATAAACTGTCATGTCTGTTATGCCTGTGGATAAATGGTGACAAACTGAAAACACAGAGAAAATTAGTTGAATCCAGTTGAAAATGCAGCTGGTGCTGAGCGAGTACCTCTAGAACGAAAGCATGTCCTGGAATGGCTCGTTGAGCAGTGTTGCCCAAAGCCAGTGTCGTAAGTAATGCTTTAGATATTCCAGGCTGCCAGGGGCTTTGAGACTTTTTTTTTTCCTACTTCTTCAGATTACCCCGTGATGTTTTTCCTTGTTCTGCTAATCATGTGTTCAGCCATTATATGCCTCCTGCACTGAGAAACACTTTCAGCCAGCACACAACCCCTTTCCCTGCCCTCTCCCTGAGGCTCAGCTCCCTGCAGGGTCTGGGACAAATTGCTTGCAGACCAAGGTAATACAGTATTCCTGTTACAAGGAAACCTCAAAGCTACAAACTTGGCTCTCTTCCTTGCCTATCATTTCTCTTTCTGTTTTATATGTATATAAAAGCTCTCTTAGCTCTTTGTGACAAGGATTAGGTATAATAATACCTCCTAAGTGTTTAACAGTACACTAGAAGAATGGGGCACAGTGCTGGGGTTCTTCAGCTCATTTGAAGAGGACGCTGATTAATAGTAGCAACCTAATTGATTCAATTTGGGCTTGTGTTTCCTGACACTGGTATATTAAAAATAATTTAAGGGCACTGTGGTGTTTTTATTAGTAGTAGTATTGTTATTGTATGCCACTAGACTAATCTTTAAGATTTTGAAGTATCTAGCTGAAGCCTAGCTGTGCTCTCAATGGAATCAAGAGTTTCCGAGTGCTTCAAATTAAGTCAATTTTCAGTGGGGTGCTCCCAGTAGGGACATTAGCCATTTAAAATGTAAAAAGTCAGTGGCAGTCAGTGACTTACTTTCATGGACTGGTGATCCTAACTCTCTGTGTGTGTGTCACTGTTTAATGGCCTCACCCTCATGCAGCAAGTAACTCGCTTTGCCTTACCAGCTGAAATGGCAGCAACTCAGGTTTGAGGAGTAGCAAAATAGCATGAAGTAGCTGAGTGTGGTTTTGGACGTCATCCGCTAGCTTCTCTAAGTGGCAGCTTTATTGTTCTTGTCTGTGTGTCTAGCTGGAACTGTCTCCCTAGCAGACATAAGTGATGTGAAAGACCATGTGTTCTGACTCAGTGCATATAGGAAAAGCAGAAGAGCCCTGTGACAAAAAGCTGAGTTACTCATGCAGTCATAATTTCCTCATGTAAAACACTCTTACAACTCTTTTCACAGAGAAAACTTGAAAATATTGTGTGGGTGTCCACAATAATTAAAAGTGAGAATACTTATTGGAGAAAAAGGAGCTTGACAAGCTACAGAATTCCTGCTCATGCATTCAGTACAGTTACGGTCCTAGCACAGACACACAATCTGCAAGCAGAAAAGATGTGATACGTCAGAGAAGCTCTTGCTGTTTGCCAGAGGTCTTAAGGGGATCTTCTATTTCATTCGGTAGTAATGCCCTTTTTGTTGACAAAAGTAAATTGATGACAGGCAAGAGGGAAGCATTTGGTGGAAAAATTCTGTTGACCCTTCTCAGATTGAATTTGACCACAGAACAGGATACCAGCAGTTGCAGAAATGATAGATTATTGTAATGACCAGCAGAATGGCCTTTTGGCATGTTTAAATGGCAATAAATTTCACTAGGAAGAGGGCAATTTAACTACTTTAGGGCAGTGAGTATACTCTTTGTTTGAGGTGTAAATAAATTGCGGTTCATTAACAGTGCACATATTACTTTCATGGTGCAACTCTAAAGCAGGAGATGTTAATATTTAATTTAATTTAAGCAGGTATGCTTTGCCTGTTTGAGGTTTTGGTTTGGTTCTTTGAGGTTTTTTTGTTTGGGTTGGTTTTTTTTTACTTCAGAGTTTGGTCACTTTGATCGACAATTTTTCAGGGGCCCTTTAACCTCCTAAGACCCAGGCATGCACAGCTCCAGTAATCCCAAATAAACCAGCGTGCACACCAGAGGGTAACTGCTGGGGTTGACTTTTCCAGCTAGTATAATAACTGTGCCAGTTGGCACCGTTTTACACCAGCAGAACTTCCAGCTCTTGGTACATGGTGTTGGTATTGAGTAGTGATGAGAAAGACATGGAGCCAAAGATTTATTGGTTACACCAGTGCAAAACCAAGAGAAAGGCACTGAATTAAGCAGGTGGTAGCAGAACCACAGTGATGTTCCTGCTGGCTAAATCTATTTCTCATCTTTTACCTTGACTCTGAAATTTTCTCCATCCCTCACTCATTATTTTGGCACTGTTCCTTGCTGAACTATGCTGTTCAGGGAACAAAAGGGGGGCAGGGAGGAGACATACCCAATGCAGTTTGACATTTCCTCAAAAAGATTGTATTAAAATCCACTTACATTTAGAGCACACTCTCATTTTGGAATGCTAATAGGGCATCATTTCATCAAGGTAAAGGGAACAAAATCTAATCAAGCCAAAGACCAGACAGGCCTTGCTGTTGACTGTGTTCCTGAAACATCATTTTGAAAGGTTGCTTTTAAGTGTAGCTAAAAATTACAGACTTAACAAAAGTTTATAAATAACTGTATCACTTGGCTACTTACCTCTGTCTGTAATAAGTGAGCCTTATTTCTTTATTAAAGGTTTTGGGGCAGGCTATGAGCTCATATCCACACTGCTGTTTACACCAGCAGGCCACCATTCCCCCAGAATCAGGTTCAAGTGATGGGAAGGCAAGAAGATTTCTCCAACTCTTGGCCACTATCTCAAATAACAGGATCTTTGCCATGACTTCTCCTCTGGCTTTAAAAAAACAAACCTTACTGGACAAGTCATTTAAAAATCTAGTTGTTGTAAAGCCAAACAAATCAAGGAGAAGTGATTCCTAATGAACATCATTCCAGAGCCAGGTTTATAAAGAAATTGATAAGGATTTGTTCATGGGACTTAAAGACTTGAGATAGCGTGGACAATACTTTCAACAACACAAGAAAAATACAAACTGTATTTCCAAAATCAAATAATAAAAGTGTTGAACTCCAGGCATCTCAGGCATCACCATGGAAGAAATTAGGTGCATGGGGCAGGTGGACCAGCACACCAGCATCTTGAGATGGCAACTTCATGAGAAAATAGAGCAGGGCTATGCACAGGACTTGGAAAGCAGAGATAAGTGCTTAAATCCTCACATGGCAACAAAAGAATGCAAGCAGAGAAGTGCCAAAAAGGGTGTGTAGGACTCAAACAGCTGGATGAAGTTCATGTGACTGGGATTCCTGTTCTGCAGAGACTAATGTTTTAAAACAGCACCCCTGTGCCTTGTAGTGCTGCATGAAACAGTGTTACTGATTTGCTGCTGGCTGCTTTACCTGCTCCTGAGCAGGTAGCAGAGTTTGCTTCTAAGAGTGGCAGTTCTCATCTGAATTCAGTCATGGCTCTGATTAATGGGCTTTGGGCAGCTACTTTAGACAAGGCATCTCCCTGAGAAAGTCTCCATCTGCACTGCAGCCTCCCAACAACCATCTACTGTTGACAAATATGCTCAGGTTGGTAGGAGGGCCAGAAGATTGGCCAAGATAACAAATGGGTTCAAAGGCCCAGGCATAATGGGGTAATTTAGGTATGGCCTTTGGGTGTGACACAGCAGGTTACCTAGATAAGATAATTGAAAAGGCTAAGGCATCTCATAAACAGGGAGCAAATGTGAATTCCTTGAATGGGAATTATTCCACATTTTGCTACATATGCGAACCTATGTAGTCTTAGGACAGTCACTGAAGAGCTCCAACACTTCCACTAGTGTCCTGTGGATTGCTTGCCAAGATGCCCAGTTAATGCTGAGCACCCATTTAAGGAGAGAGAGCCTCCAGAAAGTTTCCCAAGGGTAATGCTGGTTTCTGTGCATACTTGGGGTGAAGGAGTTTTCTGGGAGAGAGTGCCAGATCAGTGCCTTCATTTTACACTGGTGAAGCTGATTTTGCCCCTGTGATCCCACATTGTGTGATTGCTGCTGTGCTCAATATTTCTACTGAATTCTGCTGTCTTCATCGATGCTAAATTCTTTCTTATTAAAGCTTGTAACATAGACAAGACAAGCATCAGGAATTTTCTGTTCCTATGCTACTGGAAAAGGAGATTCGGAGAGCTGAGTGACTTGCCCTCTATCTCATTTAAGAGGTACCAAACCCAGAGAGTATATCTGTACCTCTTATGTCCCCATCTGGCTCAGGCTTTTAGCCACAGAAATTATTTTATCTCGTTTTCTTTCTTTGTTTTCTCTTTGGAAGATTTCTCACCCATGTAATGTTTTCCAGACAGAACCAATAAAATTATTTTAGGGTTTTTTTCCCCCAGTGATTAAAGTCTGAGGCTAAAGAGTGCATTTAAGCAAACTATGATTATGGATGGCTCACGCAAGCTCCTTCTTTTCAGTTCCAGGGAAGCAAATAACATTATTGGCAATGCATTCTTCTGATTCATTCCTTTTGTGCCCATGGTATGTTTAAGGTTTGTACCCTCTAGAAGGTCAAGATTGCTATTTTTTGTTACACTAGCATATTGTTGAAATGCTATTAATGCATGTTGAATGAGAAAGAAGCACAGCATGCTGCATTGTTCTGGTTTTGATAGGAGAGAATAACAATATTGGCTCTGAAAGCTTTTTGAGAGAATGGGGAGTAGGAAAGAAAACCATTTGGTAGTTGATGCCTGTCCTGATTGTACCACATCTCCCTCTTGAGCTTGGATTTTATTATTTATTATTTATTATTTGTATTAACGATTATTTATATTCACCACCATTTATAGTTATTGTTTATTTATGGTTATAACACACTCATCATACAATATTAACTAACTTATAACACTGTCATTGACGGCTGTTTTTTCATTTTCCTTCATGAATATTTTAGCATAGTCCACACAATTCTATTTTAGAAAAACCCTCAAAAGTGCTGTGTTGTGAAGTCCTATGAATACTAAGCTATGCATCCAAATGCTGTTCATTACATCTCCTCAGGCTTATTTAGATTTGTGTTACAACAAATATGTACTAATAGGAAGAATCAACTGTACATGCATAATTAAATTGGTATTGTGTAGCCCGTGGCATAATTACCTTCTACTTGGGAAATTAAAATCTGAAAGTTGAAGTTTGCCCTTTTTTTTTGTTTGTTTTAGTTTTTACCAAAAGGACAGAAGCTTTGATTTTACAATTTATTTTCCTAGACAGTTCCATATCTTAAATTATCTGGTGTTTGCTGTTGCACTTCCTTTGCTCCCAGGGACAGCAGGGCTTTGTTGGATCAAAATTACTGAGTGTAGTATCCTGACAATGCAAGAAGATAGGAAAAAAAAAAAAAAGAGTGACGAGTGGTTTAGAGATGTGCTAACTCCTTTTTGTTAGAAGCTGGATAGTGCCTGAGACAGGAGAGCTTGTCTCTTCCAGAACTGCTAAGCCCTCGTCCAGCAAAAGCTGCGGAGTAGCTTCTGTCCCAGCACACAGCTCTAGGCAAGGTGACTGTAGTGGCTGCAGTTACCACCACACTGCAATCCTGCTCCTTCAAGTTACAAGTTGCCAAAATTACTTGTTAACCAAAAGGCCATTAGTCTAGTCAGTAGCTCGAGGAGGAGGAAGAAAGTTATTAAAATGTTTCTTCCCCATCTCTGAAAACAATCCTGTGCCTACCTCAACGTAAAGAATGCCATAAATTACCCAAACTTCTCTCAGCCAGGCATCATTTTCCCTGCTGCTCTCACCTAGAGCTGTGTGAGTTTTTGAGCAGGGACCATGCTCAGGACAGGCTCAGCTCCTCCTTAGGGAATTTCCAACCTTAAAGCCAGGATATCCTTTTCTGATCCTACATGGGGAATTTTCCCTTCTTGTCCTCTGAGGATACCTACTGAGTGCTGCAGCAGCCCTTGTAATTGATTAAGCTTCTCTCTCCTGTAAAATACTGTGCTTTCATTACCGTAGCACCATAAGCTAACCACCAGGGATGGAATCCTATAGGGAGCTGGGGCTCTGTCCTGGTGTTCACATTGATGCTCAGATGGACTTTGCTAAGAGGAGGCTTGTGGCTGCTGCAGGATCTAGGGGGAGGAAAACAGCACCATTCTCAAGGCCCTTTGAAAATACGCCACGGTCGAAGCGTGCCAGGCGGATCGGCACGATTGACCAGATGCGTGTTTTGCAAATTAATGAAATGCCTTTTGAAATGCTTTTAAGTAAATGAGAGTTAAATTCACCCTAATTGCATTAGCCTCTATGGAGAGCTGTGTCTGTTCAGGATCACGTCCGTCTGGTTTTCAGATGCTTTCAGCACTTTGCAAACCAGGCTCCTCTGCACAGAGAGGAGGGAGGATGGGCACAGGGGTGCCTGAGCAGCACCCCATTCCTGCAAGGTGCAGAGAGACAGTGCTGGACACCCACTAGAGTAAATGGGAGGTCGTCTTTGGCTGCCAAGAGCTTTGAGTCACATGGGAGGCAAGACTGGTCCCATGGGATGCTCAGTGTGCTGCTAGGGCCCTGGTGGGACTCCTCAGCAGTGGGTGGGGGCAGGAGGTGGGAGCACAAGCTGGGTGGTGCTGAGCATCCTCAGTGACCTGCTGCCCATAGACCTTGTGGAGCCAGAGCTGCAGGCAGGGAGATGGGGAGACTGAAGGCAAAGTGCTAGATAGCTTCTCCATCACCAGGGCCATCGCCTTCATCTTCGTCATGGTCTGCTCTTTTTTTTTCAGATGGCACTTTGACAGAAGATTAATTCAAGTCAGCTGCTGAAAATAATTATTGCATTATGGGAGCAGTAATCATTATTTAGAACATGATTAAATATGTCTGCGTCTATTGACTCTGCCTATGATTTATGTATTTGTTTAGTCAATAGTCTAATGTAAATGATGTAATTAATTATAGATGGTGGTGTCAGGTCATTGGTAAAAACAATCTGATGAGAACAAGGGCTCTGTTTTTTCCTGACAGATGCAGAGGGAGGGCGGGAGGGATGGGCAGAGTTGAGGGAATTCCAGGGGAACTTTTTCATGTGTGAATGGCGACTGGGATCTCAATTTGCATGTTGTCTTTCTCTTGTTCAGCATTCGTTTAGAAATTGAAATAACTTGTTAAGCAAAGGGGAAGGGAACACATGATTGCAAAGAGGACACCTGGGAGTAGTGACGGCAAACAGCTAAAGAGCCAGCTGCTCCCTAACACGAGAGAGCGTGCCACTATCATTTACCGCTTCATAAAATTAAATGTTTTCCAAATTAAATCAGTAGGCAGCATGCAGGAAGACCTACTATCTCTAATAACAATTTTTCAATCAATATCGGGGGCCCGGCTGATCTGAAATCAGAGCGGAGGAGCCTGGGATTGGCTGGGGGGGAGCAGAGAGACAGGGAGAGGAGGAGGCGGGGGGGGATGCTTGAGTACCGCAGCTTTCAATCAAAGCAAAAGTTAAAAAAAATATATATGCATGGTGGATTCTCCATCACTGTGAGTCTATTCCCCATAGATTTTTCTCTTAACTGATAATTCGGTCAGTCACATTCCTCAGAGGGAGGTCACAGGTCACCCCAGCCCCTGTCAGGCCTCAGAGAAACCATTTCCATTTTAATGCCACAGCTATAATCTATCAAAGATGTGATGTACAAGATACAATGAATTTAAGTGGTCTTCATATATCACTGAGCTTTCATGCCTTCACCTGGGTAATAGTCTGAATTACTCTCCCTACCTCACAATCTGTCACCCCCAGTAAAATAACTGCCACGTGGGTGTTAATGGCAGGTTTGTCCAATTTGGGGCCGTGGTAGCCCAAGGCATTACACATCATAAACTTTAGCATTCAGTGCTTAGCCTGGCGGTGTCAGCAATTGAAAATTATTCTGTAAATACTTCCGCAGCGCTGCTCTGCTCATGTTTTTATTTATGGCAGCTAAAACAAGCGTAGTGGGACGGCACAGAGCGCAGCTGCTGGTGCAATTGCACGTCTCCCCGTGTGGCTCTCCATGCTCACACACACACGAGCCTGACAAAGCTGTGGTTTCCCAACACGATGTCAGTGTTGTGACTGCACCCGTTAAGCACTGATGGACCTGGGCATAAGTGGGCTGGTAGTTTCTAAAGCAGTTAAACCACTAGCACTTCTACCGATGGTAAAGTCAGGTTGTTCATCAGTGACCACTGGCAGAGTTGTCTATGTTCATGTCAGCTAATACCTGCAGGTTAAATGTGACATACCCCATTGTCCTTTCATAAGGGAATACCTCGACTGCAGCCCTGGAGTTCCTGGGTTCCCAGAGTTGTTCTGCTGCTAAAGCTGTGCTGCAGGGAAGGTTTTCATGGTACTTCATTTGGGGTACTTTCATGGTACTACACAGTTAGAGGAAGGAGGCTGCTGATCCCCTGGAGCTGAGCAGGAGGTGGTGCAAGTCCCCAGTAGCTGGGGAAATGCCTCTGCTGTGTCTGCACAAACGCCTTGCTTGATTCACTTGTCTAGTGAAGCCTGGGCCAGGCACAAGTCCCATCACATGAGAGCATCAACTTTGGAGGATGCAGATATGGTTTTTTAATCTTGCTTTGTAGCTCTCTATCATTTGAAGTGCAGAAA
Organism: Chaetura pelagica; assembly: GCF_000747805.2. Taxonomy (NCBI): domain Eukaryota; kingdom Metazoa; phylum Chordata; class Aves; order Apodiformes; family Apodidae; genus Chaetura; species Chaetura pelagica. Next base: position 11,285,372 of record NW_009952533.1, on the reverse strand, counting down.
CTGGTGTAGGGAAGATATTTGAGTGTTAGATATGGGGATTACTGCAGTGGTATTCTCATCTGGTCTGTACTGTGAATGTGGGCTGTTCTCTAATGAGCTGCAGGGAAGATGTGGTCAGGTGTGATCCTTCCTTGCCACTCCAAGCCTGGTGCAGATTTTGCCTCTTCCATCCTATCCAGCTCCATGGCTATCAAGCAGTGTTAGAGGGAGAGGGTATACTATTTGAGGGAGATTCTGTTGTGACAGGGAGATAGCAGCCAATAGCTATGTCTTGGTGTAACTTAGCTGAAAAATCAGTGGGTGTGAACCACACCCTCTGTTGCTGCCACAGAGGTGGTGACAAGATTTGTAAATTTTTTTGTCTGTGTGTGCACTGTGGGAGGCTGCAGTAAGTTGGTAATTTCTGATCTTTTTCATCTATTGACCTTTATCCAGTGACCAGGCCCTTCTGGAAAACACGAGCCCACAGCTCAGTCTTGCCTGACAAGAGAAGGCAGCCTGCAGCTTTTTTTTTTTTTTTTTTTTCTTGAAATCCAGTGTTAAATTATATTCTCCATACTGGGCTTGGGTACTACATAGAGCTAGAGGAATTATTTCCTATTTTGGTTATCTTCTTACTGTAAACTAACATAATGTTGCTGCTGTTTGCAGATAAACTTATGAATTGCCCATCCTGAGGCAGTTATAGCAAATCCTGTATTTATCTATGGCAGATGTAGAGGTTTGGTATGTGCAGTTATTAATAGACTCCCTTTAAAATACAGCTGCTTTCTGTAGGCTTATTCTATTTGTTTACAAATAGCAGGTTAAAAGTTACTGTGTGCTCTTAGTAGGCATTGCCTTTAGTTGGAGACTTTCACCAAAGTCTTCCACACCTTCAGTCTCCCAGCAGATATTAAAAACAGCTGAAGTGATACAACACACAGTTTGTGAAGATTGTGGTCTGTGCTTTCTGCAGTAAATACCCAGGTTGACAAAGACAACATGAGCAATGATGAAGTGTGAAACTTCCAGGCAAAATTTTTCCTGTGGGAAAAAAAGCTTACCTTGTAAAAACTAACACAATGACCACGGTTCTTCTGTGACCCCAGTGTTTGCTCACTTCAGAAGGCACAAAGCACTCCTCAACCTTTCAGGGTCAAATAGGGCAATAAAAACCCAACTACACACAGGGGTATCAGCCACGCTCCTTGTGCATGTTGCAGCCCTACAACTCGTCTCCTGCTATACTGATGTTACTGCAGTCTAGAAAATATTTGTGAAGTTGCATTTTCTTTGAGATGTTTCAAAAAATGTTTTAAAAGGGGATAAAATGCCACACTGCCTCTATTAATGTCACAGGTATGTATAGCAAGAAGTGCACCACCAAAGAAGTGTCTAAAGAAAAGATACTTTTTGTAATCTTTCTAATGGAAGAAAATAATTATATCCTTTAGCTTCACCAGGACTTAAGTGTATGCTTGCTTTTTAAGCACATCTTGGAGTACTTTCCTAAATCAAGGTCTTGATTTCTAGCATTGTGCTTTTTCCTAACTTGAATATCATTTAAAATAAATCAAACACTTTTCTTTTTTAACATATTACTCTGATCTATGGCTTGGCTTTCATTTTGTCCTGTTAACTAGAAACCCACTTCATCATGAAATATGTCCCTCGTACTTTCTCTTACATAGTGAGAGAAAAACATTGATAAACATCAAGTGTCAACCATTTCTCAAAAGCTTCCTACAGATTTCAGAGAAGGAAAATAAATACTAAGCAAGCACAATTTGTTAAGCTGTAAGTTGATTATAGGAAGGAGTAGATGGGAGTGGACATTAGAGGGGACAGACTAAGGCAAGCCATGCCTCTGCCTGTCTTACATCCAGCATGTAGGAGGATGTGGAAAAAATCATTTGACTTCAGTTTAGGTGGAGATGGAATAAAGCACTGGTGTCTGTCATGTCTAACCATATTATGTTGTTTAAAGTGTGAGGCTTCAGATGAAATGCTGCGAGTGGTAGTGACCTTTCCCCAGCACTCCTCCTGAGGGTAAGCAATGGACTGGGTAAATAGTCTCTTGATGCAATGATGTTGAACTAAAACATCTTCCAGAATTTCAGGTGAAACTCATTTCCTTGGAACCTTTTGGGAAACAGAGCTGAGCCAGCTTTTTAGTCAAGTTATAAGGCAGCACCTGGTAACATGGACTAACAGTTGTAATAGTACAGCAAACCAGATCTGTCTGTTTGTGTAACCTCCAAATCTGCTGCAGTTGGCCCCTGCCTAATGCTTACACATCCCAGACATTGGGTTCAGAGACACTGAAATTTGCTGCCCATTGTGCAACAGAGAAGAGCTGTTTAAGCCAAAGAACAGTATTGGCAGAGGAACAAATGGCTTTGAACTGACTGTGAATAAATTTAAGCAATTACATTATTTCTAACCAGCAGAGGATGGAGACTCTGGAAGAGCCTTCTAATAGGAAAAGAAGGAACTGAGCCCTGGCCAGCTTTAAGATGAAGCTTGATGGGTTTATGAAGACAATTGTATGACAGTCTCCTCCATAGGCCTCTTGATAACTGCAGGCTGGGTTCATGGGCCCAGCTGCCTCTTCCAGCCTGAAGTGCACCCACAGGGAATGTTGGTTTTGATGGGATTGGTAGGTGAGGTGTGAAATTCCTATTGGTGCTCCCAGGGGCTCTCACAGGAGGGCTCACAGGAAAGCTTTGCAGTTATCCCCATTTCTCTCAGCCCTGCTTTCCTTTTCCCTTTCTTGCTCAGGAGACAAACCTCTTGGATTCCTTGGAGATATTTTGCACAAAGCTGCAGGCATCAGTGGGCAAACACACAGGCAGCCATGGCTTGTGGGCATGGTCCTGTTAACCCAGGACCCTTACCTCTGTCATCCTCAGCAGATAGGGTGATGCCTGTTGCTCTGGCCATGCAAAGTGACCCTGGCACTGTGATTTCTGACAAGCGGGGCAAAAGCCTCTGGAATCCCTTCTCAGAGCAATTAAAAAATCCTGCTGCTGGAGGAGGCAGGTGGGAAGGGATGGTGGAAGTCGTTGCCCAGGCTCCTGCCCCAGAAAGGGCCAGATGATGTTTATCTGAATGGGTTTTTATTGCTGTGAGAGGCATAGCTTGCTCCTCTGGGACTTGAACCTTAAGTCAAGGTAGCATTATTCCCCTCTGTTTCTCTTTATCCCAGCCTTTTTTTGCTGGGCAAGCAGGGTCACTTGTGCTTTCTGAAAGAACAACAGCCATGCTGGAAGCAGCAGTTTGTAGTTTGGGCTTGAACTTGCAATTATGTACCTGGAGGCTGATGGGCCTCTGTTGCCATTGCTGGCAGCAATCACAAGGGACCAGGCCATGCCTTCATTTTTATCCCTATGTATAGGAAGTTTGGTAACTGGTGAGAGATCCATGAGACAGCATCAATGCAGGGAAGTGAATAGGTGATAGTAGTATTATCCTGAGGTATCAAGCACCCTGAATTCTGCTTCCAACATTAAATCTGTGTTAGGAAAGATACTGTATGCCTATTTACCTTTCAGGTGCTAAAATTCCTGCTTCTTGTCACAACATGTGTTTTACAGCATATGCACACAAGTGTGGGGCTCCAAAGCCCAGTGCTTCACAAAAGCCCAATGCACACTGTGAGCAGCAGAAGTCAGTTGCCTTTCTCCTAGCCTGGTTCTGCTGAGATGCGTGACAGCACCACGGAGGAAGCCCCAGAGAGATCAGAAGTGATGAGGCAGCAAAAATATAAGTATGGAAAAATTAGACTGAGCTACTGATAGAGAAACAAATTTAGTTTTCCCCAAGTCAAAGACATTTTTATTAGAAGCTTACTATTTTGGTGTGGTGCAGATATACAGCATATATGCTCTTTCCCAGAATTTCACCCTTAGTTCAGATGAGAATTTGCCTATAAAGCTTCAGTAATGTTTTTCTTTTAGTAGTGACACTTAACAAAATAATTAGGCAATTAATTGCCTGAGTCCACAAGGAGCAGCAATTATTTCTTTTACTTAAAACATGTAAAAAGCTGTGTCATTTATTGATAGAGAGTCGCATAATATTCCATGGCAGAACAGCCCTCTGGAGACATTACTCTATATGCTGCAAATGCATTTTGAGAATAATAAACAAAACTCAGCTAAATCTTAAATGGGCTTGTTCCTGTATTTAAAAAATACTGCCATTCATTACAATTATTTATTGTTTATCAGTGCACAGACGAACACAGCCTGGCAAGAATGACCCAGCCTGTACCCCCAGGATTTTACAGCCACAAACTCAGTTCTCACACCAATATCTGAGAAGTTGCAGTCACATGAGCTCTGATTCAGCAAAGGGTGAGAGCACTGGCTTTCAGGAGGGCAGCACACTCCCAGAAACCCAAGCTTAGAGCAGACATGCCTTTCAGGAAGCTTGCTCAGTCCAAGCCTTGAATAACTCTTCCCCAAATGCAGACAGTATGTGGACAGAAGTCCTTCCAGCTAGTAAACGTGGTCACAGGTGCTTAACTATTTTAATACAGATTTTTAATTACAGTATTAATGCTCATTTTCGGATCAAGAGTTTGGCAAAGTGGAGATGAAGGTGGTGCCAGTACTATTATTTTGCTCATTTACAAGTGCTGTTGCTGACTGCTAGTCAGGTGGAAGTCTGCATTTATACAGCAGGTGCTATGCTAGTTTTGTTATTGTAAGTAGATGGACATAAATTCCTTATAAACCACATATACCAATTTAAAGTCCCTGTAAGACTTTATGTTATGTTTCAGTAGTACATTCACTGGTTTTTGCTGCTCTATTTTATATGGTCTGCACTCTAACTGTAGCTGAGCATCAAACCTTTTGGGTTAAGGCAGTGCCATTATCAATATATTTAAGATACTGTATTGGTGGTCAGACTCATCCAAGAGCAAATGAAAACAGTCCATGATCTGAAAAAGACTGGGACTTACCAATTCCCAGGAAAGGAGAATTGCCATCACTGTGGGTATGCCTGAGTTCCTGAGGTGCCCGGTGCACATGTAAGAGAGATATAAGATCCCAAACTCCTGGCTGGTGGCAGATCTGAAA
>NW_009952533.1:11262457-11280274 GCF_000747805.2 Chaetura pelagica | reverse complement strand
ATGGAAGCAATTTAATTATCAGCTGATTTTTGCTTTGCAAGAAAACCACCAGAAAGCCCAGTGTAGTCAGAATGTATAGCTGCAATGTTGTTCCCATGTTGCATTTTCGTATTTCATTTTGAAATTAAATTATTGGGGGTTTTTATTATTTTAATTTAACATGCTTATAATATGATACTGAGCTTTTAAAATGCAAGTTGGAACATTGGTCAGAGTGCTGATCAAAATGTCATTTTGTCAGAAATGAAACATTTTTATTAGATCATCCTTTAAATTATTATTCTGGAGCTTTATTTTGCAAAGAATTTGGCAGTGCTTCCCCCTACGTGAAGCAAAACCAAACATGAAAACCCCAGAGCATCTGCAAACTGTACGTCTGTCTCTGTACAACTCCAACAGATGCACAGCTATTCTTTTTCCTTTCTCCCCAGATAAAGAGGAATTTTATTTTAAATGTAGGTTCTTTAATGCCTGAGAAAATAGGGCAGTCACAGAGCCATGGCTTTAAACAAACTTTATTTGGGCGCTTGACTGACTGGCAATTGTGGGCAATCATTTTAGCTGTCACAAGGCCCAGAGAAATGTGGGAGAGCTCTTCCATGAAATGTTTATATTTCATAAACAAAATGATGTGCTTAACAGTCAGAGTGATGGGAGGGTTCCGGCTAATGCATTTTCCAATGTGCGAGGCAGATTATTAATGCGCTCCAGTAGCTGTTAATTTCAGTTTGCCGGAATGATTTATGGGGAGGTAAAGGAGAGAGACATAATCTAATTGAGATCAGAATCACTGTTCTAGTAGAGGAGCACCAGCATGGACCCCAGCCACAGCAGAATGATTAATATCTAATAAGCAAATAATCCGTTAAATTATTATAAACATTACTTTTGACAACTCTTTTGTTGCTGGAGGGGAAAGCAAAACAAGCAAACAAGATTAACAAAACCCTGGGTACATTTTTTGGATATTTCTCTTCCATTATGCAAAGATGAAGGTTGGATGCTGAGGAGAAAGAAAACACCCAGTTAGGAGGGAGCCTTGATCAATTGTAAGTCAGTGGGGGGAAGCATTGATGCTGTAATATGAACAACAATTGAACGATCAGAAGAAAATCAATCTTGGAAAGGAAGAGTGAGAGAGGGAAAACTCCCTCATAGTCAGCATGATCCACGGCTGGGTTTGCAGCTCCCTGGTCTTACTGCCCTCGTTAGTATGTCCTGCCTGCACTCCTGCCCTTTGTCTTAGAGAGGGGGGACATGAGCACTCAGTGTCTCATTATGGCACACTCCCAAAAGGGGCTGATGGCTGTGCTGGTCTTGCTTCTCTCCAATGCCCTGACATAGTTTTTGCATTTTTATGTTCGTTCCATTTAGTTTTCTTTACACAGCAGGTGACTTGGATTTAGTTCTTTAACAGTTGCACGCAGGGAGACAGTGTAATTTATTTGGGCTGTGCTGAAGGGTGTTGGTGGTGTATGTGTGGGTATGTGCAGGTTCCCCTGCAGGAAGTTCAAATTCATGTTAAAAAAATAATTCAAGGAAGCCAAATAAATCTGACATGGTGCAACACGAAGCTTGAGGCAAAATGCTTCTCTCTCCAGTTTCTCTTCCAGAAGGGCTGTTTGCAGGCATAAATATTGTAGGCAAAATACGTCCCTAGCCTTCCTTTAGTCCCCCTGTGCTGTGGAGTATTAGAAGTGTATTTTGGATTAGTCAAAAACAAAGATGTTCTATTTTTCAGCAGATGATAAAAAAAATCCATCAAAAGTCTTGTGGGACTGAATGGAATGGTTTTCTTTACCAAAAATAAAATTGTGTTCATTATAAGGATTTTCTGTAATCAACTGAAAAATGTCTTAAAGAAATACATCTTTCCAACTTAAAAAAAATGTGGGAGTGTTGAAAAATATTAATTAAAATATTTCTGTGAGTTTGACATGGATTCAGGAAATATTTGGCTGGAATTAGGGAGCATTTGGCCAAAGGGATCTTTGGTGTCATCCAGTTGAGCCCTGTGCTCAGAGCAGGGCTACAATCAAAGTCAGGCTGAGCTTCTCAGGGCCTCATCCTGTCCAATAGTGTCTCCATGGGCAGACATTCCACAGCCTCTCTGGGCTCTTCTTCCCACATTTGACCCCAGCCATTGTGAATAATTTTCTCCTTATACCCAATAGGGGTTGCCCTTGCAACTACTCATATCTGCTGCCTCTCATCCATTCATGGGGGCTCCCCAAAATCTGCTTTGAAGGAAGTGAAGGAAATTCCTCTCAGATGTCTGATTGACTCCAACTAGGAACTCTTCTATCTATGGCAAACCTCGCCAGGTCACCTTCACTCCTCCCTCTGCCTGGGGAGGTCCTAGGTCAGATTCCCCACTAGCATGGTGAGTCAGCTTTGCTTGGCTGTGCTCCCCAACACTGCACCACCTTGTATTAGGGCAAGGTCCAACTCTGTTTTCCCACAGAATTATTTTGATTCCTCTAATTCAGGATGTGCATTGACTTCAATAGGATTTGGCTTTCTTTGAGTATCTTTGCCCTTTCTGCTCCATCTCACCCTGCTTTCCCATGTCCTGGCAAAGAGAACGTAGGTCTGGAGAGCAGATGAATGGAGTTAGCAAGCCTGCAGCCAGGCTGTGGGCTCTGCTTTCTGACACACAAGGGAAGCCCTGGGAGGAGTGGAGGAGGATGCAGCATGTGGGTAGTTGAAATCTGTGAAGTGTTTCCTCCTTCACCATATCACATGGCAGTTTTGAAAAATCAGATGTCCCATCCTGTTGAGTGCTTTCCGTGGAGCCTTTCAAAATCCTTGTGCTACTCTGCTGCTCACATCCAGAAATCACGCAGGGTTTTCTATGAGGATTAGCAAGCCCAATATAGAAGCTAATACTGTTTGTACCTAATACGGTTGGGGAAACTATTTAAGAACAGTTTGTCTGCTGAAAGTATGGTCCTAGCAAGGCTGCCAAGATCAGGGAGTGCTAGGAGATGATGGTGCAACTGTCTGAGTAATGGCCACAGAAATTAAAATTTCTTTTGGGCTGTTACGATTTATCTACTGGAATCAAATAACCACTAGTGGAGCAGAGGTGTACATCTCCCTGGTATAGTTAAAGGGCTGACTGGAGCAATGTTACCTTAATGTCACCGTAACGTTGTGAACCTGGGAGACTTTCAATTATAAGCCTTGTTCTACTGTGAATTGTCATTACTTCTCTACAGAAAAATGGCAGTTTAACCAACACAGGATTTGTCCAATAGATGCAGGGTGGGACTTTTGAGATTAAGCAGCCTTTCATCACTTGTTTGTTTAAATCATACAAAAGCCCCAAAAATAGGATCTGGAATAAGATCCGTAAAGAGCCTAAAACAGTCAGCAAAAGAGCTAGTATGGTTTCAGCACTAGAAAAAAAGACCTAACCCACAAAAAAACCCCACAACAACATAAAGTCTAAAACTCTGGCTTGTGGCTCATGCTTTTCTAAACTACAGTCTGCTTTAACCTGATTAATGCATCCAAAGAATGAGTCACAGGCTTTGAACTAGAGTGCAGGAATTCTTGTTTTGAGTTGATGTTATTCATCTCATTTGCAAGGAATTTCCCTTTCTTTGTAAATCCCACCATTGTCACTGTTAGTTATTATAAAATAGTTGTTATTTTAATGATTACAAAATAAGTATTATAAAACCCATGCAAAGTCTTTCATCTGGCTTGGAGAGACAAAACCACAGCACCTCTCTTTTTTTGTTGCTCAAAGGGGAAACCCCTCTGAGGTGAACCAACAAGAAATCTCCTGTTGACACAGCACCACTATTGTCTCTTTCCTGTGCCCTAAATCAGGCACCCCTGAAGAGGGCAACAGAAGGACTGTGGGGGGTTTTTTCTGCTTAGCTTCCTCTTCTTGACAGAAACCTTTCATGGCATAGAAAGATAATTTCCTCTCAGGTTCTTACTCCCTGGCAAGCAGAACTAGGGCTGAACTTTTTAGGGCTGTAGTTCAAAGCAGAAGGGTAAGGAGCCAGCTGCATCTCTCCCCATTCACCAGCCAGGCCCTGCAGCCTAACAGGTAATCTTATATTGTGCTCTTTCCTTGGGGCTGACACCGTAGGCACGGGGCTAGTGAGCAAGCAGCATCTTTTGGCATCAAACTGGGCTGATACGAAATTCACCAAAGTCAACAGAGGGACCAGTTCTCCCTGTTGCCTCAAGGTTTGAACTCATTAATGAGCAACACTGTTAAATATGCAAAAATAAATGTATAAATGGTAATAACATACATATTTTCCCCTGAATAGCAGGGGCATTCAGCTGCAGTCAGGCACTGGAAAAGTTATTTAGAATCCTACCCCATACCTTACAGGTTGATTCAGCCTGTGACCCAGTGTGCTGCTCATCCTAATATTAACTCTGAGAAACTTTAATTTTAATTATGTGGAATCTCTGTTTATGATTCTGACTGTTGCACTTGGCTCCACTGGCTGTCCCACAGCCTCATGGGATCCTCGTGGCGAGCAGCAGAGAGCACCCATCTGAGCTTCCATGCACCCCTCCCCAGGGCCAAAGGGATTGTGCAGGGTTTGTTCTGCTTCAGTTTTTAAACTCCCAGCTGAGCTGTACTGCAGGGTAAGGGCAATGGAGGGATTTCTGAGTTTGATACAGAGATAGTAAATGTATTGGAGAAAAGTCATTCCAGTAAAGCCTTTTCTTCTGCTATGGGTCACTGAAGTGACTCAGGCTGCTGCCAAAACTTAGCACTGTCTGACAGTGGTGTGGCAAAGGAGTTGGGTGCTGTGTGAAGGGTGATCTGTGTTTGTAAAAACAAAACCGGAACAGGCAAGTGCAGAATAAGCACCACATTACTGGTTTCATACTTTCTAGCACATGACTTGTGAGGCCAGGTTCCCTTCCCAGCCCTGCACTGGTCACAGCTCAGTGGAGCTGCGTGGCCGAAGCCCCAGCTGTCCTGTGAACAAACCTCACTGCAGGAAAGGGAACTGCACACATCTACAATTTGAACCTGGCCCTGAAGTTTTGGGTGCCATGAATCTTGGCAGCATCTGCCATAAAGGATGTATAAGGTTGTTCAGCTGGAATTTTTCCTAACTAGATCATAATTCTTTGGTACAAATCAGTTACATTAGTGAATGCTCTGATCACATCCCTGTGCATCTTGCCAGAACTGTCTGAACTAATGGAAAATGCTGCAGCCAGTTTAGTACTGAAAACAGCTGATGGTAAGTGCAGGCAAAAGGGAGTAGACATCTCCCTCAACGCTGCTCTAACAAATGCCCTTGAAGGCAGCCTGCCCTCAGACAAACCAGGCAAGGTTCACTGGGTTCAAACTGAGCTGGATTGAGCCATGATCCCAACCTCTCATGCAAGATTTCCAGCTCTTTTGAGTCTACCACATAAGGCTAAAAATGTTCAGGTGCTCCTCAGTGCTCCTTGGCAGGACTTCATCTTCTTCCCAACCCAGCTCCAGAAATAGCTGCCTGAAGAAGTTGTTTAAACAACCAGCTGCTTCAGGGAACACCAAAGCCTGGCCTCAGTTCTCTGCTGTGCATGACAGATCCTTCTTATCTTTCACATTAAATATCCTGGAATGAAAGTCTGTGTAGGAACAGGCTTGCAGGTTAGGTAACTTAGGATCATTGGGTTTTCTTTGCCAACCCATGAAACTCTCCCAGGTTTCATTTCCTAGGTGCAGGGTATCGGCCTTCAGCCTCATAAAGGGTGCATTCTTCTCTTATCTTCTTTTCAATATTCCTTGTTGGTGTATGTGACACCAGGAAAAAGAATGTGTGAAGTAATGGCACCCTCTAGGCTATCAGACCTGAGAACGGAGGCCAGTCTATTTGCAGTGCAGAGCATTTCACTTCCTAACACTTAGTTTTACAGAGGGAAGCATGTTCAAAACATACACAAAGTTTTAATGTATGACCTACCAGGATGAATTCCTGATACGACGACACATGGAAATAATGTTTTAACCTCAAGAATGTCAGCGAATCAAATGCTGTTTAATATTTGACCCGATATATTGAGGAAGGCTCAGTCAATAAACTCATCTGTCAGTTGTGAACCTAAGCTGCGTTGCATGGATTTCTTTCAGCACATGAACACAAAAAATATTTAAGCAGAAGAAATACAAAGTATGCATTGTTTTAGCTTAGGAGCCCAGAAATTAACTGCTTGGTTTAATAATAGAGAAATGAGTATTTGTTTACATAGTGCAGCCAGCAGAGGAGTACCTAGTATTTCCAAGCAAGACTTCTGACTTTGTCTTCTCCTGGAAGCAGAACTTAAAGGGAGGGTTTGGAGAGCATACCTTCACATGGACACCTTTGAAAGCATTGCATTTGATCTCCCTTCATCTGCTTGCATCTCTCTAAACCGTAATATAATTGCAGTTGCCTATTCCAGTATGTATTTTCACAATTAATAGCAGATATTTGCAAAGTGCTTTGGAATCTGAGTCTGGTCTTGTTTCTTGGTTTAGGATCAGCACGATGACATTGCACGTGGCACTGGTCGGTGTTCAACAAGCTGTCCTGAAATGTTCTCCTTTTGTTTCCTGTGCCTATTTATATGTAGGTATGTGAATATATGTAGGTATGTGAATGTAAATATCTCTGTTAGCACACAAACATGTGTAAGCACACACATATAGCTTCTGCTGTACGTAAGATGCATTTTATTATTTATTTACGTATGTGGGAAAATATTGGTAAGAATAATGAAATGCAGTAATTAGTACTTATGTTTCTTCACAAAAGTGTAGTATCTTTATCACATCTGACTGAAATTTCAGTTATACCCAAGGTTAGATATTTCGTACTGGCAGGTAACTGAAAAGTCACTATGCTGCTTTTGCAAGGAACACCTGAGCTTGGCAAGGAAGCATCTGTGCTAGGGTTTGACCAGACTGCCCATGAGCACCTTTCTGCCCCATGTATCTAGGTCCTTCCTGTGGAAATAGCAGTGCAGGGAGTAATGCTGCATCCAGGACCTCACACCCTGGTCTGCAGTCCAGAGCTGGGCACAGGGCTTTCAGCTGTGCCAAGGAACTGGGGGCACTGTGGCTTCCATTGAGACCTGGATGTTCTTAAAAATATTTCCGCTAGCTCCTTAGATCCTGTAAAAGTTAAAAGAAGAAGCTTTGCTTGTTTGCAGGTGCTCATTGTCTCTGAACATAAGGGAGCTTATTTAAGTCTCTGCAGGTTTGTTCTTGCAGGAAGTCACGTGTTTGAAACTCAAGTTGGCTGGGGATCGGCACCGCTGTTCCCTGTTGCCATTCCTCTGGAGTGCCCCTGAATGCCCTCCTTGCAAGAAAGCAGAAGCAGCTAAACAGGTGCTGAATTCCAGGAGGACTTAGACATAAGCATTGGTATTTTTGTGAAATGAAACTTGGTTGGATTGGTGCCGTAGGAATTCAGACCTAGTTCAGGAGCAGCTGTAACAGCACCATTTCTGATTTGGCCTGGGGAGAATACCTGCCAAGGATTGTGTGTCCCATAAAAGTCATCCTTGCAGTAAGATGTGAAACTTGTGGCTATAGTACGTTTTCACACAAATAGGGTGTCTTAGAACCTTAGTGAAGGCTGAGTTCGACCTTTAAAACCCAGAAATATAGTTTCTACAAGTATAATTCTTCTTATTCTTAAACTGTTCCCATTGTAAATTATGGGGCTAACAACTGGTTTCCAATGAAGTAAACTATTCATTGTATGTTCACTACCCTGCCTTGTGTAAATCAATATGAGAAATGAGCAGTCACCTACTATGCAGCACAGACACAGACACTCTACACAGGCAAGTAATTTAAGAGTGGATGTCAGCTTGCTTGGAAAGGCTTCTTTACTGCAAACAAGGTGATGAAAAAACCTTACTCTAGGGAAAGCTCCCTTTAGTCCCTGAAGGTGCCAACAGAAAAATCCTGTGGCTGTGATATTGGAACACAATTGGTGCCACCATTCTTGCACAAATGTAAGTATCAAGAACAATTATTGTCTAAACAAGATGACTTTGCATGCAGAGACACTATAGATGATGTGCTATATGACCAGATTATACCCTTGAATCAAGGGTGTAAATTTTCAAGGATTTTACATCTGGGATTTTTTTTTCCTCATATGAATCCACTTCATTATTTACATTGCACTAATGACATTAGTGAGATTATTTCAGTTTTCACCTCATGTGCCTCAAATCAGGACATGACACACTTTGTGCCTGAATATGTACTACAAAACTGAGAGAATTGTCTTGGTTGTCTAGTAGGGCTTGCAAGATGAAGTCCCTGGTCCTGCTGCCAGCTGTCTTACCAAAGAGCTGAGCATCCAGTCCTGGGTTTCTGTTGTGCTGTAGTTATTTCACATCTGCACTAGCAATGGAAGAACTACCTGTTAATTGAATGGCATTTCTATATTTCAGGCTTTTTTCTTGAAGGAGCAAAAAATAGAAGTCACATTTCTGGTTTTGTTTATTTGGCTCTTCAATGAGAGTGTTGCCTAGGGCAAGGAGACCCTGGATGTCAGACCCCTGACCTGTTCCTGTCCCTTCCTGAGGCCCAGCAGTGGGACTTGCTGCCCTGCCCTGCTCTGAGGGACATGTGGCAATCCCACAAGCAGAACCCCTCTTCTCCCTAAATTTAATTCACAGTCCCGCAGGTAAAACCTCAGAGAGCTAATGCTCAGGAGTCAACAGTTATTTCCATAATCTGGGACAAGCCCAATCCACTTTGTCAGTTCAAGGAAAAAGAAATATGAGAAAAGTATCAAGTTTTAAGTGAAGCATTGTGAAGTAGTGGAGCATAACTGCACAAACCTTGTTTTCAGCAGTAGATTGGATTATCTGTATATTGTACCATAAATAGGTTAGGAGTACAAGCAGGAGATGCCCTGATCTTTTTTTTTTTTTTTTTTTTTAAAATCTTTCTTCCTCTGCCTTTTTTTTTTTCTTTTGGTAGAATTTCTGTATCAGGAAATCTTTGACAAACATTGTTTCCATACTTAAATTGAGCACTGAATTGAAACTGCCAAAGGAAAAGGGGAAGGGAATATATTCTACAGCTGTGTCTTTTAAATTGCGTTATCTATTGATAGTTTTGTCCTATGCTAAATGCAATTTCAACAATATAGAAGGCACAGGCTGAAAAACTGAGCTCTAATTAAATCAGTAATGTTTCATTATTTCATGTGAACAATGCGAGTCTAAAGTGATCTTTCCACAGAAAAATTAAATCAAGCTCCATATGAAAGTCTGCCATTTCAAATGTATTTCACATCCAGTGTTTGTAACAAGTTTGAGTTGCACAGAAGAGGACTGTTAACTGTGAGAAGCACCCCCAGAAACAGCATTCCCACTTCCCCTTCTCAGCAACATCCACCATTTAGCTCAGGAGCTCCCCAGGCTTTCCAAATGCAGTACCAGAATAACATCTCATGATGCAAGAGTGATTTCCCTGTAAGAGATGGAATTACAGTCTCTGCTAAGTTAACAAATAGGTCTCTTTTGATGGTTAGTTAGAGTGGAACTTATTTAAAAGCTGTTCACTTGTTGTGAAATTCAGCTGCAGGCGTGTGTGCTCAGGGAGTGAGTAACATACTCCAATCTGCTTTAATGACTCTACTGTTGCAGTGACTCAGCATGAGGTGGGGGCTGGTGTGTGATCTGCAAAGATGTTTGCCCCTCTAAACCACAGTGTTCAGTTTACAGCATCCAAACCTACCACCAAACCACAAGGAGTCCCATACCTCCAGCTCTGTTGCAGTTTGCAGAGAGAAACCATCCCATAAGATGTGACCTGAAGGTGTCCCCTGTAAGAGTCAGACACCTTGCTGGTGAGTTAGAGAAGGCCTGTCAGGAGCGTGTCCCAGCTGCCAAACACTGGTAGCCCCAGCTGGTGCCAGGTTCTTGGGACGGGCCTGTCGCAGTGCACAGTGCTGAGGGCAGAGAGAGGGGTGTGCAACACCCAGTGCCCTGTGTGGTTCTCAAGCTTGTGTTCCAGTCAGGATCCCCTGCGTCGCTTAATGTCACATTGCACAAAGGATGACACAATCGTTCTCATCTGATGCAACCTTTCTGTGTGCTCTTACAGGGTGTTCCTTCTCATTGCTGTTTTTTACAATCCTAGAGAGAAGTGGAATAACGTTTCCCATTGCTTTGGGTAACTTTCATTTCAGATCACATCTCCAGACATCCTACCACCCATACAGTGGCCAGTACAGACATCTACTCGTGCCAAGGCTACGTGTCCATTATGCCAAGTAATCCCTCCAAGGAGCCTAGCAATGGCCCTGTAAGGGTTGCTTCTTTCTCTACAGCAGCTGCAATCTTCGCACTGGCTTGTACCCACCTGCCTTTCCACCTTGAAAGGGGAGATTTCTCCCAGTAAGATGGCACCATTTTTGACAGCAGCTTTGGAGGTCTGTTAGTAGCTGGCAGGGAAGGGGAGCGAGACCTTGCTGTGGGAGGGTTCTGCCCATCCTCCTGCATTTTTATGCAAGGCACATTTGCTTTTAAACTGCATCAGAACAATTTGTATTCTTTAGTACTTTTCATCCAAAAACTGGAGCTGCCTATGCCCATTGCATTTCATCCTCTTTGTTATTGCTGAGGAAACAGAGCTGTGGTTGTGAAGCGGGTTGGCCAGGATGGCAGAGCTACCAGCCCTGTGGCTGCCCTGCTTCTCACACCATTGACGGAGCACACACACCCAAACACCACACGAGGGGAAAAGCTACAGTGAAAACCAGAGAGGTGCATTAGCAAACTTCAGTGGCCGGGTCCCAAAGTCACCCAAGCACTCTTGTCTTGCTAATCCGCAATTTGTGATTCTGAAGAAAAAGACGAGGGCGGCAGCGAAGAAGGGGGAGTTCACAATTCACAAACCAATTTGTGTTGTTTCTGCAACACTGCAAAAGTGCGACTCATGAATATGCTAATGAAATTGCAATGAGAGTTTTGGCACAATTTCATCACCTCAACTAGATTAGGGAGCAATCACACTATGGGTTTACATGTCTTTGGGAACTGCTGGGGAGGGAGGAAAAACAGATCTGCAATATTTATAATTCAAAAAAAATTGCACTGCCTGTACCATAAAATGACAATAATGACTCTGAATTGATAAGAAATGGTTTCTGGGTTAGCCAAAGGGCTCACTGTTAAGGCCACTTTCCACACCCCTTTGGTGGCACAAACATCTCTTCCGACAGAAGTGTGAGCCCAGAGGTGCATTGAGCTGTGTCCCCATGTTGTTCCCATCCTAGGGCAAGTAGAGTGGGAAGCACACATGCAAGAGTGCAGGGAGAGCAGGACCGCAGGGCAGTCCACCTCTGCTCATCTTTCTCTTGGATAAGGGAACAGCAAAACAGCAACCGAGGGAAATTTTGTAACCCCTTCACTTGGGGCAGGAGAGAAGCAGCTGGGAAAAGGTTGGGAATAAGATCCAGTGGAATGTTTTGGACATCGCAGCCTCAAGAAGTTTTTAGATTAGGTTTCTGTCCTTGATTTCCATGGGGCTGTACAAGATATCTGGATTGCAAGAGAGCTGGCAAGTTGGCTACTGTGCTTGTTTAAGGAAAAAAACTATAGCAACAAAAAAAAGTACTGATCTCACAGTCCGGTCTTGTATGTGACATGTCCCAAAAGAGAAGCACACATGCATAATTTAAGTCCTCCCAAGAGGTGAAAGCTATGAGTTTAGGGAAAAGTAATCTCTTGATACATTTTCTACATGAAAGACTACAACTTCTGTCCTGATATTCAGCCTCTTTTTGAGCCTGTATGATGCATTGATGTGGGGGGAAAACAAAACAAAACAAAACAAACAAAAAAAACCCCACAAAACACAACAACAAAGATTAGGCTTCAGTATTTATATTCAGGTTCCACAATTAAATCCAGAAACAAATACTGCAGAAATTGTAACATAACTCTGACATACCACATCCACATATGTCTGTTTAGCAACTGAAGTAGTAATAATCGTATGGTTGACCTCAGTAGGAGCAAGAGAAGTCTCAGAAAGAAGCATGGTCATAGAAATAAGCCCACAAATCAGATCCTCCTCGTTTGCTCTCATGAAAAGTCCCACTGTGTTGAAATCTCTCCTTGTGCCATTTTGGGTGAAATGGGAAGTACAAAAGTCACATTTCACACAGCAACATTCTGGAGTTTTATGCTAGTCTCTACTAGGCCCTCTTCTTGCCTTTTTATGGGCAGTCATAAACTCTCAGTGGAGTTGATCCCATAATTAGCTTAACTCTTTTATTTCTGTGGCATGTATGAGCCAGGTAAGAAAGACTTGGATTTTGGGCCACCTTTTTAAATCTTAGTGCCTGCAACTGTCACCCTGATTAGAGAATGTACAGAATGGGATGGCACTGAGTTACACCAAATGAAGATTTTTTCCCAGAAACTTCTGCAGTGACATTTGAGGAATGATGGATAGTTTAAAAGAACCTTCAGAAATTGGGAGCTACTGAACCTGTGGCCACTCATGGAAACCTACGTCTAGTTTTTAAAGTTATATATGCTCTGATTTGTTCAGGGTTTTACACATCCAGCCTAGTGCTATAAAAACAAATGGCATTACATTGAACACACTAATGTCATCAGAAAAGAGGGGAAAGAACTTCCTCAAAACTGGTACAGAAGATACCAATGGGTGCAAAGGGGTGTAAGGTAGCATAAATCATTCTGAGAGTCATTTACCTGTTTGATACCTGGCAGGTATCTGGGACATCTGATAGTATCACCTTGCTACTTTATTTACTAACCATCATAGTTATTCTTTTCATTGCCTCCACAGTGTAATGGTTATTTTATGAAGACTCATTAAATTTAATGAGACACCACCAGATTTTATTGCCTTCTAATAAAATGGGTAGGGGGAGCTGTTTTCTTTCTGATTCATGCAGCTCCAGAGTACCTTAAATAGTCAGGTATTTGGCTGGGTTATGAGCAGGGCCCCTGACATTCTTTCTGGTGGTCTCCTTGGGGAATGTCAGCAATTAACAGCTATTCAAATAAAGATGCATACAGGGATATGTATAGATAGGCAAATGTGTTTTTTTACATACATGTGTGTTTTTATATATATATCATAGAATCATTATAGAATCATAGAATTGTTTGAGTTGGAAGGAACCTTTAAGATCATCTAGCTGGAACCTCAATGCATGGGCAGGGACACCTCCCACTAGACCAGGTTGCTCCAAACCTCATCCAATCTGGTCTTGAGTGCTTCCAGGGATGGGGCAGCCACAACTTCCCTAGGCAACCTATGCCAGTGTCTAGCCATTCTCACACTAAAGTTCCTCCTAATGTCTAACCTAATTCTCCCCTCTTCCAGTTTTGATCCATTGCCCTTTGCCATCTCACTACAAGCCCTTGTCAAAAGTCCCTCCCCAGATTTCATGCAGACCCCTTCAGGTACTGGAAGGCTGCTATTAGGTCTCCCTGGAGTCTTCTCTTCTCCAGGCTGAACATCCCCAGTTATCTCAACCTTTCCTTGTAGGAGAGGTGCTCCAGCCTCTTCTGGACTAATCTTCTGGAGTTTCTCCATTAGCTCCATGTCATTCTTATGTTGGGAACCGCAGAATTGGATACATAACTCCAGGTAAGGTCTCACAAGAGCAGAGTAGAGGGGCAGAATCACCTCCTTTGACCTGCTGGCCATGCTTCTTTTGATGCAGCCCAGGACATGGTTGGCTTTCTGGGCTGAAGCACACATTGCTGGATCTTGTTGAGCTTCTCATCCACCATCACTCTCAAGTCCTTCTCCTCTGGACTGTGTTTGATCCCTTCTCCACTCAGCCTGTATTTGTGTTTGGGATTGCCCCAACCTGGTGCAGGACCTTGCACTTAGCTTTGTTGAACTTCATGCAGTTTGCATGAGCCCACTTCTGTAGTCTGTCAAGGTGCCTCTGGATGACCTCCCTTCCCTCCAGCATGTTGACCTCACCACACACTCGGGTGTCATCAGCAAACCTGCTGTGGGTGCTCTCCATGCCACTGTCCATGTCACTGACAAAGATGTTAAACAGCACCGGTCCAAGCACTGACCCTTGCAGAGCACCACTTGTAACTGGTCTATATATTGGACCTCAGCATTTTTCTTCCAATGGAAAAAACAGTTCTGCCAGAATTAGAAAGATATTGTGAGAGTATCTTGTCAGATGTTTGTCAGTCCCAGAGAGGACACTTGCCAGTTTCCTCAAGAGGTGACCTGACAGACTATGGGCAGTTTCTCCTAGCAGAGGATCAGATTCACCACTGCTTGATGTATTTA
The DNA here is from genome assembly GCF_000747805.2 of Chaetura pelagica. Taxonomy (NCBI): domain Eukaryota; kingdom Metazoa; phylum Chordata; class Aves; order Apodiformes; family Apodidae; genus Chaetura; species Chaetura pelagica. Next base: position 11,265,975 of record NW_009952533.1, on the reverse strand, counting down.
TTTATTGTACCATTTTTTTAATGAAAAGTATTAATTTTATCTTTTTTAAGTATGGAAGTTAGTCATATTCTGGAAAACCTTGTACTGTGAAGAAAATGCTTAAAACCAAGACAGAAACCAAGCAAGTCTTCTATAAATACCTCCTCAGGACATGAGTGGGGAGATGGTTCATAGAGCTCTTCTTCTTGAGGGCCATTGACTGTAAACACCATATCACTTAAAAATAAATACTGAATAGTAGAGCTTCTTGTAAGCTAAGGCAACTGGAGAGGGAAAGTCTAGTGAAGGTGCAACCCTTGGCTTGTATCTGAGTCACCTGCACTCTCGGGAAAGTAGAAAGTGGGGCAAGTGCTTGTTTGAGTTAGTCATAGAATCATAGAATGGTTTGGGTTGGAAGGGACCTTAAAGATCATATAGTTCCAACCCTGCTTCCAAGGGCAGGGACCCCTTCCACTAGACCAGGTTGCTCAAAGCCCCATCCAACTTATCCTTGAACACTTCCAGGGAGGAGGCACCTGCAACTTTCCTGGGCAACCTCTGACAGTGTCTTTCCACCCCCACAGTAAATATCTAATCTACATCTACCCTCTTTCAGTTTGAAAGAGGTTGTTGGGGAAGAACATGGCTGTCCCAGCCAGGAGCTAACCCTACTCTGCAAAGGGTCTGCACGCAAACAGCTGCAGGCTGTGCAGGCAGTCTTGGGGTGAGATCCAATGGGTGGCTGTGGAAGAAAAGCACAAAGAAACAGGGATGCAGGATGCAGTGGTAGCAGGAGGCAAGCAGTCTGTACCAAGAATAATACTGTTTTTATAAAGTAGTACACTTAAAAAATAAATACAGGGCAAAACTAAAAACGCTACACGAGCAATTCTCTCTCCTGTTGGTGTTTTATGCTGTGGTCTCGAAGTAATGAGTGTCTGAAATCACTGTATTGAGACCTAAAAAAAAAGAAGATAAATAGCTTTGAACTTGGTGATAGTGTTGTAACTTCAGTAGCAAAAAGACCAAATTTAGGAAGCAAAGGCTCTCTGAAATAAGTGTGGTGATGCAGCCTCACTGACTACCAAGTGAGCAGCCCAAGCGAATATAACTCTGCCTTATATAACTAGCTGAGTTTTTCATTATAAGTTAATTATCCAATAAGTGTAGCCCTTTTGCTGATCATGAACAGTCAACAATGTGAACCTGATTTCAGCAAGCATCTTTGGTACTGTTTTCAGCTGTTCTTTTTGTGGGTACATCACTAGGTATTATCGTGCTGTTCACAGTCCCTGCTGTTAAGCTGAAAATAACATTACTGACTGGGTGCTGCAAATGAGGAATTAATGTTTTCCATTGTTCTGTCTGGCACATAAGCCCCCCACCTCCCTCTTCTTCACTTCTTTCCCTCTGGTGACTTGCCTGGTGCACTGACACTTCATTGTGTCTCCATACCTCTCTTCCCTGGGATGGCTTGCCTGTATTGGTGACTCCAGTCATGCTTCCATGGCAAGTCATAGTGAGAGATTTAGAGGATATCCAACCCTGGCAGTCTTGGGCAATTGTTCTGGTGGACTGGTAGTATTGGGAATGTAAGTCAGATCATTATCCCTGTCTGTCAGTCATTCATCCAATACCTTTAGTCCAATTATCAATACGAACCCTTCTTTCTAGCTTGATGTTATGGCACAATTTTAAATCTGGATGTTGAAGTGATTAGGCATTTTCCTTACAGAATAGATTTTTTTTCTGGTAAAATGTCTAGCTGTCAGACCACATCTTTCCCCTAGAAACCATAATTTGGATCAAGTTCTGCCTTAGAAAGTTTCTCTGAAAGAGACTGGAATTACACATCCAGTTCAGGAAGAAATGAGGAATAAGAGTAGTGTTTAGTTAGACGCCCAGCAGTGAGGGTATTTGCCTAAAAAGAAGGGATGTCTGGTCTCTCTGCTCAGCTCCCGTGTAGTTACTGACTCAAAGCTGAACAGCTCCATCCAGAGAGAAGTCCACACCAGAGCAACCTGCAGCCCAGCAGCAGCGGGTTTGCATGGGAGGAAGGAGGTGCAGGTAGAGGTCCTAGCTGTTCCTCAGAAAGGATAATCAGGCTTGAACCAGGGCCTCTGCTTTCTATGGTCTCTTCATCCAGATGCTTTTGTAAAGAAACTTTTAAAAAAAGTTTGGATTAATCCCGGTGCAGAGTGCAAAGTATTACAAAAGCTCAGTAACATTTGACAGGTTGGAAGCTACTTTCCCATTTGGTTTAGTGTTCATGAGTGCAATATAGTGATATTTTTCAAATCAGGCTGGTTAGTTTGTGAGTTGGCACCTGAATATCATTCACTGGCAAGTGCCAGCCATCCATGAGTTCTGATGGCTCTGATGATTGTGCCTCCACTGAGCACGTTTGGACACTGAGACTGGTTGGTGTTCCTCAAAGCACAGCAGAGCAACCCCGAGTTCAGTGCAGGTTGACAGGGAAAACAGTAAGGAGAGACCATATGCCCAACCTCACAAAGAAGGAAAGAATTTAAATGGACCAAGTGCTAAATTTATACTTTACTGGTGTGAAGCCAGAGGAGCTGCTGTAACTCAATTTGTAGAACTGACAGGAAGATTTCTGCCTTGATATATACCCTATATCCTTATCATAAAGGGAGCAGTTAAGAGGTATATAAAAAAACCTGTCCGTCCTCATTAAAGTAAAGTTGAGTATAGTCTATTCTTGCTTTAATGCAGTGATCTAATTAACCTTTAGCCAGAATTAAAATGACCTTGAATTGGCCTTGTGACCTCCAATGCTTAATGTTGTTAACTTTAAACAAGCTTTTTGGGGTGGTCAGGAGCAGCATCTGTTAAAATGGGCAAAAGGTCGAATCCATTTACTTAAATACACCTACTGCATATATTGCTGGTGGATGTGCTGCCTGTGTTTTCAGAGTGGATATAAAAGATGTAGCTTTGAAGGTAAAGGGCAGCCTATCTGTGAGGAATTGTGAGAGGAGGATGAAAAGCTGCTCTGAAGATGCATTTTCACCATCTCGCTGTACTTTCTCAGCACTAAGACTTCGGGTTTTCATTTTAAGTTCTGCTACTTGCATAATGCCACCGTGTGCAAAAGAATGCGCCGGGTGGGCTCTGTGCCCGACGTGAGGGTTCTCAGAGGGAGGTGTGAGACTGGTCGCTGCTCTCACGGCCGCTCACCCGGGGGCAGGAGGTGCCCGTTCCTGCAGCCAGTGTCACGTTTTGGGCTGAGCTCAACGTTCCTCGAGGGGCCGAGCAATATATGCTTGTGTGTAAAAAGAAGTCGATGCCCAGTTGAATTCCTGGACCACAAGGTCACTGGTGGAAATTACTTTAAAAAACCACACTGTCAGGGCAAAGAAGTTCAAATACAACGTACAAGAATTTAGATGAAAACATGTTGCTCAGACCCCTCCTCTGATAACAGATACCAAGGCGCTGGGACGTTCCGTGAGGAAGTCCCTTTCTGCTCCTCACGCCTGCCCTCCCGACCGCAGCCCTGCTTGCGGCCTGTGCGG
>NW_009952533.1:11257391-11262285 GCF_000747805.2 Chaetura pelagica | reverse complement strand
TGCGGGCGTTGTTATCGGCATCACCAGCGGTATCTTCGTCGTTAACGGCGTCTCTGCTGCTGTTGTCGCCCCGGTTCCCGAAGAGTTTTCGAGGCCGCCGCTTCCCTCTTCCGCGCAAAGCCGGACCTTAAACGCCGGCTCTTTGTAGTACATTAACATAGTACATTAACATTTGTAATGTGGCGATTCTTTTACATAATCGATACCATCAAGTTCCTTTTCTTGGGGACCCTCGTGTTTATTTACATTTATTCCGCACACGTCAGTTTCCATCAGGAGCAAAACCGATTTTCTCGTCCTACAGCTGCTCTCCGGGTAACCTTAATTCACCGTCAATCTATTTGCGCTCCCGCCGCAGCCAGAGGTGCGGGTGGTGCCCGCGGGGCGGGGGCGAGCCCGGCTCCTCCGCTGGAAAACCGACCTTGAGCGCGGTAGAAGGGGGCAGAACAGGGCGGCCCTCGATATTAATTGTTATCGTTATTATTATTATTATTTATTATTATTATTATTTGTTTTGCGGCAGTTTCTGTTTACGGCGTGATGCATTTGAGCCCAAACGCATTAGGTGCCTTATTCATTGGGTACATTTGTCAGAACATGCATGTGTATAAAGAACTAATGATCCATATTAAATTAATGACGCTATAAAAAAGAAAAATACCCCATACACGCAGTTTATGACGGCAACTCCCGACTTTGATAAACCATAGAAAAGAGCTAATCAGATGAAGCATTGGACTGTTCCGTCTCCAAAATTACATTTCTCGAAATGTGCTTGTACACAATGTTGGTTTTATTAAAACAAATTAATTCAGTCATTAAGGAATCATACGGCAAGTGTCTCATAAGTCAGGACCTCCAGTGTAACAAATTGATTAAATGACTGTGTAATAGTCTCTTTAAACAAATCTAGTGTAACAAGTTAATAGATCTGCTCAATTACCATGCTGGGGTGATGAGGATGTGGGCAACTCTCTCATTAAATCTGGGACAGTGTTTGGGGCGGGGGGAGGTGCGGGGCGGGGGCGCGTGTCGGTGGGGGGCAGGGCCGCCCCCTGATCGCGCCGTCGGGCTCCTCCCGACACCCCAGCACCGAGGGCGCGGGAGAAAAAATCTATTGCCCCGCTGCCATTTTGTTAAGTGTTTGCTCCCCGTTGTGACCCTGCCACTTTATCTGTTGATTTTTATTTTCTGAGTGCATGTTGCCCATATGTTACTCTAATAGTTGCTATAATTCTTGAGCAATAGGGCTCATATTTTACTGAGCTGAATTAAAAAGAATGCACTTTAATAAAAAAACCGAGCAATACACTAATGGCTTGACATTGATGTATTTGCATAAAGATGAATTATAGGGGCTCGCTTGACATGACTTTTAATAAATGATCGAGGACGTTATTACAGGGATGCACTTGGGTGCGCGGCAGCGGGTGATTGCCGCGGGGCCAGCGCCAGGCGCTCCCCGCAGCCCAGGGCCCCGGGCAGGGGTTGAACCCCCGGGGAATTCGGAGTGGTGCGGTGCTGCCTGCCCGAGCCCTTGTGGTATCAATAACTTCGTTCTTTTAAATCGTGTTCGCCGGTGCGGGGCCGGTGCGGGGTGCCCGCCACTCCCTGCGGGGCCGCCGCCCGCTCCCCGGCAGATGTGTGCGTCCCTCTCGGAGACTTGCAACCGCTGTTTGAGACAGCTGGTAAACGTTGCCAGAAACACGTATCTAGAAAATACCGATCGGTGCAGAAGGTAAACGCGGAGTTGCAATTAGCAGGGAGCAGTTCATCTTACTTTTTAATTTGCGTGCGGCGACGCGGGCTCTGAGCGCGCAACCGCTGTGCGGGCGCCCGGCTCCCTCCCGGCGGGCTCCTCCCGACACCCCAGCACCGAGGGCGCGGGAGAAAAAATCTATTGCCCCGCTGCCATTTTGTTAAGTGTTTGCTCCCCGTTGTGACCCTGCCACTTTATCTGTTGATTTTTATTTTCTGAGTGCATGTTGCCCATATGTCACCCGCATTTTAAACCCTGGGTTCTCTGGAGTGCGGGATGCCTCGTGTCTCGAGGCAAGAGGTGCCAAAAGCAAAGCCCCGGGAGCACGGATGTAACGAAAGTTTGGCAGGGAACGGCATCACGGCGGCAAACAGCGGGAGAGAGGGGGCGAAAGCGGCGTGTGCTTGATATGAGAAGCGTTACAAATTAATATCGCTGAGAAGCGATGCACGATAACGGGATTTCAGCAGCTCATAAAAGGCCAACACGCTTGAGCGGAAGGGTGGGAGAAGTCAGCACTTGCTGAAATGGTCGGGCTTTCCCTCCGTGTGTCGGTCTGGGCATTCCTTCCGCAGGGGTACGGGCATTGCCTCACCTGCTGCCTGCGCTGGGGGCTCTAGGTGGGAGTGAAAGAGTCCGAAGGCCTCGGGGTGGTAACAGTGCTGGTGTAGGGCCTGTCGGGGGCCGAGAGACAGCGGCGTACAGACTGGGATCGCCCCCCCCCCCTCCCTCACGCAAAGGCCCTAAAGCGAGCAGCCACCTCGTTACTCTGCCGGGGTAGAGCCCTTCCTTCCTCCCCCGCGGCCCCTCTTGCCCACCGCCCGGCCTCGGGCTTCCCCTTCCAACCCACGTCCCCGGGGGCGAAGCCCAGGCTGTCGGCCCTGGAGCCCTGGGACACGGCGGTGCGGATCCTGGCCGCGTCCGTGTGTCCCGCATCCATATGCATGTCTCTTGCGGATGGCAGCTGCAGGCTGGGAGTGGGGGATGGGCGGCAGAGCTAGCCCCTGACCCTTTACTCCTTCCCGTGCCTCCCCTCCCTCCCCCTGTCCTCGAAGCCCCCGTCCGACGGCTGCTGCAGCGGCGCGGAGTGGGGATCTGCGCCTGGTGCGGTTCTGCGGGCAGAAAAAGAAGTTTCTGCCGCCCGCGGTGCTGCTCGTTGGGGCTGCAGAGGGACCGTAGCGCGTTCCCGTTGCGAAGTAGCTCGGCAAAGCAGCGGGATTGGAAAAGCAGGAAGGATGCTGTTGGCACACTGGGACTGCACAGCGAGGAATTTCTCCCGCTGTATCTCCTGCGCCCGTGGCAGAGAGTGAGGCAACGCAAACCCAGGAACAGCCGCCTTCACTTCCCCTGAGCCGGGAAATCCCGTACACGCTCGTGTAAGGGAGTGGGGTTTAAACCCAAGGGCTCTGTTACAAAAAGAAAGGAAAACGAAGAACTGTTTGGGAAGGGAAATTTTCGAGACCAGCGCCCAGTGGTCTCTCACCACTCAGCCAGGGACCACCCGCCTCGCTACGCGGCCGCGCAGCCCCTTCCCGCCGCTGCCCACGCGTGTGCGCGGCCGCTTACTCCCCGCGCAGATTTCGGCCCTGGCCCGAGCGCAGGGCGGCTGCCGGGAAACGGCTCCGCTGGCCCGTCTGTCTCCACAGAAATGTCTGTGCCGACATTTTAAAATGTCGTTATCCCTGAGTTTATACGGTCGCGAAAGAAACTCCTGCGTGTTTGAAGGAACGGGCTAATCTCGGCCGGGCCCCACGCACGGGGGGGGCTCACGCCCCGTGAAGCCCGCTGACATTAGGTCTCCTCATTGTTCGACGCGATGTCCATGGCAGCGATCCTGAGGTTAGTTACTGGATCTCCTCCTAAAAAGTCCTGTCCTGGAGAACAGGGAGGCTGTGTCTCTCGGCAGAGCCTGCTTTGATTTCCAAAACCTGCCCCGAAAACAGGAGGCAGTGAGCTCATGTGAATAACCTCCTTTTTTCACCATCGCCCCAGACAAAACCAGCCTAACCAAGCGAGCAGACCTGGGCTTTTTTCCCCCTGCGATTCCACTTGGACGGTGCCAACTTCAACTGGTGGCCAGCTGGGTCTCCGTGCAGAAGTAAATTAACTGGAAAGCCTCAGCCGGTGCTGCAGTCAACTGGAAAAGGGGACGGGGTGCGGCGGGGCGAGCGCTGCCCGCGGTAGCCCGGGGGCACACGGGAGGGCGCTGGTACCGCCCGGGCAGGGGGGAGCGGCTGCTCCCCGAGCCCTGCACATGGAACGAGAGCGGCGGAGGCGCTGGGGCCGGGCCGGTGCCCCCCGCCCAGAATGGACCCGCGGCCTGACCGGGCTTCGCTGCCGCCAGCTGGGCTCAAGCAGCAGCGGCCGGTCCCTCCCCCCCGCGGCTGCCCGAACCCCGGGAGGGTTTTCATTTCTTTCCAATGGCCCCGCAAAACTAGCGGGGACATCGTAGCGGGGAGAGCTGGCAGGGTCGAGTCGGCACTCTGGAAACCGCCTGATCTTTTCCTTCCTGCTTTTACAACGCATGGGGAAAGACTGGGGGGGGAGTCGGTGGGCAAAAGGCAGCGCCAGCATCCCGGCCTGGGAGGGCCCTGGCAGCAGCGCCGAGGCAACCGCAGAACGCTGGGGAGGGCTCGCTCCCCTCTCCCTGCCACGGCATTGTCTAATCCGAAAGTGGAATAAAACCCTGCTCCACCTCTTCTTTTTCTTTTTCTTTTTTTTCTTCCTCCCTCCCCCCCTCCTCCCCCTTCCCCTTTCTTTCCCGTGTAGAAATTGTTTCACAAATTTACGGAATAATACTAATTTATTTATTTGTTCCCTCCAAAATAGCTGGCCCTTTTCTCCCTCATGTCATCGTTTCTGTTAGCTCTGCTGCAGCCGTGAGAAAAAGTGATTGTTTCTAGTCTGTTTAGACAAGGAAATGATCGCGTCTAGATAATGAGTTTCAATTTAAACCAGTTTCGGTATTGCATCCAACTATTTACAATAGACCCTTCGTGGGGTTCTTATTTTATTCGCCATTTTCTTCTCGGAAAGTAGTTTCTTTCTCATAATCATGGTAACATTCTGCCCTCGGTAACAGCTTACGTCGCCCGCCGTTGAAAAAGTTAATACAACATAATTTAGGCTGAGACG
>NW_009952533.1:11256492-11257243 GCF_000747805.2 Chaetura pelagica | reverse complement strand
AAAAAAAAAAAAAAAGCAGCACACCAAACCACACAAACTCCCCTAAACCAAACAACAAAAATAATCACAAAAGTAAATTAAAATAAATCCAAGACCCCTACTACTAAGATTGAACAAAAAGGTACTGAAAATTGTATCTTTATCTTTTCTTTCCTCTTCTTGTATCGTGGTTTCATTATTTAATCTCTGATAAGATCAGATGATCTGTACCCTTTAGTGAAGGCAGCAGACGTCTTTAAACTGGTTTAATTGATTTATCTTTTTTTTTTTTTTTTTTTAAACAGAAAGTGCATTACATTTAACTGGTCTTGCAAAGGGCTTTTCTTCTCTTTACAAACCGAATTATTTTTAATATAAATTAATAAATGTTAAGATGCTATATCACGATATATCATCGTTATTAGCTTAAAAAAAAAAAAAAGGAAAACGATTTACATTCTATAGTATTCCGTATGATACAAAAGAAAACACACTTTAAATTCAATTACAGCAACTAAATGAATTTTATATTTTGACTGGAAGTGGTACTGACAATTCCCACCAGCTACTTTTTCAACACGCAGTTGATTGGAAACGGTGTAAGTGATATCAAACGCTTGCCCCTTCACCCTCTCCCCCCTCCCTCTGCACGACGACTGCAACAGAAAGTGTTTCAAAAATACTAATAAATAGCACGCGGGGCCGCTGCAGTTTCGGCCCGAGGGAGGGGCTGGGGGCAGCCACGGCGGCTTTTTCCTCGGTGGCCCCGGTG
>NW_009952533.1:11253463-11255727 GCF_000747805.2 Chaetura pelagica | reverse complement strand
GCGCCAGCGATCAGACACTTTCCCCGTCAACGAAAAAGCCGCCGAGCCCCACGCCGTCGCGCTCCCCGCAGCCGAAGCCACCCGTCCCGCCACAGGTCCCGCCCAGCGCCACCGAACAGCCTCCCCCAGCCCCCTCACCTCCCCCCAGAGGTCCGCAGCGGTCCCAGGACCCTTCCTGCCCTCCTGCCCGGGAGGCAAAGCACAAATCCTTCCTCCGTCTCGCCCGCCCCGCCAGATGTATTTACTCTTTGGCAGGGCGCTGTCAGAGGAGAGGGGTATTTTCATTGTAGAGGCTGCAATAATTTATTCGCAGCCATCCTGAGATATTTGCAGTGACAAAGGAGGGTCTCCGGATAAGTCTGAAAGCCTGAGCACGGTCGAGAGGCCCCTCTGGCCGAGCCTGCCTCGTGTCCCTGCACCCGCGGAGCATCCCCGGGGGCCTCAGCCTGGGTTTCCAACCCTCACCCCAACCCTCACCCCTCTGCTTGGCCCACAACTCAGAGTGTAACTAAAACGGAAAAGGTCTGGGGCAGGACAGTGCGAGCGGGGTGAGCGATCCTGCTCAACGGCCCAGAGGTGCCAGGCGGTTTTGTGTGGGGCCGGGGGCACCTCCCCCCATCCACCCTCGCGCCCCTCCAGCAGGGCTGCCACCCCCGTGGCCTTCGGGCTGAACCCACCGGGCTTCTCAGTCCTGCTTGTATCTGTTCAGTTTGAGTTCAGGGGCTTTTGGGTTTTATTTGGTTTGGTTTCTTTTAGTTGGTGGGGATTTTGTTTGTTGTTAGTTGTTTGGTTGGGTCGTTTTTTGGTTGTCGTTTGGGGGTTTTGTTTGTTGGTTTTGGGTTTTGGGGGGTTTTTTTGTTAGCTTTTGTTTGTTTGTTTGTTTGGGTATGTTGTTGTTTTTTTAAATAAAATACACTTTAAAATCCCCTTCACAGCCCCACCGGTAAGATAACGAAGGGATCTCCGGCCGCCCCAGACGGACCTGGATCCCGCGGCGGGGCCCTATTGTTCCCCAGCCCAAGCACTTGCGCTGCCCCAGCCCCGCACCGCTCCGTGCGGCAGTCCCACCCCTCACCTTGACTTGGCTCTCCGTCATCCCCAGCGAATAGGCCAGCCGGGCTCGCTCCGGGCCCGCAAGGTATTTCGTCTGCTCGAAAGTCTTTTCCAGGGCGAAAATCTGCTGGCCAGAAAAAGTGGGTCTGGTATGTTTTCTTTTTCCGTCCTTATCCAGCAAAATTGAGCCTTGATCTGGCGTGGGGGGGAGAGAAAGGGAAGGCACGGACATACACGTTAATCTACGGATTCGGGAAAGCGCTTCGCGGCCCTGGGGACGGAGACTTTCCCTCCGCAGGGGGTAGGGGGGGCTGTATGTAACAAAACTGATGCTTGGACAACGCAGCAGCGCCAGCCTCGCGGCTGCCCCGAAATAATTCTTCATGGAATCATAGAATGGTTTGTGTTGGAAGGGACCTTAAAGATCACCTATTTCCAACCCCCCTGCATGGGCAGGGACACCTCCCACTAGACCAGGTTGCTCAGAGCCCCATCCAAGCTGGTCCTGAGCACTTCCAGGGAGGGGGCGTCCACAACTTCCCTGGGCAACTTCACACCCTCCCAGTGAAGAATTTCCTCCTAATGTCCAATCTAAATCTCCTCTCTTCCAGTTTTAATCCGTGACCCCCTGTCCTTTCGCTGCAAGCCCTTGTTAAAAGTCCCTCCCCAGCTTTCCTCTAGGCCCCCTAAGGGATCCTTCCTTTAAGGATCCCAAGTATGAGCGGACAAACGATATCGTTTGCTAGAAACGCTGCACAGTGCAAGCGGGAGGTAAAAGAAAGTCCTGCTCGTGGAAAGTTTTTGCGCGCACCTAAAAAACAACCAGCCCCGGCCTCGAATCGTTCCTAGCGGGGACGGTGAGAACAGAAGGCGGCCGAGAAGGCTCCGCTTTCCGCCGGCAATAACCGACATTTTACAGGGTTTCGCGCCGAACGAGGGGGAGGGAGAAAGCAAAGCAAACTTAATAATAAAAGAAAAAAAGAAAAAAAAAGGGCGAGACAAAGGCAGCCCCCTCGGTCACGGCCCGGGCCCGAGGCGTGGGGGCATCCCAGCAACTGGGAGCGGACTCCCAGCGGGGCTCCTCGGGCCCGATCCCCACGCTGCCCCGAGACGCTGGGTACTCACGGGGGGCGCAGGCGAGGCGCGCGTCCCTCCAGGGTGGGCTCTGCATCACACCCGGCCAGAAGATGGGCGTCCTGCCGGGCAGCTCG
>NW_009952533.1:11252066-11252502 GCF_000747805.2 Chaetura pelagica | reverse complement strand
CGGCCGCCAGCCCTGCCCACCCGCGCCGCGCCCGCCTTGCCGCCAACTTCGGTCTCGCCTGCTCTCCTCTTTCCTCCTTTGCTTGTCTTCTATCTTTCCCTCCTCTCTTTTCTCCCCTCCTTTTCCCCTCTCCTTTTGCCTTTCTTTTATTCCTCTCCTTTTTCCATTGCGTTGCCTTTTCTTTTGCTTTTCCCCTTCCCCTTTGCTTTCAAGCCTCGTTTTCTGTTTTCTTTTTATTTTTTTCTTTTTATTTTTTCTTCTTTTTCCTCTTTCCTTTTTCATTTCCTCTTTCATTTCTCCTTTTTCTGTTTTCCTTTCTTTTTCTTTTATATTTTTTCCTTTTTTCCTTCTTTTTCTTCTTTTTCCCTTTCTTTTTTTCTCTCCCTTTTCCATTTCCGTTTACTTTTTTTTTTGTCTTTTTCCTTTTCCTCTCCCC
>NW_009952533.1:11250591-11252035 GCF_000747805.2 Chaetura pelagica | reverse complement strand
CTCTGTTCAAAACCTCTGCTCCCTTGCTTTTTTCCATCTTCTCTTCTTTCTGTCTTTACGTCTTCCTTCTGTCTTTCTTTCCTTCCTCTCTTTTTTATTCTCTATCTATTCACCCCACACACCCCCACTCGTCTTGCTCCCTTTCCTTCTTTCTTTCCTCTCTTTTTTCTTCCCTCTTTCGCTATCTATTCACCCCCGCACTCCCTCTCCTCTTTCTCTCTTTTAATTTCCTTTTTTTCCTTCTTTCTTTATCCCTTTTCCCTGTCTGTCTCTCCCTCTTTCTCTGTGCCCCGGAACGACTACAGGGAGCGGAGCCACTCGCGTCCCACCCGTGCCTGCCCCGTGGGGCCGCAGGACGCGGTGCCGGGCGGTTCGGCCCGGCTCGGCCCGACCCTTCCCGCACGCATCACGACTGCCGCGGGTGCCCTTTGTACCCCCTGCACGTCCAAACTGCATGTCCGTCCCTCCGGCCCCATCTGCCGATGTTGTACCCCCGAGGCCCGCGGTAACGAAACCCCCCCACACTTGTCCCCAGCGCCCCCGGCGGCTCGCGGGTCTTCGTATCGCCTGGGGCCGAAAGGGAAAAAATTCTTATGTGGCCCTAAAAGAGCATCCCACGGAGAGAAGAACGGTGCAAAATCACCCTAAACAATTTTTACCCTGTGCTGGCTGCCGGAGTGCGTGTGACTGTGGGGAACTTTATTTCCTCGAGTGTCGAAGAAAGGACTGGTGTGGAATTTAGATTATTTTTTTTTAATTATTATTTTTTTTAATCACGGAACTTAGATCAAGTGGAATAATGCTGATCCTCGAGCTGCGGCTGTGTTTCCTTCTAAATTTCTGTAGATGGTTTAGTGGTCACGGGAGCACAGGGATGACGGTTGGACTTGATGATCTTGAAGGTCTTTTCCAACCTTAATGATTTCGTGATTCTATGATTCTAAATATTCCCCCTCTCTCGGAATTGATTAAGTTTAATTTACAAAGCTGCGAAAAAGCACCTTTGGAGGAAGTGCACGTAGAGGGGGATCCTACCTCGCCGCGGTTTTGCACACACAAACTGCGCACCCGAGAAGCTCGCGCGTAGGTCTCGGGGTTGGATTTTGGTTTCTTTTTTAATTTATTTTTTGTCTCTGTGTCACTTCTGAAATGTTCTAAAAGTACAACAAAAGAAGTGTTTTCCTGCCGGTTTAAGTGGAGCCAGCGAGCTCTCGGCCTCCGCAGCCCCCCGCACCGCTGGCCCCGCAGTCCCGTGTCTCGAAAAGGGCAACGGGCGTGGGGAGGGGGGAGCCTGACTCTGAAACTCACCCATTTGCATTTTAATTGGGGGTAGAATAATTAACCCGGGTTTGGAACTGTAGAGGCAGGCGCGGGGCGGCCCCATGTGTGGCCAGCACCCAGGGGAACTGCTTTTACTCCCGCCTGCAGAGGAGACGGTGCGGGG
>NW_009952533.1:11236257-11250081 GCF_000747805.2 Chaetura pelagica | reverse complement strand
TTATATTTAGTTCCTTTTCCACACTCGAGTTTTGTTTTTCCCTAAGCCCAGCCGTAGGCAGGGGAAGTTCCTCCGCCGGCAGCGGGGGCTGTGCTGTGCCGCTCGGCTGAGCGGGTAGGGGGCACCAGGAGCCCCCCGGGCATCGGGGGGAGTAAAAACCACCCCCGTCACTAAGTTTGCTAACGAGGTAAGCAAACCGCAGCCTGAAAGCGCAGCAACAAAACTGCTGGGTACTGAGCAGATCCCACGGCAGCCGGGGGCAGCTCGTTAATATCCGGCTACGGTTCACCAATTTTACTAGGTCTCTTCACCAGCTCCTCACCGCCTTGATGCAGATAAAGCCACTACCAAGTTAAATACTAAAAGGGAGAGTAGCTGCCCAGCGAGCGGGGGGTGTGCGGGCGGCGGGGAGGAGGATCGAGCAGTCGGGCTGCGGGACGGGGACGCGAGAGGGAAGCAGCTCCTGCGGAAACCCCGCTGGGCCTCGGGGAGGGAACCCGCGGAGCCCCCGCAGGCCGGCAGGGGCAGCGGATGCGGAGGGGTCCCGGGAGCGAGGGACCAAGGGCTGGAGGAGGCGGCGATCAGGAGGGTGGCAGGGGAGGTCTGAAGTTGCGGTGGAGACCCCAGTCACACGGAGCGAATGTGAAGAAGAGAGATGGATTAAAGGCTATACAGAGAAGCGTTGTCAGCAAAAACTGTAGTTATTTTCTCGCTTGCTTGAGGCGAAAGCAGGACGGGTGCTGGAGCTGCTGCACCTCTGAAATTCACGTTGCTTGGAGCGGTTCCAGCATACCTGAAAGGAAAAAAAGGCAAGCTCATAAGAACACCTAGAATTAAAAGGTCCAAAGCACTTTGGCACAGCAGGGTCATACAGTCTTCAAGCTCATGAGACGGCGACCCGAACTGCAGCTTGTTGCACCGTGCCGCCTCTGGTGCCCAGCTGTGCTGGGGGTGATGCCTCCAACGGAGGGTTGGCTCTGCCCTGCCCAGAGCTCTTTCAGCCCTGCAGCAGCGAGGACAGATGCCAGGCCCTCCACCTGGCTCAGCCTTTGCCCCGGAAAGTCACCATGACCGAGAGAGGAGCCCTGTCTGAAATAAATCAATTCGTTGCCTTATTTAGCAAATAAAATGTTTTGCCATTACCATATGTTCTTCATTGCAAGCAAGCAACCCGTTACTTTCTTACCGCGATGGGTAGGTATTTAGACACCTTTTTGTTGTAGCAGCACTGTAAAGCTACTGAATCATTTGTTGCCTGCCCTTACATGGTGAAAAGGAACTGAGCCAGGAAAGCCTAATGTTCTTCTGGGTGCTAATTTCAACTCTTAATCAAGATCTGATTACCAAAAAGGAAGACAGAGCATAAAAACGCTATAAAGATTTAAGATTTTTTCCTATCTCGCCCTAATTCATGCCGCAAATGTGTCCATTATAGCATTCACTTTAGCAGGAAAATTGTGATGTTGTTGCAAGATTCCCTACAGCAGAGCTCCTGCCAATTATGATGAATAATCTCAGTCTATATGCTACCTCTATGCAGTTCTATAGTACCAGCGTGCTCTCATTCTCTTTCTGCTTCCTCAGGAATGTAGAGTATCTTAAGAACAGTAAAAGCAAATTAAAAATAGTTAATAGGTTAATCAGATTCAGTCTCATATTTATCTAATGCAGATCACTGATTCTTTAGTGATGTAGTTTTGAGGCATTGCCATGAGCCAAGAAAATGAATCAGACATTTAATGGAGATGTGGAAACGGAAATTTCTTGTAAGGCTACAAAATCTCAAGCCAATAATACACTATAATATAATAAAGCTGTCATTAAAATTCTACGCATGAAATGCCATCCTCTGTGTCCTTTCTTGCTAGGTGATAAACTGAGGCAAAGCTGGCCAGAAAATTTTTCAGGAGTCAGGCCTTTGGATGCATCTCACTTGTTTTTTAGCATTTTTGTCCCGGAGTGTCTGCCTTCTGCTGACAGCCAAAGGCAGAGGCATCACTTTGCAGGTGACAACACTTCAGACCCCTGGTTTTCTCTTGAGTGCCAAGGGACATGAAACGCTTCCAGCTCTAGCTGGGGGATGTACTGGGGACGTGAACCCAGGTCTGCTATTGCTTTGCGTTACTTACTTGGTCTGACCCGCGCAGGAATGGTTTCTGTGTGTAACAGCTTCCCTTTTCCAGCCAAAGTCGAATACTGTGAGCTCTGCCTTCCCAGGGCTTACAGTCACTTCTGAGGACACACTCATGTCACTTTGTTGCTCTAACGCTGTGATCCGTCCCCACATCCTGGACGAATTTCAGTTTCCATTTACACTGAAGTGTGAGCAGAGTAACTGCGAACGCAGTGAGAGACTGTAAGGACACGGCGTAGAAACAGGACTTGGGCACTGTCTTACATTTTTTAAACAGCAGCAAGGACAAGGAGGGCGTTGCAGGCTGCTGCTTACAGTTACTTCTGTTGCTACCTCAGTATTTCTTTTGCCTTTTCTAAATGCGGTGTCCAAGTATCTTCCGTATCCTCAGTAAGGTTAAATATTTTTTCTCCTTTCTGGAGCATTGAATATATTTGATGCCGGAGCGGAGTAGCTACTTTTGATTTGTGATCGTTGGTCCAGCCTGACCCCTGCTGGGGGAAAGCCAGGAGGAGAGGATTACAAGTGTAGAATGTCTGTCTGAGAGACGGGTTCCCCGGAGACCGTTCCAGCCGCAATCCTGCTCCAAACCCCTCTCCCAGCCCTAGACACATGTTCTGCCCTCACTGCACAGTCCCCTCTTGCCAGTACAAGCCTTACCTGAAGTTTTTCCACCTTACATCTCCAAAGACTGCCCACCACCTCCATTGTTAGGATGCAGTGTAGAAGTAACATTTACCTCTTTAGTGTGGCTGCAGGTGCACCCAGCGCTCTGCTGGCGTCCTGCCTCCCTGCTACCAGTAGCTGGGTGCCATTACTGATTACTAGGTCTCTGTTTATCCTAACTAGTCCATGCACAACAGATTTCTCAACGTAGACATTTGTCTATTCCTGTGTGGTGCTAGCAAGAGCTGCAGCCAGCACAGAGGTGCCCGTGATGCCATGTGGCATTCAGACAAGGTATTTTGCTCTGGCCACATGCTTGGGAAGGACTGCAGTCCTTGCAGGAGGGATGGATGGCCCTTCTTCCCAATGGAAGTGAGAACAGCAGTGCCAGCAACTGCTGCTGCCTGTGCCCACCTCAGCATGCAGCATGATTGCTTTTGAGCAGCCTGCTCCATTTCCAGGTGGTCTTGGGACACCCTGTGAGGACTGGGTGTGTGTGGCTGATCAGACACAGACAAGGAAACTATTTTTAAAAACTGCTGTTAACAGTCGTGCTGAAATATACGTGTCCTAGGCCAGGTGTGTAAAAGCTGAGAGCAGGAGCACTTCTGCTCCATCTCCCTTGTTTATCTTTGCTGTGAAGGTGCCATCCTTCCAAAGTTACTTTCCTTTTTTCTTTCCATTGTGTGTTGCTGAGCAGAGATTTCCCACTCTGTGCTGTACGTGCACATGAGGTACAGATACCAATACCAATACGGATACAGTTACCAATTTAGACCCAACAGAAGTTCACCCCTCACCCCCTGGCCCTGGTGGGCCAGTCAAGCCATCCAAGCACATGCAGGGGAATTTATTTCCCCATGGCTGCAGTTTTCGGGTATGGGCCCAGGCACCACCCCTGGCGTTCCTGAGAGCATTTTCTTGACATGGATAACCAGGTGTGCTGTAAGGCTAAAACTCATGTCTGGCTTTACTTGGGTTTCGCGTGGACAGCAAAAATGTATGGCGTTTAACTGGCACAGCTGGAGCTTTTTATCGCTTCTTTCCCTCTGTGGGACAAGTGTCTGCACGGCAGGGCACGGAGCTTTGCTTAGAGCTTGTTGGCACAGAGTGGCTCAGTGTCAGGGAGCAGGAAATCGTTAAATTGATTATCTAAATGGGGGTGGGAGGGAGAAAGCAGCGGCAGCAGCTGTCGTCGTGTGCGTGTTTTTATGACTTTGAGAAGACGACGTTTCAGCACTTCCCGTCGCACTGACTGACCGGGCTGCGCCGGTAGCAGCTTCGGGCTCGGTGGCGGCAGGACCGAGCGCGGTGCGTTTCGTAACGCAGACCTGGGGGTCGGGGGGTCCCGGGGGGTCCGCCCCCCCCACCCCCCCCCGCACCCGGCGGGTCCCCCGGCGCCCCCTAGCGAGCAGCGCGCGCCTGGTGGCCCCGGCCCCCGCACCGCGTCCCCGGGGCGGGGCCGCCCGGTCCCGGTGTCAACGCGGGTATAAATGCTCAGGCATTGCCTGGAACTAAAAGACAGAGAGGCTTAGAAAATATGACCTTACACTGGAAAAAAACCCAACTTAGACACGGATTCGATCGTTGCGAAGAGAAAGAATTATCTGCTCCTTGTATCTACAGTGAACAGAACAAGAAGTAATGAGGCTAAGCTAGACCAAAGGAGATTTAGGATAGATGTTAGGGAAGACTCTCTTATGGTGGTGATAATTAACCACTGAACCAGCTTACCTTGAGAGAACATGTGGTCCCCATGGTTAGAGCTTGAAAGGGACAGATTGAAAAAGCATCTATGAGGATTGGACTGGGTTTCCCTGTTCCTAGCTTGCTGCAGGGCAATGGACTGCACACCTTCCTGCAATCCTGTCTGTGTCTTCAGCAGCTTTCAGCGTTTCTCTTGCAGCATGCTAAAAACACTACCTCAACTGGTCTACAGGGATTGTATCTCAATTATGAACTTATCCTGAACTGCCACTCCAAAGCTCTTTGCTTGTGAATCACCAGAACAGACTCAGATCACACTGAGCTTCCCTTGCTCCAAGCCCCTTGCCTCACTTCTCTGAACCCAGGTGAGCTCAGCAAGGGCTTGCTGTCTTGGCCATGCTGGTCCTGGCCTGGCACAAACCAGTGACAAGAGCACAAGCAGCTGGTTGGTCTCCGTGCACAGGCAAATATTGCAGGGAGTCAGTATATGCTGCCTGGGCCAGTCATTCTGCCCCAGCAGAGCCTGTGCTCTCCTTCCCATCACCCTAAAATCTTAACACAGCATGTCCCACCCAGTGGCTGGCTGCTTGCTTTGTAACTTTATTAAAATAAGGGAAGATACAAACATTTGTACAGAGCCTGATGCTTCTGCCTGCTCTGTGCCAGCAGAGGCTGCTGTGCTGTTACAGAAGGGGCAAGAGCATTTATTCCAGGATGGGCCCAGGGCTGTGGGCTGCACCGTTGCTTTGGGTGTGTGCCACTGCTTTCCTTGGGATTTGCTGGGGCAGAGCAGCCTGGCAGCAGGAAGGAGTTACTTCCCTCCCTCCATTCAACATGCAAACATCCAGCCTTGCAAACTCCAGGTCACCTTAAAGGCCCCAACAGTGGTGTGGGGTTTTGTTACAGGGACTTGGAGAGCTGAGTGACACCTTCAGAGGCCTCAGGGAGTGAGGTGGCTCAACCTCACTCTCCAGGGTAGAGGGCAAAGTGCTTCACATGATAGAGGCAGCAGGTCTGCAGCCACTGCGGCCCAGCCGTGCAGGCCATAGGGAAGCACAAGACAGCTGGACCTGTTCTCCAGAGGTGTCACAGGGAAAGCAGGGAGGATGCTGTGCAGTGGGGGAGCTGCTGAGGGAAGCAGGAGGAATGATGTTCAGATTTTTCTATAGTAAGCCAAATCCTTAGGAGATGAGGATTGTTCAGGAATTTAGTTTCTCCCTGTGGTTTCGTTTATCTTCAGATGGATAGGAGATGCAGACTGCTAAAAAGCCTGCAGCCAGAAGGAGCAATTTCCTCCTGTGAGAGTTTGCATCCAACTTTCCACCTCAGTTTGCAGTGGCATTGCCAAGGAATCCTGGGATAAAGCATGCTGCCATTTCTTGACCCGCAGAGGAAACTGTCTTTTTTCTACAGATTTCTCATTCATCTCTACAAGCTCATGCTCCTGTTCATGTTCACACTTTCCTTCTCATCTGTCATAACCAGTGGTGTCAATAGGAGTGATATTTTGCAGCTTCCATGAACTTGTAGTGGTACTGGGGACAGGGGCAGCAGGGAATGCTTGGGTGCAGTTAAGATACCCAAGGCCTTTGTCTCTTCTGCCTCCAGGAGTGTTCTTGATGCTTTGTTATTTTGGAATTATTTCTTCCAGCACCACCTTTGGTCATAGTGGTGTGAAGGATGCTGTTCAGAAAGCACCTTCTGAGCAGGCTGGTACAGCAGCTGCGTGGAAGTGAGTCTTCTTTTGTCAGCAAACAGAGAATTTCTTTAGTTTGCAATTGCATGAAAAAAGCTGGATAAAAGAGTGAATAAGCCTGAAGATACCATTCTGAACTTCTTTCCCTTGTTTTGGTTTTGCACTGCAGATGCAGGTAAGCAGGCAGCTGTCTGGCACAGAAGTAGAAGTAGTAGAATAACTTGCTGTGGTTGCTCTCCATTCCTATTTCAGCTCTTGCTCTTCCAGCAGTAACTGACTGAGGACTGGCCAGTATGATCAGAGCCCCAGTGAGAGCTAAAAATATTAAGAAACAGAACTGGTGCCACTCCTTTGCAACCACTATTTGGTCCTTCTGGCTTTGATCTCAGCATGAGGCAGGCAGCCAGCTGAAGGGTTTGGGGGACAGGTAATTGACTGATTGACCCCAGCTTCCCTGGCCCACTTAACACACAGAGCGTGTCTCTAGAAGATACTGTCCATTCAGGATCAAGTGCTTTTCCAATAAATCTGGCACATTCAGGTATGAAAAAGAGGCATAAGGAGAATGTGCCAACAGCTGCTCCTGTGTGTGCTGAAGACTTAAGGAGAAGGGAGATCAGGAACAAAAGTGCTCTGGCATACACCCAAAGTCACCAGCCAAGTATTGCTGAGGAGATTTCAACCACAATCCTGAAAACTTAAAAAGGAGAAAGAAGAAACCTTGAGTCTCTATTATAGCTCATGTTTTCTAGACTCTTTTCTTTGTCTTTTGTAGTTTACCTTTTTTTGGCTTTTTTTAGGCAAGAGGAAGACACTTCTCTCAGCCTGTACCCCCCCTGACAAAGAGCTTAGGGTGTACTGTAACACAGGTCCGTCCACAGGGTTTGGGAAAAGATGACAAAGATGCTAAAGGTATAACCAGTTAGCAATTTTTAGTGTATTTTTATGACTATACCACTGGAAGATAACTCTAAGAGAAATCACCTAAGTGAATATGTAGGAGCATCTTTGTAAAGCACAAAGTGTACTTCAATTTGAAGACTACCACCACAAAGTGGAAGCCAACCAGAACTTCACAGGGAAATCTCTCCAGATTGTGGCTCTAATACTTCACTTAATTGTGTCCTGCCCACTGCTTTCCACTTATAAAATATACTATGAGCGTGCCATAATATTCCACCTCTCCCTTGAGATAAGATAGTAAGATGGTATTGCTGACAAAACAGAGTCATACTTCATAAACTGCTGAACATCAATGGTGATATGCCTACTTGTACCTTAGATGTACTTAGATGTACTTAGAAATACTAGAGTTCAATTAAATAAAATTACATGAAACTTCTAGAAAGCAGTATAAAGTAGAGGGGAGCAAATCCAGTGACAGAAAGCAGAGACAAGTGCAAGCTGTGCTCTGTGCAGTACAAATCAAGTAAAGAGTACTTCAAGGGGAAGCACTACTCTGACCTGAGAATGGGAGAAGATGTTGCTGAAACTGCAGAACAGCTTTTGCCTCGGCATAAGAAGATGGCAAAATATTCACTGATGGGACTGGGGCTTGGCCTTGTATCAAGCATGAAGGGGAGCACATCTGTCGCAACAAGTCAAAATGGGCATTGCTCATAGTGCAGTATGAAAGCCTCTCCTCCAAGAGTTCAGCCACGAGAGAGTGTGCTCACTTGCACAGAAAGAACCAAAACGACTTGACACAGAAAATAAAGTTTGGGCACAAGGACAGTCTCCTTGAAGTCATGCAGAAGGGATTACCTCTTGCAGATGAAGTCAGCTGGCTCTTAAATGCAGGCACTTGCACTGTTCAGGCTGGTAGCAACCACATATATATTAGCTTAATGGCCTTCACCTCCAGTTAAACCTCTGGGAAGTGCATTGGGCATGAATTTCTTGGCTAAGTTTCTTCTGTTAGGGAGGTTTAGCCTAACAGAGTGGTGGGGACTGTAGGAGGCGATAGGTCTCCTCTTTATCTCTCCTGCCTGCCTCCTGCTGGCTGTGCATTGGAGTTCCCAGCCTTGTCCTGTGAGTGACCAGGTGTCTCAGCACCCCTTGAGTCTCCACCAGCCTGATACCACTCTGAAGGAGCTGGTGAGCTGCTGCACAGCACCCCTAGCTGCGGGCTCAGCCAAAGGAGCTATTACACATCTAGTGAGGACTTTTTAAAAGCATCTTACACAATTTTATGAGAGTGGTTTGCTCCTTAGTCCTGCCCAAAATACCCAGAGGGTAAGCCAATTTCTTCAAAGACTTTAGACTGAACTTGGTAGGAAAGGGCTGTTTCTGTTAGTGCTGCATTTCACACAACTCATCTAGATTAGAGCCAGCTCCTCTTTTCTCTCTGGCAATCCCTTGTGTTTCGACAGAGTGATGCTGTCAGGCCCTCTAAACGATCCAGTGATTACCCCTTCAGCCTTACCCAGCTGGATTTGCAATGGTGTAGTCTCCACGCCTGGCATCAGCCAGCCTGCTTCTTCTTCAGGCTTGTCCCCACCTTTTTTCATGCCCACACACTCCTAAGGTACCCCTGTCAACAGCAAAGGGTTGCAAGTTGATAAATTACGGTATTCCAAAGAGAGGTTTGTATTAAAAGAAAGGAACAGCATGGATAATACAAGATACAGTGCATGTGAAATCACACAGGAAGGGTGTGTTGTAGATTTATGGCATGTTCAGACAACCACAGCAAGTAAGTTCAAGAATTAATTTCACATTTTATGTGAAAACAGCAGCTGCTTGCCAAACACCCACTGCTTATGAGCCCTTTCTTGGGAAAAAGCAAGAACATCCCAGGGATTATGATAGAAAAGAAGGATCAGGAATAAGTCAGTAGCTGCAGAATACTCAGCCCTTTGGACGAAACAGAAGGTGACAGCTGCCTGTGGCAAAGGTTTCTGCAGCCAGACCTTTCACGGTGGTCACTGGATTATGTTCTTCAAACTTTGGTGCTTAATTTGGAAATAATGAGGTCAGTTTATTTTGTTGTTTTGGTTTTTTTACTGGCATACAAGTGGCCTACTTCAAAAAGCTCAAATGTGCAAATAATAAGCAAATTATTCTCAACCACAAATACCATGGACTGTGGTGTTTTTATGCCAGACTACCAAATGTAAACAGATCGCATGACATTTTAACTAAACACAGAAGAACAATCCAGTGCTGTCAGTGGATTTAAATTACTAAAATATAGACATTTGTGCTCTATTCAGGATACCCTGGCAAAGCATCACTGGCTTTCAACCCATGTTAAACCCAGCAAGGACAGAATTAGAGTTCATGCTGTGTTTGTTTAGAAGGGGGAAAGCAGCCTGTTGACTGACTTGTACACTCCTATATTCCACTGCATTTTTATTTTTCAGCATATGAGTCTGGTGTTTAGAGCTGGAGGAGGACTCATCTCAAGAGTGCACAGGTTGTGTAATAATGAGCTTCTGACCCGGAATTTCAGCTTCAAGCACATCCTGAGCACCTGGGCTCCAGTGCCCTGCTCCCACGCACTGTCTCAAGGCAGCGCCAGGCACTGTTTTGCAGCTCCCAGTTTTGTCAGGGGAGCACCGGGTATTATTAGCTCGCCTGGTGCTTCGGAGAACAGCATGATCTAAGGCTGTTGTATCGCTGTTCCTCTGCTTCTTTCTGGCTTTGGGTTATCTTCTTTGTAATGATCTAGATATGCAAAAATATTATAAATAAATTGTATCAGAGGGGATACAGAGCCACTGCTGACATCATTTGACATTGCTATCTATGCTGACCACTAGGTATTGACATTTTCCACTTGTCTCACCTGGTCTGTGCATTAGCAGAAAGCCATTAAAAAAACCCAAAAGCTTCATACAAATTCAGTTTCTGAGACTGACAGCAATAGGTCTCTTCAGTGTCAAAACTGCAGATGCACTGTTGTTTCCAGCACATGTTTTGAGCTGGGTACCTTCTGTTCCTCAGCCTCTGAGTGCACAGGGGGCCAGTTCCTTCCATTTACTTCTGCTGCACCAGCAACGAAGCCACCCTGTGCTGCTGCTCTCCTGTGCAAGGGGCTTTCTGTAGCTCAGCAGGGACCACAGCAGCCCTGGGCTGGCTGCCTGTCTGTAGGGAGGCTGTGTGTGGCTTATATAAGTGCTTTAACGTGGGGCTTATATAACTCTTTAAATGTCAGGGCTTTAGTTTTGTGTCTGCCTGCAGACAACACCTCCTTCTATACGTGGGTCTAGGCACAAAGCAGAGAGGCAGCTCCTGGCAAATAAGGCAAGGCAGGTCTGCTTGCTGTGGGTATCTATAGTGTGGGACCAGGGGGAGCATGGCCACAGCAGGTCATTTGTCCTAACTTTGGGCACCTGAGAGAAGAGCAAGGAAGTGACTGTTAAAGGCTTTCCTGCACTGCAGAAAATGTTGGGCCAGGTCGCTGTTTGCCGGCAGCTTTGAGCCACTAGATTCACGTGGGAATACAAGAAGGCAAAGGCAAGACAGAGCAACAAAACTCTCTGAGGACTCACATGTTGAGATACTGAACTGAAAGGTGATACAAGAAAGGTGATAATATTTGCATATCAGGCAAGTCGGTGTCTGACATGCTAATACACTTGTGTGTGGAGGATATGGAGGTTTCTGCTATACTGTTGTGAAATCATGCAGGGCCACAATGCTTGAAGAAGTGTTGTTGCATTCCAGCCAGTGTAGTTACTCGCCCCAAAGGAACCTGAGTAACAGGGTGTCGACTTGGAAAATTCCCATCCGACCAGTCTAACCAGCTGCAACCCAAGAGACACACTGGGCTCCCATGACTGCAAGGGGCTGCTAAGGGAGAAGCAAGGCAACCATACTCCCACGCTATGCTTGGTCTCTAAACCTCTTGCCCTGCAGCTCTTCTGGGAGCTCCTGGTTTCTTTCCTTGGGGCTGAAGAGGCTTGCAAAGCTTTGCTGCAATGCAGCTTTTTCAGTGGGCCTCCTCACATTTCTGAGCACTCCAAGGGTGAAAAGGTGTGGCAGCAGCAGGAGCATCTGGCTGGAAGCTGGGGCTTGGTTCCCACCTGATCCCACTGGAGCCTGGTCCTTGTTTTTCATTCTCTCTCTCCTGGTGGCCCTGCCCTAAAGATTGTTCATTCTCTCACCCCACTGTCACCAGTTGTTCATTGCTTGCTCTCTTATTCCCAAAATGCAATGACTCATCTTCTTGCACCAGCCTTGCCTCTGCTCATTAACATGTTTCAGGTACTTCACCTTTTCTTTATTCACCATTATTGCTACTTTCTTCCATCACACCATTTGCTAAACAAATATTTTTTCCTCCTAGCTTTTCTAGACTAATTTTTTTCCCCTTCATGTTTAGGTAAATGATGGGACAAAAATGTAGGAGAAATGGAGTCTCTAACTCTTTTTCCTCAATGGGATGTAAAGATCTGCTTAATGATCTTTATGCAGGTATTGAAGCATTTTCTTGTTGACCACAAAAGGGCCTTTTCTGTGGCAAAAGTGTGGCATCTAGTAGTTCTCAGCCCTGTATTTGTTAGGCCAGGTTTACCAGGAAAGTCTACAATGAGGCATGTACTTCTCCAGCTAGACCCAGCTGCTCCATGGTGGCTGTAGAGGCAGTTAGTGTCCACCCCATGCTACTGACCAGCATGTGGGATTTGCATGCCAGGGAAGCAGACTAGATGTCTGTACCACTCATTGCAGCCACCACAGGTGGCAAAGCTTTGGAGACCAGACAACCCACTTCTTATTTTCTCTGCACAGAGAGTACAAATTTTTATGCTTTCCTTAGACCCATTTCCTAGTCCCATTGCAGGGCCAACAGAGTTGCCTGTCTTATGACTGAATGAAGGGAAACCACGGTCTCTTCTGAAAGCTTTGCTGGAGAAGTGTTCCCAAAGGAAAACTCAATAGTAGGAACATACTGAAAGAGGAGAGTGAAAAGGAGACCTCAGTACCCACTGAGACCCACTCTGCTCTCTGGTGGTTTAGATTTCTTTCTAAACACACGCCATGTGGTTTAGATTTCTTCCCTGCTGGGCACCTTAGTAAGAGTGAATTTTTGGAGGATCCAGGCCATACGTCAATATTTCTGACCTACAGTGAGCTGCTGCTGCCACCTTTGTCCACAAAGGCCCCAGTGGCAGAAACTGTGCCTCTATGGCCTGTCTGGCCTGGTTTGGGTCTCTGGTGGGCCTTCTGCTGCAGCAGCCCTTCTCCTAGCACACCGGGTTTTTGCACATCTGGTAACACTGCAAGCATGGCACCTCTTGGCACGTCCAGCGGTGGGTGCCCCGTTTCACAGGAGCGGCTGTTCTTCCTGCACACTGGAGAGTCCGTGTTTCATGGCAGCGAGGTCAGAGTGGGTATATCAATGCCACAGTCACACAGCAGCTGGCCCTCACTTCCTGAATAGTGGTGTTGTCACTAAAAACATGCCAAGCACACCCTCAGAGGGACATAACAATAATGCAGTTTACATAATAAAACTAAATAAAGAAATAAAACCAATCAAGACTGGTGAAACCAGTCACCATAGAGATTCATGACAGCAGACACAGCTAGACACTGCCCTGCAAGAGGTGCTGGCCTTGTGTTGGCAGACACAGTAAGCCAGCATGGGGACACCGAGGTGACATCTAGAGAGAATGTCTTTATGGGAGTGCTTTGAGGCAGCTGGCGGTTGCCATGGCCAGGCTGCCAGCAGCCATACAGTCACAGTGGAGCAGGACGGGTACTGTCACAGGGCAGCCAGAGGAATTCAGCAGGCCTTGGAAAGGAAGGGTAGCATTTGCTCTCCTGATCACCAAAAATCAGTGCATGGGGAGGCACTCAGATAAGTCACCTGGACTGGACCAGAGCATAGTGGTGCCACCAAACTGTAGTTTCAAGCTGTAGTCTCAGCAGATGAGGGTGATTCCCAGACAGCTGATTAGATCATGGTGTTCTGCAGGGTGTGCTGGTTCCTGCACAGGGATGTATCCCACTTCGCTGCACACCCAGGCCTGCTCCCAATGCTGCCTTCCCAGGTGCAGATGGGGTGAAGAGGGCCTGTGCACTGTGTACTTTTCACACTCACCCTCTGCACATCTCCTGGGTTAGCCCGTCTAGTAAGCAGCGGCTATTTTGAGAGTAAGATAGAGCCGAGTGTGTAGTATCTGTTACAGGGCACGTGTAGCTGTCCACGCAGAGCACATTTCTCGCCCGTGAACCCTCGGGCAACTGCGTTTCTGTGCAGGCCAGTGGCACCAGGCCTGGCA
Organism: Chaetura pelagica; assembly: GCF_000747805.2. Lineage (NCBI taxonomy): Eukaryota > Metazoa > Chordata > Aves > Apodiformes > Apodidae > Chaetura > Chaetura pelagica. Next base: position 11,236,646 of record NW_009952533.1, on the reverse strand, counting down.
GGACAGGAGGCGCGGTGGGGCAGGAACAGGGCAAGCACCGAACCTGCCTTTTTAAACGGCCCTACAGTAGGTGGGCACCAGCATCCCAGAGGAAAGCAAAGCGCTCCGGCTGCACCGGCGCCCGCGGGGGTTGATACAGGGTGGGCACCAGGGCCGCGCGGAGATGCCTCCCCCGCCTCCCCGGGGATTTCAGGCGGCCTGCGGGAACGCAGCACGCCGGGGCCACGCTGAAAACCAGGAACAACCAACCCTCAGGTCCACGCCCGCGCTGCGGCGGTTTGCGGGAAGGCAGGGCCGGAGGGACGCGGGGGGATTGCGGGCGCACCGCGCACCATCCGCCCGGCCGGGACCCTGCGGGGCCGTGCGGGAGCGGGCGGGGCCGGCACCTC
>NW_009952533.1:11219757-11235565 GCF_000747805.2 Chaetura pelagica | reverse complement strand
GGGGCCCGCCCCGCGCACAGGTGGCCGGGCAGGGCGAGCAGCCGGGGCGGCTGCGCGGGAACACGGAGCGCGGATCCGCTGGGGTTAAAGGCTGTGTCAGCGCTTCCCCAGCGCCTGGTTTTGGTTTATGGCCTTTTAAGTGATAGGCATTCACCTCTGGCCCGGAAAAGGACTTACAGTAGGACATTTCTGCTAAGGCAAGAGGTTTTCGAAACACTAGGTCTGCGCATCGGGTTCATTATAGTGGCAAAACAGCCGCGGTGCTGTTCTTTTGTCTGCCGTGCAGTTCAGGCTTATCTCTACAAAAGCAAAGCACGTCACGATTGCTAATTGTCTGAATAAAATGAAAGAGATGGTCTCGTTTTGGTAACTGGAATTAAAAAAAAAAAAAAAAAAAAAAGAAAGCAAGCTTGCTTATTGCTTAATGGAGTTGGCAGAACGTGGTGGGAGGGCTCCCACGTCGGTGGCTGCTTGCATCTGCCTGGATGTCAGAGCTGCAGGGTGTGCAATCTGCCTTTAGGCGCCGTGGCAAGGAAATGGAAAGTAAAACTCAATAGTCACTTTTTTATTCTGTGCTTTTGCTGCATGAACTCAAAGCTAATGAACTTGAAAATTTGCAGTGCTGTGCTGCGTTGAAGGTTGTGAGCAAATAGGGCAACATCGAGGCTATAGCTGCCCAGAGAGTATTTCTCTGTCAATTAGAATTAACTTGTAAACATTATTTCTTGTAGTAGCGTGCTCAAAAAGATTGTGTTTTGGGGTTTTGTTTGTTTGGTTTGTTTGTTGGGTTTTTTTTCTGTGGAGTTCTCCAAATTTGCCTTATTTTGTAGACTAAGTTAATTTCTGAGGTGTGCAGTGAGGTGGCTTCAAAGAACTCTTTCCATTCAGAGCCTCTACTCTCTGGTCTTCTCAAGGGTGCACCTAAAACTTTAGCTAAAGTTGTTCTTGGTTTACCTACATGATTTCCAGAGAGGAAAATACTGGTCTTGTCTATAGGCCTGCTGCCCTTCCCAGATGGGGTTGAACAGAAAGGGTTCTGATGCTGTGTATGCAGCTAGGGTACTGGTTACAGGAGATGAGTTTCAATATGCATACATTTGAGATGATTGCTTGGACTGCTAGATACAGAAAACCTTTTCCACCGCACAAAAGACTTTTTGATGTTTTTTGGGGGGGACCTTCCTTCTTGCCATTGGAGTTGTTCAACTTCTCTGGGATGTGCACAGCACTGGTGACAATTGCCGTGGCTCACAAGCCACATTAAGGATTCATTTTACATATCAAGCTGTCCTTAGTGCTGTTGATAACTGTAAAGATAAGCCAGTATTTTTTACTGAGTTTTCTGTCAGTAAGTCACAGTTTGGGCCTTGTTTTGAGTATGAGTACACAGGTAATGTCTGATGTAGGTGATGTGATGGGAATCATCTGGTTATCTGGATTCGTAGGTGCCACCTTATACACCTTCTTAGATGGTTATCTCTCTGCTCTACCATTTGCCTGACCTTTACAACAAGCAGATAGGTTGTTGTCCTTAAGCTATTTTGAGATGACCTATTTGATGTGGTAGTTGCATGTTCAGACTTCAAATTTGTTATTTTTTTCATAACTACTCAGGTTGGCTAAGGTGCAGTGGGTTTCCACTGCTTCCTAGTACACAGCTCAGAAGCATCACTCCCTCCCTCACTTGTAATAAAGGAGAAAACTTGGTTGTGTCCTTTCATATGTTAACTGCTTTGTGCTGCTTCTGCTCATGTTGACCCAATTAATTCAGACTTCCAGATATGTAAAGGTGGCATGCTTTAAAGCACCTGTTTGCCAAAGTAGAGGAGTGCTCTGTGTTTGCTGAAGAATGCTGTGAACACTAAATAAGTTTGGAGGGTTTTATTTTTTCTCCTTCTAGTCCTGTTTTAAGCATATAGTCTGCTATTTTTTATGTTACACTTATGATGTCCATAGATGCTGATTTTCTACTGAATTTAGGCAAAGCTGTTTGTTTGTTTGTTTGGGGTTTTTTTTGTAATTTGCATTCTACTGAATTTAGGCAAAGCTGTTTGTTTGGGGTTTTTTTTGTAATTTGCGTGTTTTTTTACCACTAACCAGAAACAACTGGTAGCCATTCCTATGTGCTTATAATTTCAAATAAAAGTTAAACTCCTTGGTTTTGTAGGAAGGAATATGGTATGCCCTTTCTGGAGCTGCTTCCTGAAGTTCCCAAGCGCTGCAGATCTTGGTGTCTTCAGTCGGTAACTAGCTTGTTGAGTTGATGATTTTTTGCAAAATTCCCATGAATCTGCCCTGTAGGACTTCATGATTTCATGAGTTTGTTGTTTCGTTGCATTATCCTGTGGCATGCAGGAGTGATTTTTCAGTCATCCCTCATTTGCTGCTGTTCGCTCTAGCTGCTCTTCTCAGAATGTCTTGTCAAAGTATCTTCATAAATACTCTGCGGCCCTTGGGAGCAAGAGGAAAAATGTGGCGTTCAAATACTTAATATGTGTAACTCAGTTAAAGTTTTACACATTGATCTACAAGTATTCATGCTTCTTTGAAACTTCCAGTTGTTTGCGTTCTTTACTAAAAAGGAAGTGACACTGCTTTCAAATGCTTCAAAAAACTAGTGTGCCCTGGAAGTAATCACACAGTCATTCCTCTTTGTACTGTGCAGAGTTGTCAGAGTAGGACAGGGAGGGGGTAGTGAAATAGTGTCACATTGCTGGTCGTGGGAACAAGGGCCTGTTTGCCTAGGGTCATTGTTAATTATTTGTAACTAAAACAAGCCTGGAATCACTGACCACTGTTTCTCCTATTGAAAAAGCTGTTTCTGTTCCCTGAGACAGCACTTCCAGGGAACCAACTGCTATATAAATTGCTCAGACCTGCAAAGCTGAGTTTGGGAGTTGTGTCTTTGATGCTGAAAACCCCTCAAACCTGCTTGGAGATGAATAAAGTTCCTGATGGCAATATGGGTTATGGTGGGACAATGGAGTCCATCATGGATTACTTAAGTTACTTCATTTGACTGACTTTTGGAATATCCATAAATGGATCTGTGTAATTTTCACAGAGAAGTTTGACCTCTGTGTTGTCCCCTACAAGCATGGCAATAATATTAAGAGCTGGCTGTTTTCAATCCTCTGTTTTCCTGGAATTGGTGGTGAGTTAGTACTAATGCAGGTAGTGAAGTTTCTGTAGGTTTCAGTTGTTGAGTCAGTGAGGGCTTCTGCATACATCAGGCTCTAACGGCTAAGAAAGAAAGGCTTCATTATTCAGGATCTTCTGACACTTTGATATCTTGACTTCAGAGGAAGGTATCAAGGTACATCTAATTAAGCATGCTACAGTGTGGTCCAACTGAACTATTGGCTTACTTGTAAAACCTGTGAGAGAGGCTGCAGAAAGGTCAAATCTAGAGGAAAAAACTTGCTTAAAGTAACTCGTAACAGGTAAAATCACAATAATTTAATTATTTTTCCTGCTAACTTTTTTTCATAGAAGGTGTTAGAAAATGTCTGAATTTTCTCAGTTGCTCTTCATGTAGATGCTGCATTCTCCAGGAAAAACATATTTGCTATTTACTTGGGAATTTGCTGTTGTGTCCTGGAAAAAAATGCAGCACAAGCAAAACCATGGAAATGCCTTTGTAATTAGAATGATTCTTGTGTGTGGTTCACTCAGCACGTGCTAATGCTAGTGGAGTGTGTGAGGTACAAAACAGCAGTTCAGATGGGTATGTTCTTTTAGATGATGAAAGGTCGGCATGTCTGGTTTTTTCTGCATGACACATGGCTGTTTTCTGGTAGCTGTTGTGAAGTAGTCAGCAAGCAGAAATCCACATGGAAGCTTAATTTGTGGCAAGATGTTTCATATTTTGAACTCCTGTTAGGGAAGCTCAGGCTTTTAGGTTTGAGTTCCTCCTATGTATGGTCAAGTTTGTTTCGGGGTACTTTGGAAATGGTGAAAACCAGTGAGCATTCTAATGTGTCAGGATAGGCATGGTTATTATACACTAAACTGCTTGTAACATGTGAGTAACTGTTATGTTTGTCTGCTTCCCTGTACTTGTTAGGCCAGCGTCATGTCAGCCTTGTTTGGCTTGCATTCTATGAGCTGATCAGATAGCTTTCTTGAAGGAATGTGTGCCTTCAAGTGAAGAGATGCAAGGCAACACTACATGACAACATCTGTCATGGACACTTAGATGTGAAATGTGAATCAGGGAGTGGCACATGTTCTGCATGTCAAAGGTTCTACTGCCTGTAGTTCGAGAACTCTAGAAAAAAAAATGAAAACACTTCAGATCAAACATTTCATTTGGAATTCGGGTTGAAAGGTGTCTTAGTCCTAAGTTGTACTTAGGACAGTACAACTTCTGCTGTTTTGTATTAACCTTTGAAAACCTTGTAAATACTTGCTGACGGTATGAAACAAATGGCATTTCCATTAATAACCCTTGCAGGTCCTTGTTACTGTGTGTTCAGCTTGGCAAAGGACCACACCTGAAGAGCAGGAGAAGGAAGGGCTGCTTGACTTTATGCTGAACTCCAAAACTGCTTATACAAGGTCAAGCTGAAGTAGCAAGACTCTTGATTGATCAATTAATTTATTTATTTTTGAGGGCTTTGATAGTGATTAACTTAATGTTTCCTTCCATAATGGTGGTTGTTATTCGTGGCTACGAACGGGAATGTTTATAATCAGTCATGTATAATAATTAAGAAAACAAGTAGCAAGAAAGACTTGTCTGTCAGTGATGGGGTTCTCTAAGCACTTTATGATGCAGAGGACAATTAACTAGCTTTTAGTGAGCAGCTTCCTCTTAGGCTTCTGACTTTTCAAATTAAATGTCTCACTCAGGAAATAGCTGTAGCCATTATAGCAATTAACTGGAAAATGAAGTATTCAAGGTCATTTTTGAGGTGTGTTACAAAAGGAAGTAGAAGAATTTGTCTCAAACTAGTTATTATAGAAATGTAAAGCTAAAATGTAGCCAGATCCAATAATTGTTGTGCAACTTGCCCACTACATCAGCCAAGCTCCCCGTAGTGGCAGTATGAAGGATGAGCTACCGAAAAACATGTCTGATAAACAGACTGCTCCTTCAAGGTGTCCATATACTCTGAAAAAATGCCATGCACTTGTGAATTCAGATATTGGAAATAGCTAATCTAAAACATGGCTTACAATGAGGTAGGTAAGTGACAGTTGTGTGTTAAATATCAGACATATAAAATAAGTAATTTTTAAATTATTATTTTTTAAATGCTTAAACATTTGTTGAATATGGAAAAAAATTATGCAAAACCAAAAGCCCAAAATTGGAACAAAAAAAAAGTTAAGAGGGTATTCTTAATGTGAGTGCTTAAAAGAGAGAACATCTGTGCCATGTGCAAGTAGGGATTAATATTAAAGATGCTAAGTTGTGGTCTTAGAGCCAGGATTACTGTCCATCATCTGCACAGTGAGTAGTGTCTTCTAGAACTGTAGAGACACCTTGTTGCACTCCAGTGCAGGTCACAGTGCTTGGAACATGGCTTTGGGAGAGACCTGCAATCTCCCCCAGTCACAGCTGTAGTTGATTTCCTGAGCTATGGCACAACACTATGAGAAATATCTCTGAACAACAAGATTGCAAGCACAGTGATTCATTTATCTATATGATTTTTCAGGTGTTATACAAACTTTCTGAAGTCTGGACCACAGTCCGAGTATTTGCTCTTTTTACTTGCATTACTTATAGACAATGTCTGTCTAATATTTCTTCATCTGTGGCATTTCAAGGGAGAGGAAAAGCACAGGTTATGTTTTTCAAGGAAGTTAATTACGTAAAACCAGTTTAAGAGTTTTATCTTGGTTATGTGTGGGGTACACAAAGTGAATGAGACAAACACAATGACCAGCAGGTCAAGGGAGGTGATTCTCCCCCTCTACTCCATACTCATGAGACTCCACCTGGAGTTCTGTGTTCAGTTCTGGGGCCCCTAAAATGGGGAGAACATGGAGCTGTTAGAGTGAGTTCGGAGGAAGGACACAAAGATGATCAGAGGGCTGGAGCACCTCTCCTATGAAGACAGACTGAGAGAGTTGGGGTTGTTCAGCCTGGAGAAGAGAAGGCTCTGGGGAGACCTTATACAGCCTTCCAGGATCTGACCAGGGCCTACAAGGAGGCTGGAGAGGGACTTTTTGCAGGGGCTTGTAATGAGACGACAAGGGGGAATGGATCAAAACTGGAAGACAGTAGGTATAGATTAGACATTAGGAAGAAATTATTCACTTTGAAGGTGGTGAGACACTGGAAGGGGTTGCCCAGAGAAGCTGTGGATGCCCTCTCCCTGGAAGTGTTCAAGGGCAGGTTGGATGGGGCTTGGAGCAACCTGGTCTAGTGGGAGGTGTCCCTGCCCATGCAGGGGGTTGGAACAAGATGATCTTTAAGGTCCCTTCCAACCCAGACCATTCCATGGTTCTAACATCTTAAAAAAAGCTAATGACTCTTCCTGTCGTTACCTCTTCCTCTTGTGCACGTGCATAGTGCCAGCTCACGGTTCCACAAAGACAAAAGCAGCCTAAAACGGAGCGGTTTGGTGCTTTCTTGCCCCGGGCAGTGTCCCCGGCGGTGGCGCGGGCCTGGCTGCAGCACCCTGGCCAGCTCCGGCCGCCCGGGGCCGAGGGGCGAGGGGCGCCCTCCTCTCTCCCGCCTCCCTTGTTCGCAGGGGTCAGTCACTAAGGAAACGGGTGCACTAAAGTGTGAGTTCCTGGAAAAGGCCGAGGGAATGAGAGGAAAAGGCGGTAGCCTGTGAACAGGGTAACCATGTGATGGCTGGGATTGTAGGTCACCTGAATTCTGTGGTGTCTTATGGAGGGGGCAAGAGGGAGGATGGGCCTTTGCTGTCTTCCAAAAGGCTGAAAATACTCACAACAAGGGGACAAAATAATACTATGAAGGAGAAGTAGGAAAGAAAAGCCGTCATATTCATGGGAAATTCATTCTTAAAAGAGAAAGAACTGAAAATGGAAGGAAGGAAGGAAGGAAGGAAGGAAGGAAGGAAGGAAGGAAGGAAGGAAGGAAGGAAGGAAGGAAGGAAGGAAGGAAGGAAGGAAGGAAGGAAGGAAGGAAGGAAGGAAGGCAGGCTGAGAAATAACAGTATAGTCAGTATAGTGCTGGTGAAAAAAGTTTTCGACACAGTTTACTTCACAGTCCCCAGAGCTGTTAAGAATTGGTGAACCTGAGGCAGCAGAGCAGGCTGGAAGCTGTTTGAGATTGTAAGGAGGTGAGGCACATCGTGGATGGCAGGAGGAAGTTCAGCCTGTGCCAGAGTCGAGTGCAGCCTTCTGGCTCCCTGGAGCTGTGGTGTTTGTAACATAAGAATAAGTAATCATCAGCACCCCTAGTGTTGGCTTTAACTAAGGGGAAAATAGTCTCGACAACCTACTCTGGCTGTGGTGACAATTTGTGCATTGTCACAAAAATATGGACTGTCTATTTTGCAGTCTTTGCCTATTTTGCAGTTTTGGCTTAGGCACGCAATCCATCTAGATGGTGTAATCCTGAGTAGTCATTAGTGAATACTGAAGAAACAATTGCGGTGTCAGGGTGATACAAGAAATTATTCTGAGTGATACTGTATCCATAGGACACTTGGCCACTGCATAGTTTGTTTTTGGATAATTCTGCTCAGGCTGGAGGATTCAAGTCCTAGTGTATGTATATATGAATGAGACTGTGCCAGCAACTCTTTTCATTGTACAAAGGGACTGTTTTTTCATGTATTCTATTTCTTTTTTTTTTTTTTTTTTTTCCTTAATGTGACATTAAACGACCAGAAGACCCTTCTCCTTATTCCATAAAAGGTTAGTTTGAGGTGTAGGTGAGGGAATCCATTAGAGGGTTGAGGATTTCTGATAAACTCTTGTTCTATGCCAGCTGTAGTATTTCTGGAAATATGTATCCTCATGCTTATGTATGTGGGTTCAAATAGTGCCTGGAATGTGAAGTTTCTTGAGCACAGCAGGTAATGTAACAATGTCTGAGTACTGGCCTTATCAATATTTATTTGGATACATTTGTCTCGTAAAAGATCTATACTTTTGCTAGTACTCAGTGTCTTTTTAGAAGGTAGTGTAGAAATTATCAGTTCCTAAAGTAATGTTTATGACTCTGAATACTGTTTCGACATAATAATGAAGAATCTTGTGTGTTGTTGTGTTTTTTTGTCATAGGAAGTGGATTTGGAGGACAGACTTGTCGAGTTGGATCTTAGGAGTGATTCAGATGTTCCTGATGTTCCTCCACCAACAGACAGCACTCCAGAAATTCTCAAAAAGGCTTTATCAGGCTTGTCTGCTAGGTATAGTAAAACAATCTACTCTCAAATCTAATAGCTGCTGGCTAAAATTCTTACAGTTTATGTTGGAGTTTAATTCTTACAGGTTGTACTGCAGTTTTAAATTTCATATGATACACATGAAAATTCAGGGATCATTTTTTACTGGATATCATTGGTTTATTTATGATTTGATAGTCCCTTCAGTGCAACATTTTTGCATATACCTGAAGATTGCCCATTGCATGCATTTTTAAGTAAACTGCTGCAAGATTTAGTTGCAGCTTACATAAATATTTGCCATTGCTTTAGTCTAAACATTGCAAGAAAATGGTTTAAAGAATAGTATTTGGGTTTGATATCCAGAAAAAACTATTTCTGGGGCTTATGACCAACTGTTTTCCTATATCCAAGGTAAAGGGAGGGCAGTGTTTGTGTATAAATGAAGGGGGGAAAGTGTGAATTCTCTGGGTGAGCTTCACTAGCTCTTGGTCACAGCATTTCCACTTCTAAATAACTTTTATTTACAGTTAATTACAACGTAGTTTTTATTTTTGTACAATTTAAGGCAGTGCTTAATTTTTCCCTGCCATCTCTTTTCAAACCTATGTTTCTGTCTCTAAGCCCTCTATGTGTATCATAGATACCTCATGCTCAACATAACAAACCAAACAATGTACAATGTGTATTTTAGATACAACTTAGATCTTGCAAGAGTTAGAAGAAGGATTTCCAATCCAGACTATGATTAAAAACTTCCAAGTCCTTGAAAAAAAAGACTGATCTAAAAAATTAACAAACTAATATCCACTAGATAGCTCTGGTAACAGTGTGAAACTATAAGTTTTTCACTTGTTCCATTTTCCAAACTGTTGTCTGTTTCTGTTGATGTTTGGGAGCCAAGAACATATGTATCGTTCCCAGGTTTCAAAAAGCATGTTTCTAAAGTGCACCAGCTGTGAGCAGAATGTGATGTTCTCTGGTGTCATCACACTGCAAGGAGTATTTAGTTCCTATCACTTTCAGGGTTCTCTTACCATGTTAAATGTTGTGGAAGCCTTAAGTCTGCAAATAAGATTTGCTCCAGGGGGCACTTGCATGGTGATGCCTCAAAGACTGCAACTAAGAGGGTGCAGGTGAACCCTTTCCCATTTCACATGCTTGAAATTCTTTATTGGAGTGTTTGCACAAAGGTGCTTTGAGTGCAAACTTAAATTCTTGGTGTTTTATGAATGCTAGAGTCAAAATCACTGACAGTCCCACCAGACCTGTTATAACATACAACTTGAGTGAGTTGCACCTTAACTCTCAGAAATATTGTCTTGGTATTTGGCCTTTAGAGGAAATAGTGTCTGTACCTTTCCAGTGAAGAGTTAGGATACAATAAACTTGTCAAGTGACTTCCTTGATTTTAGAGCTCCTTGTCTTATTTACCGAAGCTGTCTTTCCAGTGCTGTGCTTGTCAACACCCTAAAGATATTATGCTGTGTTTTAACATTATTCTTAAGGGCTGTTGAATTTTTCTAAAGTAGTCTTGCTCCCTATAGATGTGCTCCTAGGAGCAAGCTGCTACTCTGTAGCCCATCTCATAGAGGAACATAAAGCACCTGTTGTGATAAAGCTTATTGTGCTGTTATTCTCATACTTAAGACAAATCTAATTAGTGGCTTTAGCTGCTGTTAACGTGCTACTGAATAACATCCTTGAAAGCCAAATTAAGATTGATGAAGTTTACATTAAAACTGGAGTATGATGCAAAACTAGCAGTGTACCCTGAATCGGGTATATCTCCTGATGCAGCACAGGACTGGTACAAAGCAAAGCATTAGAAATAATTTCTCTAAGCTACAGTAGGGCTTTTTTGTGTTTAGCGGGAACTTGTGATTATCTTCTTCAGTGCACTTTTAAAGGCAAAATTCTTGAAGGGAAAAGCACAGGAAAAAGAGGAGAAAACTTACTGGAAAGTAATATGAACAATAAAATATAAGCTACTGAAAACTAGAAACGTTTTCATGGCAGAGTGGAGCCTGTTATGAGTTTTTAAGTTTTGGGTTTTTTTAATGAACTGGACTCTTGATTCTTCCTGGTACTGGCCTTTGGGTGCAGGTGGTTGGGGGGTGAAAAATAACATTTTGGTTACTCTAAAAATTACCAAAAAAAATTAAAATCCACATAAACCAATAAAGACTTCCAAGTTGTTTGGCTTTGGGGTTTTTCTTAAACACTTATTTTTTCAGAGAAGGCATTCTGCACCTTGAGTCCTTTGTTCAGCTTTGAGCCACTCACAACAATGAGCATGTTGAGGTGCTGGGGGGTGTCCAGAGAAGGGCAACAGAGCTGGTGAAGGGTGTGGAGCACAAGACTTACGAAGAGCAGCTGAGGGAACCAGGGTTGTTTAGCCTGGAGAAAAGGAGGCTGAGAGGAGACCTTATTGCCCTCTACAACTACTTGAAGGGAGGTTGCAGTGAGGTGGGGGTTTGTCACTCTCCCAAGTAACAAATGATGGGATGAGAGGACCTGGCCAGGTAAGGTTTACATTGGATATTAGGAAACATTTCTTCACTGAAAGCATTATCTAGTATTGGAACAGGCTGCCCATGGAAGTGGTTGAGTCACCATCCCTGGAGGTTTTTAAAAGACATGTAGATGTGGTGCTTAGGGTTTAATGGTGGACTTGTCAGTCTGTTAATCCACAAATATTTGTATGCTTTTTACGTGGCAGCCTTTCTTTCTTATGTGAACCTCTATATGGCTGAGCCTCCAGAAATTTTGCTGATTATGTGATGCTTTTTGAGAGTCCTTACATATTTTCACAGCAGCTTCAATATGGGGTTGATCCATTTAATTGCAAATTGCATTTGGGTGTGGGGAAGGGCATGGGGGAAGAAGAAAGGTTTTTACTGTGTGTCCTGGTTAGTTGGTTGATTCTGTGTTTCTTGCCATGTGTTTTATTAAGCGGAAAAAAAATTCTGAAACTCCTACTGTTTCTAATACACTTCAACCCCCAGTGAGTAAAGGCAGTGGCATTTATTTTAATTTATAACTGCTTGCTCTTGACTTTCTCTTTTTAATAGATGGAAAAACTGGTGGATTCGTGGAATTCTCTCCCTAGCTATGATTTCTGGTTTTTTTCTCATCATATACCTGGGATCATTTATGCTGATGCTTCTGGTAAGTTTGTTTAAATAAATTCTGTCATGCAAGAGTTACTTTATTTCTTCATTCATTGTGGTTAAGACAGCTGGAAGCAAACCACATGGGCAATTCAGACCAATTTGTCTTTCATTTGTGTAAATGTAAATACTTTTGAAAAACACGACAGATTCCCAACTTGTGGATTATGAGCGTTTTATATACTGAAATAAATATGTTTTTAAAACAGGGATTAAAGTAACACATTGAAAGACTGTTGCCTTGAAGTTTACTAAACTACTGTCATCGATTTCCTTTTCCAGTTCTCATGACCTACAGTTACATTCTTTGAGATTAAATGACCCCCAAAAAAATCTCAAAACCTCAAAAAACCTGAAGAAACAAGAGTTTTAATTTTGAGGCTGAGTGAAGCACTCAGCTGTGGTCTGCTGTCTGTGACTGGCACTGAAAAAGCTTTCTTCAGGCATGCTCCATTAATTTCCTACTTCTCTACAGGCCTGCTTTGCAGCCTTGGGTTTATCTGTAGAATAGAACGAGATTCCTTTCCAAGGTACAAAGATAAAGTGCGTTTTTAGGTCATAACCTGAAATAAGAGTAATACACCCTACACACCCAGTCAGCCTTTACTGCTTCCTTCTGTAATTTTTATTGCTGCTATTTTTATTGAATAATGCTTTAACTAGCTTTCCCAGTTATGGCAAGTAACAGGCAGGGATATGGTTTCTGAAGCAGGCACTTCTGGGTAACTGCTTTGTTTTTTTTTACTCTAAGCTTGTTTAGCTGTTAAAATGTGCTTTTACTTGTTTCATATCCTCCTGTAAAACACCTTTTGGATTGTATTCATAAAATCATTTAGGTTGAAACAAACCTTTGACTCCAACCATAAACCTAAAACTGCCAAGTCCTCTACTAAACCATGCACCCCAACCCTGCTCCAACCTCCTTTCAGGTAGCTGTAGAGAATGATAAGGTCTTCTCTCAGCCTCTTTTTCTCCAGGTTAAATGACCCCTGTTCCCTCAGCAGCTCCAAATCAAACTGGTTCTCTTGACCCTTCACCAGCTTTTTGCTCTTCTCTGGACTCATTCCAGCACCTCAATGTCCTTCTTGTAGTGAATAGAGGGGGACAATCGCCTCCCTAATTCTGCTGGCCACGCTATTTCTGATACAAACCAGGATGCTGTTGGCCACCTGGACACACTGCTGGCTCATATTCAGCTGCCTGTTGACCCACACTCCCAGGTCCTTCTCCTCTGGAGAACTTTCCAGCCACTCTTCCCCAAGCCTGTAGCATTGCCTAGGGTTGTTGTGACCTAAGTGCAGGTCCTGGCACTTGGCCTTGTTAAATCTCATACACTTGACCTTGGCCTATTGATCCAGCCTGTCCAGATCCCTTCTGTGGAGCTTTTCTACCCTCAGGCAGATCAATGCTCCTGCTCATCTTTGTGTCATCTGCAAAGTTACTGAGGGTGCACTCAGTCTCCTCATCCAGATAATGGAAAAAGTTATTAAGGAGAACTGGCCCCAGCACTGAGCCCTGGGGAACACCACTTGTGTCTGGCCCCCAACTGGTTTTAGCTCCAATCACCTCAACTCTTTGGGCCCTGTCAGCTAGCTGAGTTTTCACTCAGCAAAGCATACCTGTCCAGGTCATGAGAAGCCAGTTTCTCCAGGAGAATGCTGTGGGAAACAGTGTCAAAGGCTTCACTAGAGTCTATGTAGACAACATCCACAGTGTTTTGCTCATCTGCTAAGCAGGTCGCCTTGTCATAGAAGGAGATCAGGTTTGTCAAGCAGGACCTGGCTTTCATAAACTCATGCTGACTCAGCCTGATAACCTAGTTGTCTGGTACATTCTGGGTGTTGGCACTCACAGTGATCTGCTCCATAACCTTCCCTGGCACTGAGGTCAGACTGACAGGCTGGGTCCTCATTCTGGCCCATCTTGTAAATGGTCACATTTGTTCACTTCCAGTCAACTGGGACCTCTCTGGTTAGCCAGAACTGCTGGTAAATAATAGAAAGTGCCTTGCTGAGCACTTCCATCTGCCCACTCAGTACCCATGAGAGTACTGGTGGATACCATATGGCCCCATAGACTTGTGTGTGTCTGCATGGTGTAGCAGGTCACTAACCATTTCCCTTTGCATTATGGGGGCTCCCAGTCTTCCAGCTCAAGGGGCTGGATACCCAGAGAGCAACTGGTCCTACTACTGAAGACTGAGGCAAAGAAGGCATTGAGTACCTCAGCCTTTTCCTCATCCTTTATCACTAGGTTTCCCCCCCCTGCATTCAGTAAAGGATGGGGATTCTCCTTAGCCCTCCTTTTGTAGTGAATGTTATAGAAACATTTTTATTGTCTTTTGCATCAGTAGCCAGATTAAGTACTAGTTGGGCTTTGGCACTTCTGATTTTCTCCCTCCTTAACCTCATTACATCCTTATGGTCCTCCTGAATTGTCTGCCCCTGTTTCCAAAGGTCCTAAACTCCCTTTTTAAAACCTGTATTGTCTTGAGAAACTGGAATGCTGTTTCACCAGTATCATGATCTGTATTGCAGTCTCTACATCAGAATTAGTCTGGTTTATGCTTCCTGTTTCTGTTTTCTAATATAATACATGTCCATGAAGTTGATGTTTGAGACTACATGAAAAAGAATAGAAGGAAAGAGCAGTTTTGTTCAGGAATTATTTAATTTCACTGAAATCAAGTAGCTTATATTTAAACAAGAACTTATGTGCTCAAACCAAATCTTAATACTGAGACTAAAAATGCCCAGAGACTTGTAGGAAGGGTAATCCAGTGAAGTTTAGAGGGCAAGCCCTGAGACTGCTCTGAAAAGTTGGGATGTGTGTTTTCCATTTGCCTGCTACTAAGGCAACAGCTTCCATGCCTTTGGCCCTCAGTGTCCTTGTCTGCTGCAAGGTGCAATCCTTTAACGTTGCTCTTGCATAGAGCATTTAAGTTTTATAACGTAGACCAAGCAGAAGAAAGAACATGAGATAGGAGAGCTTCAAATTTAACTCTCTGAGGTGGTGTAAGACTGTTTTATACTGTTTTCACTGGTTGAGCAAGATGAGATTTATTCATGAATGCAGGCAGTAAGAGAACACTGCAAAGCCTTGCATGGCGACACGTGCAGTCGGCGTGAGGAGGTTCTTATTCCTGCCTCTGTGTGGTGTTACTGATGACCAGTGTCTGGCAACTCTTGATGTCTGGACAGGGCCATCTGCTTGGTGACTGTGGATTAGACAAAACTGGTAAAGTCCTTTGGTGTCCAAATACTGACAGGATGTACTACCAGATTTGCACAGGCAAACACTGAAGTGTGAGATCAGCCCAACAAAATGAAGGCCATGAAGGTGTGACATTCAGACCTGGGTTATAAGCTTTCCTTCTAATCATTGATGATAATTGTCCTTAATGAGACACTTGCATGTGGAAGGACCTAGGTGTCCAAGTTGTGTTGCACAGCTATTTATATTCTGTTGGGCCTAGAAAATATTTCTTAAACTAAATTTAAAGATTAAACTTACCCTAAAGAAATAGAGCCTTCTTTACAGGAAGTACTTTTGATCTGCTGCTGCCAAACTGTTTAAGTGAAGAAAAGTCTGGAGCTTTCCCTTGTTTCATGAGCATATTCTTGCAGCTAGCTCAATAGGGTTTTTCTCAGCATGCCTCATGGTTTTGGGGGTTGTTTTGTTTGTTTGTTGTTTGCTTGGTTCGTTTTCTTTAGGCGGGGCCGGACGCAGTTCAATGGAGCTTTAGTTTTTCTTGGACTGACTTTGAAGTTGTCTGTCTTCTGAGAGCAATTTGAATTCAGAAAGATTTCCTCCCTTAATGCAGGTTGCAGTGCTACTTACTGCCTTTAAGAAAAA
The DNA here is from genome assembly GCF_000747805.2 of Chaetura pelagica. NCBI lineage: Eukaryota > Metazoa > Chordata > Aves > Apodiformes > Apodidae > Chaetura > Chaetura pelagica. The sequence goes on along the minus strand of NW_009952533.1, from coordinate 11,220,219 downwards.
ACTGTGGCATATTTACATAATTTTTTATTTCTCTTATTTTAGGTCTTAAGCATCCAAGTGAAGTGTTATCATGAAATCATTACTATAGGTTACAGAGTCTACCACTCGTATGATTTACCATGGTTTAGGTCCCTCAGCTGGTGAGTAGCAAGCAAGAACATCAATAAGTAAGGATGTGAAACTTGAATATCTTCATGTTCTTCATGTGCTGTCATGGTAGAATAATAGCTTTTTAGGTCATGTGCAGACATAAAACTTGACACCTAACATACAAGATTCTGTAGTTGTATTCTGCCTGTGAACTTGGACAAGTCACTTGGTCTTTTACTACTTCCATATTTTCCTTGTTATAAATATGTATATATGTACACATATATGTATGTATGCCTATAAGTTTTAAGTCAGACTTAAGCATGTGTACGTTAGAGGCAACTTCACTGTGTAATGAGGTGGATTCCTGCT